>NC_142136.1:12164090-12467121 GCF_024610735.1 Ursus americanus | reverse complement strand
GCTTGTCTTTGCTCCTCCAGTTCAACGACGTCTTGCTGTACACGAGCAGGGGGCTGACGGCCTCGAATCAGTTTAAAGTCCATGGACAGCTCCCGCTGTACGGCCTGACCGTGAGTATGCGCCGTGGGCACGCGATCGGGGCCCTCCCTGCGCACTGCCTGCAGGCGGCACGTCAAGCTAAAGGGAGTGGGAGTCCGCGACCTGAGGAAGGAAAAGGAGGGTCGTAACAGGCACCCTGGGGCCTGTTCGGGCTCCCCAAGAGGGGCTCAGGACACGGCTCCTCCTGCACGTGAGACGTACAGGTAATTTCTTCTAGAATCAAGTGAGGAAGCAAGCTGACGTGGCGATGAGGTATGCATCTGCCTCTCACTGCCCCTGTGGGGGGCCCCAGGGTGAAAGACAGTCGTCCCCATCCACATGGAGCGGTGGAGCCCACCCCTAGAGCGGGGGCCACCTGTCCGTCCGCAGAGATGCGCCAGTGGGCCGGTCTCCATGATGGCAGCCAGGATGCCAGGCTGCACGGGCTGATTCCCCGGCTTAGACCCCCACTCTCCTCAGTCACCGGAGAGAGGGAAGTTTACGGGCTCTGCCAAAAAGCAACTCCGTGCATTTGGACCTTCCTTTCAGCTGCCTGTGATTTTTCTGATGTGGTTCCTCTGAGCCGTAGGCAGTGTAGTGAACTTTTGAAAATGCTGCGTATCCCACTTGCCTCTTGGCAGTAACGTTACGCACGCTCGTCCCACAGATCGAGGAAAGCGAAGACGAGTGGGGCGTGCCCCACTGCCTAACCCTCCGAGGCCAGCGGCAGTCCATCGTCGTGGCGGCCAGGTAACCGGACACCCGACCTCTCCCCTGTCCACCCTTTCCCCTGCTGTGGTCTGAAATCCTGCCCTCGTCTCTTCAGCTCCAGGTCCGAGATGGAAAAGTGGGTTGAGGATATCCAGATGGCCATCGATTTGGCAGAGAAAAGCAGTGGCCCCACCCCCGAGTTCCTGGCCAGCAGCCCCCCTGACAACAGTAAGTGAGGGGGGGGGCCCTTCCTGGTGTCACACGGGCACGTTGCCTCCAGGAGCTAGCCGTGGCGGGTGGGACAGCTCTGGCTCACAGAGGGGGGACATCCTGTTGCATTTAAAAATCACCAGGTGGGCCCCATCTCTGTGATTGACATTTGTGTTTTTTTATTTCTAATTTTTTATTACGTATGTACAAAATCATGTAATTAGAAGTTCATAAAATAGAAAAAGAGAAGTCCCTCTAATCCAAGTACTTTAATATAGCTGCTGTTATCAATTTGACATGTCCTATTTTTTTCTATACATGTTTTTTTTCAAATTTTTATTTAAATTCTAGTTAGTTAACGTACAGTGCAGCATTGGCTTTAGGAGTAGAATTCAGTGACTCGGCAATTGCATACAACACCCAGTGCTCATCACAGGTGCCCTCCTGAACACCCATCCCCCGTCCAGCCCATCCCCCACCCACCTTCCTCCGTCCACCCTGTTTGTCGTCTGTAGTTGAGAGTCTCCTATGGTTTGTCTCCCTGTTTCCCCCCGCCATGTTCATGTTTTGTTCCTTAAATTCCACGTATGAGTGAAATCATATGGTATTTGTCTTTCTCTGACTTCTTTCACTTAGCCTCATACCCCCTAGGTTCATGCACGTCTTTGCAAATGGCAAGATTCCGCCCTTTCTGATGGCTGAGTGATATCCCGTTGTCTAGATACACCACCTCTTTGTCCGTTCATCTGGGCTCTTTCCATAGTTTGGCTATGTTGACAGACATTTGTGTTTAATAAAACTAAAAATGAAGGAACCTCCACTTCCTGAAATTAAAACACCCCCTAGAACAGTGTGAGGGAGCAGGGAGGTCATCTTTTCTGGGCCAGCATCGCCGCCTGTCACGTAGAGTGCCGGCAGTAGGGAGAGGAACCCAGGCCGTCCGTGCTGGGCGAGCACCACAGGCCCCGGTGCCCAGGTGTGTTGGGGGCTCCCTGGCAGAGGGGCTGGTGGGACACCCCCCTGAGGGTGGGACCCTGACCAGCAGATGGCTGCTAGCGTGACTTCCTGCTCGGGGGGTGCACGGGGCTCCCCAGGTGAGTGCCCCCGGCTGTCCCGCCCCGTTCAGCACCTGGGAGGGTCCGGGAAGGGTCCTTCTCCTGGCAACGATCTGAAGCACCGCCTTTTGTCACATCCTGCAGAGTCCCCGGATGAGGCCGCTGTGGCCGACCAGGAGTCGGAGGACGACCTGAGTGCCTCGCGCACGTCGCTGGAGCGCCAGGCCCCCCATCGTGGCAACACCATGGTGCACGTGTGCTGGCACCGCAACACCAGCGTCTCCATGGTGGACTTCAGCGTCGCCGTGGAGGTACGGCCCCTGGCGCGGCGGAGGGTGCCCTGTGCGGGCGGAAGTCAGCTGCAGGTGGCAGCGCGGGGAAGCAGGGACAGTGGGGCCGTGTGGGCTGTAGCTCGCGGGAGAACTGCCGGGACCGGCCACACAAGCGTGCTGGGGTCTCTGCCCATGGGCGCCTTCCAGCAGAGGCGCTGGGCCACCTTAAAACCCGAAAGCCTCTGAATCCCTAAATGGGCCTGGCCCAGAACACATCACAGGAGATGGGGAGCCAAGGACGGCGGAGGGCTTGCTCCTGAGCCAGCAGTGCTGGGGACGTGCCAGACAGCTCTTGATGGCGAGTCCATAGGGTCTGGGACAGTTCTCTGGGTGTGACTGTCACGGTTCCTCGGCGCCGTGTTTGCCGAGTTGCCCTGCTGCAGACAGTGGCCTAAAGCCCCATGAGCACCCGTGTGCGATGCAGGCCCGGGGTGACAGGTGCGCCGCTTGGGTTCCCCTGGTGCCAGGCCTTCCTGGCGGCTGGCAGTGAGCGGCCCCTCTCCTCCGACTGCACAGGGACGGGCAGAGTCTGTCCCTCTGCCCAGCTCACTGTACTCGCGTCCTCCCTCCCTTCACTTTGGAGCTAGAGATTCTCCCAGGCACTGGGCAGGGTGGGGATCTTTCCAGCACGGAGGGAGCTGGGAAGAACCAGCGACCGTCTGGTGGGCAGGGACCCCTGGGCCCATCTCGTGTCCAGCTGGCCCGAGGAAACTGGAGGAGTGCATCAGTGGGGGAGAAGGGGCCTCTGCTGCACTCGATACCCAGCTTCCCGGCCCGTGGTTAGGACCGTCAAACATGGGAAGCCGGCAGGCTGGAAACCTCTGCCAGCCTAGAAGCGCTAAGACCACTCAACAAGGCAGCAACCCCTGAAGTCAGGTGGTCCTGGCGGCCCGGACACTGTTAAGGCCAGCTCCTTTGAGGGGACAGGTGTGTGTACGGAGCCGGTCAGCAAACCGGCCCGCGGGCACATCCCACCTGGCCTTGGCTGGTCACAGCCCGTGAGCTAAGAACAGAGTTTGGCGTTAATTGGCTGCGACACGTATCTGTCTTTGCCGCTTGGCCTCATGAGCCTCGACTGCACATTACCTGGTCCGCCCAGGAAGTCGGTCGGCCCCCGTAGGGTGGACCTCGAGCCCCCGGGGAATAACGCAGGTGAACTAAGCGTGGAATTGGCTCGTCTGTCCCTCTGCGAGTTCCCCCATCCTTGCCAGGTCCCCCCTCGCCAGGCCCTTTGGTCCCACTGAGCGATGGGAGAGGGTGGCAGTCCCTTCCCTCCTGACTCCGCTGCTCCTGCTGGACTCCTGCAGGTGGAGAGGAGTATTGGGGATATTTGGGGAAGATGTGAAGAGGTGCTGGGTGCAACCCAAAGGTTGTGGGCAAGCCAGGAGCCCCGGGGTCCACATTCGACGTGGGGGTCTGGTGCTGGGAGAGCCAGTGGAGCGTTCTCGTGTTCTGGATCGGAGTTGGCAGGCGCTAGAGGCCTGGGGAGAGGGGGGCAATTTGGGTCCCGGGGGGGACCAGGAGGGAAGGGACAGCACGGAGACAGAATCACGGTGGGGTCTCTGACTCTCCTGGGCTGCCCTAACACCAGCTGCTTCACACAAGGGAAGCTCATCCCCTTGGGGTGCTAGAAGCTGAGGAAGGGCCCTCCCATGCCTCGCCCCCAGCTTCCGGTATTTGCCACCATCCTTGGTGTCTCTTGGCTTCTAGACACATCACCCCATCTCGGCCTCCATCCCCCTTGGTGTCCACGTGTGTCTGTGTTTGTATCTTATAAGGACACTGGTTACTGCATGAAAAAGCCACCCTACTCCAGTAGGACCGCGTCTTAACTCTGACATCTGCAAAGACTCGATTTCCAAATAAGTCCCATCCACAGGCTTTGGACTGGAACAACTCTGGGGGGGGGGGGGGGATGCAATCCGATGCAGAATAAAGGCTGAGCAGCATGTGAGCCAGGACCTGGCAGAGCAGAGGCCTTCCCTCCCTTGGGGAGTCCAGGAGAGGCAGCCACCGTGCGAGGGAGCGGGGGAACAGGGCGTCGGCTGGCTATGGGTCGAGGATGTTGACCTGTCTGGTAAGGGCAGCAGAGGACAACTGCTCCAGGTCAGACAGACCTAAGTCATCCCCCCGTGGGTTCAGCCTCTCGAGAAAAGAGGCGGCAGGGCTTCGGTGCCATGTGACCTGAGAAGGAGACAGAAGTGTGGCTGAGCGAAGCCAACAGGAGTGGGAGTTTGCGTGCAGCCGGTGACACCAGGAAGCTGCTAGGATGGGCAAGCAAGGAGAGGGCACTCCGTTCCGAGTGTGAGCGTGGCGTGTCCAGGACGAGGTGGCAGCGCAGGTTAGAGCCGCCCGTGCACCTGCCCGAATCTGGGTCACAGCGTGCCGAGCGCACTGTGGGGACTGCATCAAGAGGAGGAGCTTTCAGACTCTAGCTGGAGGGAGCGGGTTCCGCAGGAGAGCGTGCGCCCCTCCTTCCTTTGGTGTGACTCGGAATCGTGTCTGAGGCTCCCCCAATTCTGCTTGCTGCCATCACCTGCTTGGCACTCAGCAGCCCATTTTCTTGTCACATTCGCCCGTGGGTGAGTGGCAGACGGTGATGGGACGCTCTGCCTGGAACTCCTGCCGTTGGCGGGGACCCACAGGTCTGTGGGGCTCTCTGCCTGCTGTGTTCTTTCAGCCCGAGGCCCTGTTCGCTTCTGTCTGCCCATCAGACAGACAGCAACTCCAGGACAGAGACACTGAACCTTCTCTCCTCCTGGCACAGGGACCTAACTTACATAACTACCTTAAAGATGCTTGCTGGAAGAATAAAGCAGACTCGGGTATTTTTCATATAGTAATTTGCCCATTTGACCACCAAGTTGTGAGACTGTCCCCAACATCCGTTTCCTGCTTTCAGTCTCCGTGGTAATGAGCGACCGGCTCTGCAGCCCCAATGGGCAGGCAGTCTGGTCCCCACCGTGTCCACCTGGGGAATGCCCGTCTGTTGGGCTCACTGTCCCGTTAGGGGGCAGTCACAGGTGGAGGCCTTCTGCTGCAGGCCAGCGTTCCGGCCGATGCCACCAGATGGCGCGTGGGCCCTGACAGCGTGTCGTCCAGGGGTGATGGATCTTTTCCTGCGGCACCAGGCTGGGTCTCTGGTCGGAAATCGGGGGAGCACCCAGTTCCCTCTGTAGGGGAGGATCCCTGGGCGAGGTGCAGCACTGCGGGCGGCCTGCGTGTCATCTCTCCCTGGGACAGCAGGCACAGTGGACGAGGCATGATGTACTCCTACCTGGGACACCCCGATTAACAACTGAGGTCACCACAGGAGGATGTCGGTTACCCTCTGATAGGGACAAGAGTTCAATCAGGCTCAGAGAGTGGACCCACCGGGAGCACAGGCTGTCCCCCTAAGGCAGACGTAGGAAGCGTCTGGCGGGACCCCAGCTAGAAGCCCCAACCGGAGTCCCCGGGGACACGGGCATGCTTGTCTTGCAGAATCAGTTGTCTGGGAACCTGCTGAGGAAGTTCAAGAACAGCACCGGCTGGCAGAAGCTGTGGGTGGTGTTCACGAACTTCTGCCTGTTCTTCTACAAGTCTCACCAGGTAAGTGCCGCACCCTGGGCAGACGGTCGTAAGGCGGCGGGGGGGGGGGGGGGGGGGGGCAGCCTTCTTCCGGAAGGACGAAGAACCAGGCACTCCAGCTACCCAGGCCTGGGTAAGTGAAGGGAGGAGCCCTGCGGCCTTGGAAAGGGCCACCGGCTGCTGGTTGAACACAGGAGGGGGGAGGACCTGCCTGCGGGACAAGAGGCTGCGGCTAGCCCCCCCCCCACGCCTGTGGCCACCGCTCCAAAGCCCCCTTCTGTTGACTCCGCCCAGGACAATCACCCCCTGGCCAGCCTGCCCCTGCTCGGCTACTCCCTCACCATTCCCTCAGAGGCTGAGGACATCCACAAAGACTACGTGTTCAAGCTGCATTTCAAGTCCCATGTGTATTACTTCAGGGCTGAAAGCGAATATACATTTGAAAGGTAATGACCCCCTCCGCCCAGGCACCTCCAGAAAAAGGCCCCTCCTTTCTCCCCAGAGAGCGCAGTGGACGAGGCTCTGCAGGGAGCAGCTACTCACTGCCCCCTGGGGGCCTGGGCACTTACTTCCAAAAGGTCCTTGAACTTTGGGGGGAGGAAGGTGGTCCCCTCTGCCTGACACCTGTATCCACCTCTATTCTCCTAGAACCAAAGTCTTCCCTGGCTGAATAATGTCAGCTGTTAACCTGTAAGCGTCAAGTTAATGCTAAACACGGCGCACTTTTTTTTTACATCTGTCACGTGTGTTTTTAGTGTCCGGAGTATTTAGTCAGAACGTGCCCGATTGTGCTAGGGCCGAAAGACCACCCGAGGACGGGAACATATCCTAGTGCTTCTCAGGGTTACCTTATTAGTAAGACCATCTGCATGCCAGAATGGGGCCCAGGAGCCGTAATCTTCAGAGTAAGATGGAAAGACCCAGACTATCACATTTGACCAATTCCAGACCATTCCTGAAATTTAAAATAGAAATTCTGGGCCCCCAGGCATTGGATCTTATAGCTGGTGTCACTGTTCAAGCACCCACGTGGGCAGGCCAGACAGGGCCAGGGGTCCCCAGCCCCCTTAGGGAGAAACGGCTCTCCGAGCCGTGCTGAGAGGACCAGAACACGTTTCTCCGCTACCCCCCCATCCTGTGAGCCCGCTAGTGGAAGGGGCAACGGCACGGTGGTGGGAAACCAAGTTGTTTAAGCCTCCCCACACCGCACTTCCTAAGTACACTGCTTGAAAAGTGAGCCCGGGGGGGAATCTTGTCACTGTGGCGGCAAGGACCGTTGAGCCTTGTAGTGACAAGATCCTAAAAAGACCAGTGATAAGCCCTACTCCCCGTTTCTCACCCCAGGCACTGCTGACATGGGGGACCGTTTAATTCTCTGGAGGGGTGGGGAGCCCGGGCCTGTGCGTTAGAGGATGGAGAGCCGCACCCCCTCCCTGGACACCCCAAAACGCCTCCAGACCTTGTCCACCGGCGTTTTTGACAGCAGCCAATGTACGGCAAATACTCGAATGCAGAAAACAGGCCGCAGGCCGACGGCCAGCAGAGCGGGGAGCGGGCTGCTGCCTCAGCCTGTGTCCTAGGGCTTCTGCTGCTCCACAAATTGAGCGCCCAGGCCTGGGGTTCTCAAACTGCTCCTCAGGCACACCTCGAGGAACCCTTACCTTGCTCCCGTGCATTTGGGTGCCAAGAGTTCGAGACCCCTTCTGCTGAACTAGCACGTCACAAACCAGGCCCCAGTCCGCCGTGCTGTGGTTTTGTGAGTAGTGAGGCATGTTGAGTATCACGAAGCTGTTAGAAGAAAAAGTCCTGTGCAGGTTTAGAGAACGCGGCCCTTGACCCCGTTTTGTCTTCCGGTCTCAGGTGGATGGAGGTGATCCGCAGCGCGACCAGCTCCGCCTCCCGCGCCCCCATCCTGAGTCACAAGGAGTCTCACGTGTATTGATGGCGACGGGCTCGGCGGTGGCTGCTCTCCCGGGAGACACTGCCCATCCTCTGTATTAACAGAGCCCAGTAAAATTAATACCTGTCTGGAAAACCGAAACCCGGTTTTACAGCAGCTCTCCTCTGTCTCCGCAAAACCGTCTTTAACCTTGTCTTTCCAAGCTGTTCCTTTGTCATCGGAACGGAACGGTGCTCCCGCCTCCGATGCTGGTGGCCCTGCGTCTGTCCTCCTCCTGGTGGGCTGCTTCTAGCTTGTGCCAGTATTAAAACCTTGTCGCTAAGAGGGTGCCAAATGACCGTTTTTCTTCCCCAACTGCACCTTCAAAGCAGTACGACCACATCCGTTCCACCAAAACACAGGGCAAGTGCTCTTCTTTTTCTTAAAAAAACTAGGCTGGTGCATTTTAAAAAAAAATTTTCCAAGGTTTGTGATACGCATGGCACAGTCTTAAATGAGATCATTTTCAGATTTCGTTTTTTCAATCTTTCTACTTTTATAATAATAGCAAGCTAGTAGGGTCTACTTCTCGGATTAACAGAAGGATTTGCAGCACACTACGTACGTTCTTGGGGTTTTATGCTCCAGTGCAACGCTGTTCTTGGCACAAGCTGACCAAACTGTTTGTTTCCGTGATTCCTCTTTCCGAAGGGTAGTGGGGGGGTCCTCGGGGCGGAGCAGCAGAGTTCCAGCCCGAGGTCTGCGCTTTCCCTGTCCCAGGAGTGCCGTGTACGACGGAAGACCGCAGCTGTGGTGTTCGCTGTCTTGTCTCACAAGCATGAGAACCTGTGTGTCTGTGGTCAGGGCCATTTGTGATATGTGACGTTACGGAGGGTCGTCGTGAGCTTCCAGGGGCCGCGGAAGCACCATGACGCGAGGGGCGAGGCCCCCTGGCCCCCGTGCTCATACCTATATCCTGCAACTGTGGTTGGGAACTGCACATTCGGTAGTAGTATATATTGTGCCTGTCTTCAAGAACATTCTTTTCTCCTGTTTGTTTATACTCACCCCCCCATCCCCCAGGCATGGGGTATCAACAGTATGACCTTGCACATCCTTGACAGTTGGACTACACAGGGAATGTGGCTCCAGGACCAGCTGGGCCCACTAGTCACAACCCGTTTGCCTATTCTCTGTGGAGATCGGGTGGCTGCTATTCCCTAGTATTCTTAAACCCTTTCTGACACAGTCCAGAGGGGGCGACCCATCCACCCGGTGGCTCCCGGTGCCTGCACCCCAGCCGGCAAAGCCGGGACTGGTGTGCGTGGACGCGACAGTGAACCCCTGGATGAGGAGCTCGAGATGTGTTCATCGTCTGCCTTACAGTGTGTACCGGATGGTTTTAAGTACTAACAAAAGGGAATAAAAATACCTCACGCCACAATCCAGCATATTGAAGTTTTAAGGCAAAACATTACCAACCTTGTCTAGTCTTTATTTCCGTCTGATGCGGGCGGGTTGCAGGGACAGAGCTGTCCGGGGGGGACGTGGCCGGTCCCTGTGGTGGGGAGCGAGCAGACTTAGCCACGGACGAGACGGCGTGGCACTGGGGAGGCAGAATCTTGCCGGGAGCCTGTCCGTGGCTATAAAAGGACTAAAACCCAAGGGATGAAAGCAAAGACCGGGAGGGGGCTCCCGTCCACGTCCTTTGTGAAAAGGGGCCCCTGGAGACCAGCTATGTCCCAGAGGCTTCTCCCACACCCCAGCAGCAGGACCGGCTCCCGGGTGAGTGTAGGGTGCAGCTGATGGGACAGAGGCAGTCTCGGGAAAATTCTCCCCTAGAAACCACCAGTCCCGGGATTCTACAAGGCTTGGGGATGAGGTGGTCTAGTTCAGTGGCTCCGAGTGATCCCAAACCACTTCGGTGCTGGTGCTGCTCTATTCGTACCTCTGGGGTCCCCTGTGACTTTGAAGTGTAAATCATGTGGGCCATGTTCACCACTCCAAGCTGCCGCGACCATGGGGGAGTTTCAGAGACACCCCGTGTCTCCGTCCGTTCGGGCGACTGTAACAGAACTACCAGAAAAGTACGTATCTCACAGTCCTGGAGGCAGGAAGCCGCCAGATCAAGGTGCCGGCAGATTGTCTGGCGAGGGCCTTCCTGGTTCACAGTCCGCTGTCTTCTCGCTGGGTCCTCACAGGGCGGAAGGGAGGAGGGTCTGGGGGGGCACGGGGGCTCTTAAAGAGTCACTAATCCCATCACGGGTACTCCGCTCTCCTGACCTCATCACCTCCCAATACCACCGCACTGGGGTTAGGATTCTAACATACACGTGGGGGGGGGGGGGGCATTCAGCCTATTCCCTCTACGCTCACAAGACAGAACTACAGAAACGGGCTGGGAACGTACCGCCCCGCGTGACCGCTCCCGTGCTGATGAACGCACCACGCAGGACTCCCCACTTACTACCATATTTGACAGCAGAAACAGAGAAGCCAAAAACAGCTTTTTAAGGAAACAGAAAAGGCTCATAAATGGACGTTCTGCCGGAAGAAAGGTACAAAATGCCGCATGAACTGCACAGACACCTCACGAGACTGACGACGACAGAGCTGCTGGATTCAGACGGCGTGTGGTGTGCGGTTACATCGAGACAGGCGCGAGGCCAGCTCTGGGAGGCCAAGGCGGCCACCTCGCTTGCAGCCAGCCAGCCAGGACACGGGAAAGGCCATTTCTAGAAGGCATGAAGACCCAGCCAGACAGCCCCCTGCCTCCGTTTCCACGAGGCGGTAGCTGTGCTCCCCGGAGGTGTCTGCCAGGCCGCGTGCAGTCTGAGCGGGTTAGCAGCAGCCGGGACAGGGGCCATCGGGGGGGCCTCCGAGTGCCAGCAAATCCCAGACGCCGGCCCCCCAGGTCTGGCTCCGTGGCGGAGCTTCCGTCGTGCGAGACAGGTTCCGCCAGCTCTGTACGGACGAGGCTACCCCACGGCCGGGCCCTGGCCCATGAGGCGGCCCTTGAGAGGGCACACGTCCCATGTGCCCTCAGAACCAGACCTCGGCCCGCATGTCTACGGAAGGCGGAAGCCCGACGAGACGGGGGAAGAGATCCGCTTCATACACCTCAAACCGCTCCTTCCCCAGGAAGCTTCATCACCGAAAGATGCCCACGTAAGCTCGAGAAGGATCTCCTGCCTTCCCTGGGGGGCGGCGCGGTGCTGACCGTCCGGGGACTGCAGGCGGTGCGCTAACCACTGCGCCCACACGCTCCATCGGAACCCGGGCTTCCCGCACTGGAGACCGGCTTCGGCATGCCGTCCTGACGTCCCCGTCCACGTGCAAAGGTGCCAACTCTGGGAAGGCTGCTGTCAACACCGGCTGGCCGAGGACCAGGAGAGCAGCGCCCTCTGGAGAACTCCGTGACACCGCTTCATGGGGTTCTCCCACAACGAACCAACCGACCCTGGGCTGGCGCCTCACACAGGGAAACGCATCGCTCCCTCATACAAAATACTCGGTAGTAACACAACACGAAACATCCTCAGGTGTCACCACCCTAACGTCCCTGCTGCCGAAGGACACGCCACGTAAGAATCAGCAATTCGGTTCCATTTCCCCTAATTAAAATGTACCCCTTATAGAAATTAATCATTCAAGCTTCTAATAAAAAAAAATGACTTAATTTTAGGCTTTTAAAAATGACACTCCATTAACAGATCTAAACAATACGCACACACTCAAACCTCTCTGGCTCTAGGCCTCTGTCCTCTTCCCGTAGCCCAGGCCACTGGGGCGGCAGATACCGAACCTTCTTCATCCCAAAGTTTACCCAGTAACGTCCTTGCTTCCAAAAATCCTTTGTCTTCCCCTCAGGAACGGCAACACCAAGAGAGGACGATGATCCGCGTCAACAAATGTAACATGACGCCACATGTGCTTAGGCACTCTCACCCCAGAGAAAGGATTCCTCCTGCCTCCCACCCGGGCCAGCAGGGCCATGCCACAGGCCAAGAGAAATACAGGCCCCCGGCTGACGGACGGCAGCCCCGCGCTCCTGCAAGAAAACACACCACCCTTAATCACGGCGCAGGGCAAGAGCACACCATTTCACAAATCGGCAGGCTCCAGCGTGTTTTCTCAATGACCAATTCTTTGAAAGTTGCACAGAGAACCGACCTGGCCACTCGGCATTCTGAATGTGGGCACTTCTTTCTGGAAGTGCTGAATTTCTCATCTTCTCTCTCTCTCTCACACACACACACACACACACACACACTCACTCACTCAACATGACAGCTACACTGCCCTCTGAAGAGCCACGTTTCAAGGAAAAGTATGCAAAATAAGTGTGTTATAAAATTTATTCGTGTAAGCATTCAGACATTTTTAGGTGGGCAAGATGATATGCGGATTTCACTACGAGGCGCGACAGAAAATCCTACTGGGAAGGACGGGAGAGCTGGCGCGGGGCCGGCAGTGGCACGATTTCAAACAAACGTGAAGACGAGAGCACTTCATCAGGGAGAAACTTAAAATAATAATTTAAAGCTTCATGAGGCAAGATATGTTCCAATTTAAAACACTAAGAAATAGTACCATCAAATGAAAGGAAATCAACCTGTACGTGTACCAAAAGGGCCGTCGGGCAAACAAGGGGGATTTGCATTTGCGGAGGTACAAAGAGGAGTGTTCGTAAGAGGGGCATGAAGTAAGATTAATGGCAAACCCTGCAAATACAAAATAAAACCCAAATCACTGACCACAGAATTCAAAATTTACATGTAATAAAGGCAAGGCAATAGACTCAAGTTATGGCCTGTCAAATATTTACTCCACTGACATTATCTACAGAAGCACTTGGCCAATTTGTACACAGTGATTCCTGATGCACGCCGAAAGGGTTTCCGTAAAAATGACGCTATATACAAATCTGTACACTGACCCGCCAGAGCGATTCTCCGTCTCCCGCGGAGGGGGAGTCACCCACTTAAAGCAGGGTACCTGAGACTTCATTTCTTCAGTTGCCTTGTCACGATCCCAAATATACATTTCAGGGTTTGTGTTTGTTTTTAAAGACACTTTCCTTGATATGTGCACGATGGCTAAAATTAAAAAACAAGAACAAGAAAATAAAATGATCGCTTGCAGGAGCCGACCCTCCCCCACACCGCACCAAGCGACTCCGTCTGGCGGAGGCCGGCGAGGGGGGCCGCGCGCCCGGGCCGGTGGGCACCCGCGGCTGGGGAGGTGGGGGGGCCCTGGATGGCACGCCGCTGCAGCGGGGTCAGCAAAGGCTCTCGTGGACGTTTTCGGAGGAGGAGGAGGATGAAGAAGAAAAAAGAAAAACAAAACCCCAAATGCCAAAGGAATTTCAGTGGGTTGAAGTTCCTCCACCACTTAGAGAGTATCTAGGGAAAAAGAAAACAAGAGAAACGGAAGTGAATACATGTCATTTCTGTAACCCCCGTGTGAAAAGTCACCACCACCAAAATCCTCGTATTACCAGACAATCCCAGGTCATGAAAAACTAGGTGGAGCCAATATCAATGGGTTAATTATTATACAAGAATTCATAAAAACTAAGAAAATCGTGACTTTGACACCACTTTTCATAGGTTCAATTTACTGGAAGAACCAGACGTATGTAACAAGGAAGGGCGTGTTCAGTCTCTCAGGAGAAAAAAAGATGTGCCTAAAACGATAAATGGTACAGCTTCGCGTACCGTCCACTTCAAAAAATCACAACATCAGCAACACCCGATGACAACATGAGATTCCAGGCGCACACACACTGGCCGGAGTATCAGCACAGGAAGCCCCTACTGGCCACAAAAATGCTGCTCGTGCAAGGAATCCATGTCCCAGGGTTGTTTCGGAAATGTGGTCCAGAGAAGGAGCAACGTATTTCGCACAAAGATGTCTCTTAGGGTTTTTGTCATTGTAAAGATTAGGGAACGACTCTGCTGTCCAACAGCAAAGTAAGGGTTAAGTAAATTACGCAAACCGAATGACAAACAGATTAAGAATCATAATTATACAGGGAGGCCCGGCTGGCTCAGTCAGTTGAGCGTCCAACTCTTGACTTGGCCTCAGCTCGTGATCTCAGGATGGGTAAGTGTATGGTTCGTATTCAACAATGGAAGCCGGCGACCAGCGCCACTGGCAATCGTGCCTGGGCCGCAGTGACGGGGTCACGGGAGCTTTCTGCCGGTTTCCGATAATCGTGCGGTACGGTCCTGCTCTGGAACACAAAGGGCGGGGGTCCCCTCTGCCCAACGTCCCCTCGGCCACCGCAAAACTGACCCCAGCTCACAGGAGAGGGCTGGGGGAGCAACGGCAAACGCTCCAAGCTGCCGCAGCTCTTTTGAGGCCTTCAACACGCTGGGCGCTCGCCCAGAGAACGAGGGATTCCACGAGCTCCTCCTGAAGAGCAGGCTTGAGCCACAGGCCCTAGGATTCATTTTCCAAGAAAGAGAAAAGCCTAAGCCGTGGGCGGAGGCGACGCTGCACAGAAGGACCCACACATTCATTCAAATGAAGACACACACATCTTCGAAAGGCTTTCAACAAAATTCGGTCATTTTTTCTGAGGTGATTGATCTGAAGTAATGCCTTCTGAGCGAAATGGGTACGGAGCAGTGGCAGTGGCCACCGTGGTCTGTGGCATCTGGGCGGGACACACACAGAAGGAACGCAGGGCACCAGCTAAGGCCTGCAGGGAGCAGCTGAGCACCCCCCGGAGCCAGTCATCTGCTGGCGGGAGAGGACAGCGTGTCTGCACAGCACAAAGAGAAACAAGACGGACGGTCTGGAGACGAGAAGAAAGAATGTGGACTCAGCGTTTCCTAGCGCATCACTGGAGAGTACAAATCCCAACACGACGCGGACAGTGGCGGGTGCATTCGGACTGTACGTGCCTAACCCTCGCCCGAAACGTGCCAGTTCACGCCGACACGTGCTGCTGAGTGTGAAACACGCCGGGTCGCAAAGACGTGGTGCTAAAACGTATGGGAAATACCCCACGGATAACGGCTTACGCTGACGACATGTCGAAGCCAGACCTGGGATGCAGCGGGTTAGACAATGTATTAAAGGCTAAGTGCACTGTTCCTTGTTTACTGTTTTCTCAGGAGGTAACTAGAAAACCCCAAACTGTGGGGTGTGGCTCACTGGCTGCCGGACAGTGCGGGTACCGACTAGCTGCGTCGGCACCATAGGGCGGGAGCAGAGGGAACGCCGACCCGCCGGGCGCCCTCCATGCCCCGGAGCCGCGGGGACGTTGAGTCAGGTACGCGCGTCGCTGCTGACCAGTTCAGGCAACCTGGCACAGGGGGGAAAACATCGGTCCTAAGAGTGGCCCCACGCAAGCAGAAAACCAAACCCAAAACGAGATCATCACAGCACAGGCTCTACCAGGAAATAAATGCAAGGAGAATGAGGAGTGAAGGGATCCGAGCTGCTCTGAGAAAGGGGAAAAATGGACCATTAAGCTATTACCAAGTAACAGGAGGAAAGCCTATGTGACGGTAAGCACGGTGTACCGGGATGAAACAGTCACGGACACTAACGATGCTGTGTTAGCAATGTCACTGCACACACACACCGACATACACACGAACTCCGTCACAACTGCGCAGGGGGAGCATCCCGGGGACCTGACCTCTATTTCCTTCTCGCCTGTGGTCTGTGAGCACCGACAGTGCGGTGAGGGGTAATCCCAAAAACATGATTCCTTCACTTGCGTCAAAAATGAAGGCAGCCGAGTCGCCAGGCTCCGCCGTGCAGCCGGCCCTGGAGAGCGGTCGGGAAGCCGGCACAGCCTGTACACTGCAGCCCGGGAGGAAGGTAAACCTCAGCGTCACACCTAGGTTTTGCCCCCACACCCCACTTTATCAGGACGCTTTACAGGCCAGAGGGCAGCCCCTTCGATCATCACTTCCAAGGGGTGAAAGCAACCCAACACGCCCCTAACTTCTTTACATGTCGTCAAGTCGGTGTCTCTGGAGAGACCTGAAACTCCTCACTCTCATCACGGCTCGACCGCCCTTTGGAAGAGACGGGACAATTCACCAGGAGGGTGGATTTCAAAGCAATGACACGGCTGGCTTTTTGGGGAGTGATGAAGATCTGGGGATGTGGAGCGGAGCTCAGGTCACAGCTCACCTCCACTGCCCGCAACATCCCCAAAGGACTGCCCTTACGTGGGGGTGGCAGCCGGAGTGACCTCCACAAGGAGACTCCTGGAACAAGCCTGAGAGTGGTGGGGGGAAGCCCGACCATCCCTCCAGCTTCCTCCGCAGGCCAGAGCCACCGGCGGGGCAGGCAGCTGCCACAGGCTGCTGCAGACCGAGTGCACGGCCGCCACGACCAGGCTCCCAGGAGCGAGGCAGACGTGAGAACCAGCACAAGCCACGTGACAGAGAGAACGTGCCTGTGTCCTAACTCACTGAGCCCTGACTTCTGGCATTCTGGACCCGACTGTGAAAGCGGAAAAGCACACGGAGAGTCACAAACGCGTGCTGGAGGAGCACAGTCATCCTGGGCAGAGAGCCGGACGGCGTCACTAGGGGCAGACGGGTGTCTCGAGGTCACTGGGTGTCCACACGACAAGAGCTACAAGCGCACAGTCTGTGGTCCGCCCCCATGGTTCCCCAATTCCTAGCATTCCTTCACGGTGATTTCTAGAACTCAGAACTAAAGTCTGCTCTGACTGATTCTGCTTCAACCGTGTGGCCGGGAAGGAAACAGCCAGAGCCCAGGAGCCAAGCGCCAAAGCGACCGAGGACTGCCGAGCAGCCCCTTGGAAGGCCTAGGAAAGGCGGGGGGCAAACGCACACGGCCTCGACCCGCGCAGCACTGGGGCATTACCTCTGCAGCCGCTGGACGAGCTGGGCCACCATGGTGTCCGAGATCCCAGGGCAGGCCTCTTCCGCCAGGTAGATGGCCCCTCGCAGTTCCTCTATGGACCCCATGTTACCTCCGCAGGCCTGGCTCTTCTCCTTCAGCTGCAAACACACAAACGGGCAGAACAGCATGACCCACACGGGCATAAGAGTCGAGGGACTCCTTGAAGGAGGGACGCGAGGGTGGCCCCACTGTCGCCCTGGGCGCGCCACTCCTGGCGCAGCTCCTGCTGGGCTGTGGGCCGCTTGCGCCCCCGGTGAGCCGCTTCGTGAGGACACGGTGTGGAAAGGGCATTCATTAGACCCAAGTCACTGCCTTCACTAGGAAAGAACGGAGACAGCTAGCCTTCCGTGCACCTTTTCAAGATCCCAACGTGACAACTGTCCTCTCTTCTTCTTCCACTTCGACCTTCATCTATACCAGAAAGACAACTTCCCAATGGCTCAGCTCTGGTCTCCACAACGAAGTTGCACCGTGGGCCGCCTCCGGCTTCACTCCCAATGGTAACAGGTCAGGCCTTACGATTCCAGCAAACGGCCTTGTTGGTCCAGAGTGCTGTGAAAATACTCTAGTTCCTGCTACCAAGCGCCCCCCTCCCCCGCTAAATTCTGGGAATCCAGTGTCCCTCCTGGCCCCTCCGCCCCCACGAGAAATCACAGTGGGGTCCTCGGGCACTGCCTCGGGTAAGGCGGATGGCTCTAAGTCCCCCTCTGGGAGGGATGCAACTAAAGATGCCGCGGGACAAGGGCAGCCATTCAGTGAACAGGCAGCAGACGTGACTGAGCCTCCCAGAGCAGCAGCCCCTCCTCACTGTCGCCTTTAAATCATTCACATTTAGCTTTGGCTCTTCAAGCGAACACATCACCGCCGGCATCAGCCCCATCCTGACCATGCTGCGCCCTCGCCCCACTAAAGGGACGCTTGGAGGAACGGGGGGCCTGGCGTGGGAGGGGCCGTTGGCGCCCTGTGCTCCCCCGACACAGACTATGACGCGGGGGGCCTGGAGGTGGCCGCCTGTGTCCATCTAGGACTCCCGATCACTTCACTAAATAGAACAGTATTTACGAGTCCTGAGTGCCTAACCGCTGCTAGGTCCCCCGTGTTTCCTACAACGGCCTCCCTCCCCTGCCGCCCTGCCCTGTGACCCCAAGCCCCCCTGCCCAAAGCTGCTGCTGGATGGGCTCTATCGGCTCCCGACAGGAGGGAGCCACCCGCACGCACGCTCCGATGTCAGGGACAGCCTCGCGTGCAGACATGGGGATAAGGATCCTGTATTGCTGAGTTTTACCAGAATTACATAAAATGACGTACACTGAACACTTCAAACATGCGGCTATCAAGTACTACTGATAAAAACAGGTAAGACAAGACACCCGTGAGTTTACCTTTAGGTCAGCAAAAAAAAAATCAAAATGGTATTACACCGAGGATTCATTCGCTCTAAATAATGATTTCAGCACAGTTTCTTCATATGCCCAATAAAAAATACACGGCTTCAGACCAGTAAGACGTATCTACGTCACTTTCCCTAATGGCCCGGCCGACCCTAGTGCAGTGCCCACGGCAGGATCACAGGAAGGCACAGGAGCTCCCGAAAACCCAAAGGACCCCTCTCCTAACAACGTAAGGAAGAGCAAGATGGTGTCTGATGGACACAAGGGGCAGAGCGCAGGTACCCAAAGACGCTGGCCGGGGGCAAAGCCAGGGCGCGACACAGGTGCCTCCACCGGCCCTGGGTCGTTTAGTTTTCCATCAGAAACCCATGTGTTCAGCGGTTTCAACTCCGCACCCCGGGCTCCAGCACAGCCCCGGCCGCCAGCTGGGGAGGCAGGGCCCTCAGGCTAGCTCATGAGGGCAGACACCGGCCAGGGGACGGGCTGAGAGCTGGCCGAAGCCGGCCTGGACACCCCGGGGCCCTGCCACGGGGAAGACACAGTGTGCCTGAGGTTCGGGCCCCACAGAACAAGGGGAGGGAGACTGTGTGTACGGCACCTCCCACCTGAGCCCACCGACCTCAAGCAGGAGGATGCCCGGATACAGCCTGGCCCTGGAGAACGCCGTAAAGGCAGCCTGAGCCGGCGGGGTGGGGGGGCTCAAAAAAAAAAAAAAGACAGAAAGGGGTATCTCCAACTTCTCTTTAAATCATCTACTTACCAGAGGAAGGATAATCTTCATTTTCGTAAAATTTGTTCTTGAAAACATCGCAAAATGCAGTACGCCTAGTGGTACCCGCAGAGGCAGGGCGCCCCCTGCCCCGAGAAGGAGCAGTGGACCAGCATGTGGGTGACATCAGTCCCCGTATGAGGAACGACCTGGGCTGCTCAGCGGGGAACCGGCTGGCCCAGCTGGTAAGGGGACCTCTCTGGGATTACAGTGAACTATGGGGGCACAATGGGACAAAAGAGGTCTCTGGGGAATATGATTTCTCCTTTAAAATAAAATTCTGGGGCGCCTGGGTGGCACAGCGGTTAAGTGTCTGCCTTCGGCTCAGGGCGTGATCCCGGCATTATGGGATCGAGCCCCACATCAGGCTCTTCCGCTATGAGCCTGCTTCTTCCTCTCCCACTCCCCCTGCTTGTGTTCCCTCTCTCGCTGGCTGTCTCTATCTCTGTCGAATAAATAAATAAAATCTTTAAAAAAAAAAAAAATTCAACTTTTTACATTGCCATAGATTTGTCTGAGGCAAAGCAATCAGGCAGCACCCAGATTTTGCAGAAAGCAGTACAAAGGAAGCTAAAAATCACCCTGGGGACAGGCGGACTTGGGTGGGGCCAGTGCACTCAAGGAGGCGACACAATGACCTTTCCCAGGAGGGGCTGGCAGAAGGCGGTGGGCGGGAGAGCAGGAGAGGTCCCCGGAAGGTACTGCCCAGTGCCAGCTGGCCTCACGGGACCACGACGCCTACTCTCTGCCTACTCGGGCCTGCCTGTTCTAACTTCCCAAATTCGACTGGGCACATGTCGCAGAAAGAGGACCCGCTCCCCACAATGTCCCAGCCACGCCCCGCTGCCCCCAAACATCAACTGGGTATCTTACCTCTGCAAACAGAGGAGAAATAATTGTAGATAAACACTGAGAGAAAGGCCTCTTTGGGATGTCTTTCATCTTAGGGAAGAAAAAAAGGTAATCAGAAGTAAGTATTTAATATTCACATCACGACAATTCATAAACTTTGGACATGCACCATGCTACCATGGCGTCTAAAATGCTCTCTATTTGCTGTGATATCTTTTTTTTTTAAGATTTTATTTTTTTAAGTAATCTCTACACCCAGCATGGGGCTCGAACTTACAACCCCAAGATTAGGAGCCGACACCCCACTGAATGAGCCCGCCAGGTGCCCATCTGCTGTGATAACTGAATGGGACTGTCGCACGGTGTGTCGCTAGACTGCAACATCTCCTTGGCAGTGGTGTGCCAAACTCGTGGAGCTGGGCGAACAGTGTCTGGACTCCAGGTGGAAAGACCCAAGCGTCCCTTGTACAGGTGCAGGCGACACTGAATCGCACTCCTGAGCTGTCTATGTAGCAGGGCTTGACTACCGAAACTCTGGAAACAGAAATCAGCTCAAAGCGGACTGTTGCAAGTGACTGTCTAGGACAGGGGCCTATTTTCTACTTTCACAATCTCTGTAATAACTCCCATCTGCTTATCAAAGCAAGACTGGTAGGATCACCAGGGAGCAGACAGTGGTCCACGCTGCCTGAGAGAAACGACACCACGGTGCTTTAAAAGCAACTCTGAAAATACAGTTTTTCATAAACTTAAATAGGCATAAAATCGGTTAATCAAAATAAAGTTCCACGTAAGTATCAAAAGCACTTCGTTTGTTTTTAAGATCCTTAAAACCGTAATCCCCAAATTCTGGTATCTCTTATGAGTAATCCCAATATACAAAACAGAGGAGATTCTGTCCAGAGAGCCTGAATGTCACTTCAAGGGTAAGACTCCCCGCCCCACGTGCAAGCATCAGGAAAAGCCAATGCTGCGGGGGGAGGGGCAGCAGGCTCTGCAGAACAGGAAGCAGCCCCGTGGTACAAACCCGAGGCTGGATTCTCGGATCAGACTCCCACGGTCATCAGACAACCAATCTCTTATCTGTGATGGACAGAGAAATCCCCCACCAGGCTGCCATGAGGGGGCCCCACGTCGGGACCGTCGCTGCCAGCCAAGAGGCGTCCGTCGCCGTGGTACGAGCCAATGTTACCTTATTTCTTTCTAAGTCCGAAGGCTGAAGAGCTCCGTTCTCAAGACTCTTTGGATCTTTCTCTCGGATCGTGAAGATCCAGTCCCCAGAGTCACTGCCTCCAGAGGCCTGGCTGTCCGTGTCTGTTTCCCTTCGGAGAGAAATCAGGCGGACTCCATGAGCAGGCACGCAGCCCTGTGCCCGAGGAGCCCCGCACACTCCGCAGCCCCGCCCATCACCCCCTCCAGTCCCTCTCGGGACCATCACAATGAGGCTCCCTCACGTCCCACGGTGCCAGCCGCATCCACAGCCTCCAGCCTGTCTCCTCGATCGCAGAGAGGCACCTCTGCGGCAGGACAATCCTCCACTCCGCTGACACCCCTCTCTGACGTCAGCTTCCCTCCCCAGGCTCCTTCCCATCAACACTCCCACCTGCAGCCCTCTGCTCCCACAACACAACGGCCCCTCCAGGCTACAGCCATCCCCCAGTCTCGTTTCTTGGGTGTGTCGGTGACACTCACTGCCTCCATTTCTTACCTTCTCCTCGCCCCAAAACCCACCCTGTCCCTGCAACTGCTGTGACCGAGGCCGCAGATCCCCTGCACACCACTGCACAAGGGTGTTCCCACTCAGTCCTTCACCTGCCTGAGCCCTGAGCCTCAATGTTCCTGCTTGTCACCCCTCCCTTCTAAAGTCTGCACCCAGATCGCCCCTGACGTGGGTCGTCCACAGGTCTGTCCTCTCTGCTGGCACTTCCCAGCATTCGGCCCTTCACACTCTTCAGATATGTTCTGGGTGACACTGTTCATTCTCATGGCTCCAATGACCATTTAGCATGATGACTGGAAATCTCTCCCGGCTGCCCACACGCCTCGCCTCAGGCCAAGCTCGATGCCACTCGACACCAGACGCATCGTCTTGGATGTCTTGTCAGCAATTCCAATATGTGCCACCCCAAACCCAGTTTCGTGTGCCCCGGCCTCCTCCCCGCCCTGCCAGGCTGCTTCTCCAGACGGCCTGTTCATCTTTTCATCCCCACTGCTGCCAACCCCATCTCTCCATGTCATGATCTCACAACTTCCAGAGCCAGTGGTTCTCACTTGTGGCTCCTGGGGACCCTGAAACACTTGGGTCTCACCCCCCACAAATTCTGATTCAACTGGCCTGGCGTGTGGACCTGGGCTGCTGGTCGACTCGGACTTCTTGCCGAGGTGTGAGGGGGAACAGAAGGGGTGCTACAGATCAGAACATTTCTATTCATGACACCTCCCTAACGGCCCCTCTCTTCACGTCAGAGAAGGTGGCCCAGCTTCCTGCACCCCGAACACCAAAGCTCCAAGCCCTCATTCATCTCTTTAGCTAACGGAATTCCAAGATGCTTAACTTGATACCGGTTTTTAGCAAGTAACTTCTGGCATGGAGCTTTGACAACCCTAGCATCGACCACAGCACAACACAGAATCACAAAAACATACATTTGTATCTTAAAAAAAAATACATTTAAAGCAGTTACATCTGACCAATATTTTAAGAGCAGGAAAAAGAAAAGGAAAAGGAGACCAGGTCTAGTTGTTTATGCACGGTTCCATCACACAGATTTTTCCTGGAGACTCCACTAGCAACAAAAGGGGCTAAAAAGGCCCGCAGATTGTCCCATACTGACACAAGAATCACCACCAACCTGGATTATCTAAAAACAAATAAACAAAGAAATCCACAAATAACAACAAAAAACCCCACCCCAAATTAAGAGCGAACAAACCCTGCACGCCCAGGCGGAGTGGACTTACGTGTCTGAGTCCTCAGAGCCGGAGTCCTCGTGGCTCTGCTCGGCCTTCCATCTCTTGTACCTGTCGATGAGCTCAGTCAAGTAGGATGTTTTCTTTGCATTGCGTATTATAAACTTGTGCTTCAGTAACTCCTTAGCGGTGGGTCTCTGGAAAACAAACCGCCAAATAACACAGAAAGCAGGAGATGAAGTTCCCCGAGTTCTACCTGATTCCACCCCAAAGGACAGACTTCAGCCTCAAAAAGTCAGACACCCACACTCACAAGTAAAGACTGAGTTCTGCTTCAAGGTCTAATTTCCCCAACAAACACCAGGAGTCAAAGAGTAGTCATCCGGCACCCATGTGTGGGATTCCACACGTACAGTGTGGACATGGCATTTAGTATCTAATTCAGTCCCTAACATGCTACAGGTAACCAACCACCCAACAAAAGCAAAAAACCTTTCCCTAGAAAGACGCACTGACACAGAAAACGTGTCAGAGAATTTCAGAGATCACTGAAGACGGCTAGAATATACCTCCTGGTTTTTATAAAACGTTTTATTACAAAAGCTGGCCAGAGAGAAAACATGTGTTCTGTGTCACCTTGTTAACTTTCTATATTAATGTTTGACTCCACCCCCCAAAAATAGTAAGATGTTAACTCGGATACATCTAGAGGAAACTAGACAGCCACCCAGAAATACCCCTTTCTTTGATGCTGGGTGGGTACCTGAGTGCTCTTCCCTCCTCATCTTCCCCAATTTAGAAATGCTGGCTTCCCCAGTCTGTCTCTTCCCTGGGATTGGGGTGAGGGCCTCACCCACGTCCTGGGCTCCGTGTGGCCACAGCCACACAGCACACTCTGAGGTTGGCAACTGCTTTCCCCTTGAGGATGGCAAACCCAATTACAGGGAGCATGCTTCCCAGGGAGACCGAGCGTAGCCCACACGAGAGCAGACAGCAGGAACACGCAAACACCACCCGTGAGACTACGTTCCCACCTGCTAAAGCTGTATTCACGGGAGCCAGCCATGTTTCTCAAATTCAAGCTTACAGAAAACCTGGGTCACCTCGGGTGAGGTCTCACTCCCTCACTCAACTCCAGGCATCTCAGAAGCGCTCAAATTCTCAGCCTCTCCCCCTTTTCCTCAGTGTGCTTGGGGTCCTGGTAGGGGTGCAGATGTGTGCACTGGGCAAGTATGCAGATACAAGAAATCGGTTTTTAATGGGAAGACGTGTACACGTGGGTGTATCTCCTTGGGTGTTGCCACACCGCGCCTAGGAACTCACGTCGTAACAGAAAGCTCAGAGCGTCGTGGACAGACAGGACGACAGCCCACACCGCTGGACGCCTGACGCGTTAATAAAGCACGGAGCTGGTGAGCGCAGGCTACGTTCCCTGGAGGTTCGTAGAAAATGCTGCATCCCCCACTTCATTCCTTTACCAAAACTTCACCAAAACTAGCATCGTATTCGAAAACCACGGCGTTCTTGTAAAATTAGTCACCCATCTTTAGATAAGAGTTCATAAAGAAGGGGATTCAGCTTGGCCTTCATCCAATGCTGCTAGAAGATTCAGGAACAAACCAAGGACATATGGTGCTCTACGTAACACCAAAATACACAGATAACTTTCAAAGATGTGTCCTGATTCAGAGAGAAAATTCGGCTACAGCTATATAGGGCTCCTGCCACATGGCTCTGCCAGAGTCAATTATACACAAAAAAAGAGTAAAAAGGAAGGGGTAGGAGGGCAAGGTGGGTGGTTCATTTATATTTTTTTATTTGTCTTTTCTTTCCTAACACAGGCCAAGAAGAAACTGAAAACATCTACTTTAAAGACACATTTAGCCATTATTTTTCTGGCCAGACTTTGCAATTACTAAAAACGGCTAAAAATAGCCTGACCTTTCACTATAAATATTAAAAATTTACGATTCCACATAAAACATTAAGGAGAACAGTCTTCAAGCTCAATGAGGTATGAGATGCTAGGAAATTTGACAAAAAATAAGTAGATTTCTGTTTCTTAAAAGATACACAATAAAAACATTTGCGGGGCACCTGGGTGGCTCAGTCGGTTAAGTGTCTGCCTTTGACTCAAGTCACGATCTTGGGGTCCTGAGATGGAGCCTCAAGTCAGGCTCCCCACTCGGTGGGGAATCTGTTTCTCCCTCTTCCTTTGCCCCCCGCCACCCCCCGTCCCCACTTGCACACTAGCTCTCTCTGTCCCAAATAAATAAAATCTTGGGAAAAAAAATTGCCCCTCGAACCGATCATATCCATTTAAGAAAAAACAAAACACAAACTGAGATCATGAAGACAATGGTGACTGTGGCAAGAGTGATGGAAGAAACTGCAGTAAGACGCATCTAGACCAAGTCTGGCCACACAGAAAGAGACGCCCACCCCAAGCTTGAGAAACTCACAAAGCTTGGCTCCTTATTCAAACAGGCTTCAACAAACTCCTTGAGGGGTTTGCTGTAGTTTCCTTCCAGCGTGGGGGGATTGTTCTTTGGAATGAGGAATAAAACCTTCATGGGATGCAGCTCGGAATGAGGGGGCTCCCCTTTTGCGAGCTCGATGGCTGTTATGCCCAAGGACCAGATGTCTGCCTGCAACAACAAAGCGTTTTTAGAGATACCAAGAAGGAATACATTCAAATACACATACTTCCTAGAAAAAGAAATACATCTCAACGTATTTCTAACGTTTTGAAAAAGAGAATTATTTTTAAGTGAAAACAAAACCAAAAAAAAGGCTTTGGTATAATTTCAAAATAGGCAACACACAGGAGAAAATTTAGTACACAGAACATCTCCTAGCCCTGCACTGAAGGCGGCTTTTACGATTACTCGTCTTTCCACTTGCTGCTGGGAGTACGAGGCACTCCCCGTTAATTTAAACCCCAGGAGTGACGGGACCGTTCACTAGCAGCGAGCAGAGAGGGCACGTCTGGAACAGAGGGGTGTTTTGACTCACCCCATCGAGCCAGCTTACAACAAGCACAGCTGTGAGGCCGAGTGCAGGCACACTGGTCTTAGAGACTTAGGTTTAAACACCAGTTCTACAACCACAGTCTTACGACACTAGACAAAATATCTCACCGGGGTGCCTGGGTGGCTCAGTCGGGTCCAGCTCTTGGTTTCAGCTCAGGTCATCGTCTCAGGGTCATGAGATCGAGCCCCGTGTCAGGCATGGCATGGAGTCTGCTTGACAGTCTCTCTCCCCCTCTCCCTCGCCCTCCGCCCCTCCCCGACCCACACTCCCTCACGGGCGCACTCTAAAATAAATAAATAAAATCTTAAACAAACAAACAAAACACCTTAACCTGTGGGCCTAGTTCCCTCATCTGTCACAGATGCAGGGTAGAGCAAGGTACCCCAGAGTGCCCAGAACTTAAAATGGGTTTCTTATGGAAATGTTCACACACACACAGAAGTGGAGAATATTAACCGAATATTAATAGAGGAGATTATTAATAGAATTAACATGATGTTAATGATTGTTAACAATTTGCCATATGGGCTTTGTCTGTTCCTTGCCACAGTGTATTTAAAAGTCAGTCAAAGACATCGTGACATTTTCCCGTGACTACCTCAGCTTCTCAGTAAGGATTCTGAACCACCTATCAAGACCCAAAATCAATAATAACTTAATATGTTGTAATAGTTAGATTTTCTCAACTCTTCAAAAAAGTATCGTCATGGTCAGTTTATTGATATCAGGATCCACACGAAGCCGCCCTGCACAACTTTTTTGCTCTGGTCACTGTGCAGGGGAAACCTGTCGAAAGTCAGAACCTACTCGATCCCTCAAGCT
Source organism: Ursus americanus (assembly GCF_024610735.1). Taxonomy (NCBI): domain Eukaryota; kingdom Metazoa; phylum Chordata; class Mammalia; order Carnivora; family Ursidae; genus Ursus; species Ursus americanus. The sequence continues at coordinate 12,440,605 of NC_142136.1, read as the reverse complement.
CACTCTACAGCAAAGAAATGGAAAGGCTGAGACACTGCTTAGGTCACAGCGGGACCCAGACATTTCCGACCTTCAAAACCTGCTGTGTTTTCACAACCCTGGTGAGTCGAGAGACGCTGGCTGTCTCCCAGCCCAGCAGCCCGTGGGGTCGGTGCCTACCACACGCTCTGTTTCTTCTGTTCTCAGTGAAAACGGGTCTGTCAGCAAGTCTTGTTCTAAATTGTTTGCATGAAAGGGATCAGACTAGAAGAACCAGCATCAGGAGTCCTATTACTATCTTCCTTCCCTTGGCAGCTGGGACCCTGCGTTAGCTTACACGTGTATTACTTTTAAAGTCAGTAAAAACATGACTGATCCCAGAGTCCCTGCCCCCAGGAGGAGGAAGGTGGGATGCTCAGCAGGCGAGCATCTGGACCGGCAGCAGCAGGAGGGTGTGAGCAGGTGGGAGGGTACAGGGAGGGCAGGACACAAGAACAGAGAAACGTGCAGCCCTCGCGTGTCCATGGCTCTTTGCACAACAGGTTCCCCTCCCTTCTAGATGCCTGCTCCAGCCTTCCTGGACTTCCCAAAAACTGCTGCTCTTTGCAAAGCCTGCTGCTTGGCACCAACAGGGCCTTAGTCCCACGGACCCCTGACGGACAACCTCTCGACCCCCAAGCATCCCACAACCACTTAAGAACTCCGTAATTAGAAAGCCAGGTCAACAATGGTCTTTTTTGCTGGGAGCCTCTCACCAGATGTCCAACCAAGGGCTGCAGACCAGGCTCCAGGCTGGACAAGAAGCAGACAGTCCCCAGATCTGAAGGACCCGGCACCTGCTTCCACATGCCAGTATGCGCCCACAGCCGACGGAGGAAGCAGCCTTCCCAGCCCCACCCGCAAGCCATGGCCACGGTGTTCAGAGGAGAGGCACAGGCATCGCCCTCCTGGTTCCCCTGGGAGGCTCGGCCAGTACGGCCTCGCCATGGCAAAACACGGGCCATCCTGCGAGGCAGCCAAGCCAGGACCCTGTGTGTCACACCAGCTTGTGAATTCCTCACTCGGCACTTTGTCACTCCCTGTCCCTCCTGCTCATGGCTGAGTTCAGAGCTATCCTCTTTCCCTGGGGCTTCTCTGGGGAGCTCCTAAGTGTCTTCCTGCCTGGAGACTCCCTCTCTAGACACCTCACATCCTGCCGACTAATGTGGAAAACTTGATAGATGCAACTTGGCATTATATATCAAAAACCATAAAAACATCCAAGCTTGTTAAAACCAACAAATTCCACTTCTAGGAATCCATCCTAAATAAGTAATTTTAGATTTAGAAAATGGCATATGCTGCCAAAAATACTCCATCTCAGCATTACTTCCGTTAAACCTTAGAAGAATGATTACGTTGCACTAATACATTTACTGAAATACCACAGAGTCAACAATGACATTGGTAGAGAATCACAAATATAATGGAGTTTGTCTATTACTGTATTTAGGAAATATGGCATCAGATGAGAACATGTGTCTAGGTTTTAAAATACAAGTTATGTGGTAGAAGGGCAGTTATTTTCCAAAGCAATTAAAATTGAGGTATAAGAAGAGACCTGTTTTACTGCCATCTGGGAAAACCATGAAATTAGGTATTAAGAGAAAACAAACAGTGGTTTTCAACACAAGCCCAAGTCAAAAGTTAAAAGGACAGGTGCTCTAAACTACAGATACACATCTGTGAACAGACTTTTTTTCCTTCACGGACAGTTCTAGTAGCATGCTCCTACATGACAACAATCCAGAGCTCTCTGGTACTGTCGATCAGGGACTCTTCTCAGTGGGGGTGGGGTTGCTACTACTAGACAACATTCTAGAGCCTTGCAATAAGCCTGTTAATTAAGTAAAAGTAAGCTGGCTACAAATCTGCACACAACACAATGGAAGTGGTATAAAAAAAACTCAGGTGCAGAAAATATTCTAAAAGGAACCATTCTATAATCAAGAGGAAGAGGAGGGGAAACCCAAGAATCCCGCCTTCTGGCTCCTTGAACAGCACCTGGCGGTTGGGAAGAACCAGTGCCTTAGAAAGGTGGCAAAAAGGGAGCCAAGAAAGGGGTCGATCCATTTCCTAAGAAAGATCGGTTCGATGTGAAAGCACCAGATACATTCAACGTAACAAATACTGGAAAAACACAGTCATGAGAACTCAAGGAATCAAACTCACATCCGATTCCCCAAGGGTTGTGTGCTTTTGAGGTGAGCCTTGCTGATGTGCAGAAAGATGAAGGTCCATTTAGAAAATTCAAACTAATTACTGAAGACATTCAGGACAAAAAACTGCGTAATTTCCATGGCGTGGATCTTACCCGTGACAAAACGTGCTCCACGGTCAAAACACGGCAGACTACAATCTAAGCTCATGTCGATGTCAAGACTACCGATGGTTATTCACTTTGTCTATTCTGTGTTGGTTTTACTAAAAAATGCAACAATCAGATTCGGAAGACCTCTTATGCTCATCATCAACAGGTCTGCTAAATTCGGAAAATGATAGAAATCATGGCCCAAGACGTGCAGATAAATGACTTGAAAGAAGTGGTCAATGCTTTGACTCCAGACAGCATCAAAAAAGACACAGAAAAGGCTTGTCAGTCCGTTTATCCACTCTGTGATGTCTTTGTTAGAAAAGTAAAAACGCCGAAGCAGCCCAACTTTGAATCAGGAAAGCTCATGGCGCTTTGTGGTGAAGACAGTAGTTCTGGAAAAGCTACTGGGGTGAGACCAGTGCGCAAGTTGAACAAGCCAGCGGATATGAGCCACCAGTCCAAGATCTGCTTAAAACTCAGACATGTAATGGTGACAAATGAAAAAATCTCATTTGTGATATTTAACTTCTGATTCTTCTTTTGAAGTAATCTAAGCTTGGTGAATCAAATGTTCTGAACCGATGGTGATATGAAATTTTCTGAACTAGTGTATGGGTTTCATCCACTGCTCTTAACTTACTAAACAGCTGGGAAAGGGTAGGGATCTATTTTAAGCTGCAGTGACCTGGATGGGTTATAGATGGTTAATAAAAGAAATTCTTTTCTTTAAAAAAAAAAAGAAAAAGAAAAGAAACAAGACTCCCCAATCACTTATAACTAGTCAAAACATAGCTCAAAATGGATTTGATAGGAACTAGTTACTTACTTAAAGGCAGTGCTGAAGAACACATTTACATGCAGCACACAGAGGTGCAGCAACCATTTCAACACTAAACAGCAACACGCGGTTGATCAGAAGAGTCCCAGTCAGGACTCCGTGCTACACAGAGCCTACTGTTAATCTCCCAGCTGCATGCTTTTCCCCACTCACATCCTGCCCCCACCTCCAGGGCTCACCACTCACAGTGGGGTCCGTGGGTAATTCCTGATCCTGTGCAGGGACGGGGGGGTGGGGGGCACAGTGAACTCAGCCCAGGGGACAGGGAGGCCAGTCACAGGCCGCCATGGACAGGCTAACCACGCAGATTCCAAAAACTGGCCGGCTAATACTGCCGGTCTTCACTTATCTTTAACAATCTTATTGTTTTCCATCAACATATAACCTATTTCCATTTTTCAACCATGGTTAGACTGCAAACAGTTATTTCAGAGATGACTGGACACCAAACTAGCCTGTGCTGCAGTGGTAGGTCTACAGATGTTTTTCTTTTTTTATCTCCTTTTTTCCAGCATTTTCCAGATTAAAGAGTATGTACTGCTTTTACGACCAAAAAAGGGAAAAGTTATTTACAAGAGAATACCGACACTGGGCTTCTCAGTGTCTGCAGGATATTTCAGTTAACAGGCAAGTCGATTTCTCTGGCCTCATCTCCTCCGCTCTTCACCACAAGCTACAATCCAAATGCAAATGCCACTCCATCCCCACACCAGGCTTGGGTCTGAACATGCATCCCTCCCTCATCTCTGAGGAGCCACAAAGCCCTAGGTCTGTGAAGCCTTGCCCAGCTCGCTCGGGCATTCCGCACTCAGCACCCCCATGCTCCCCGCTCCCTGGTCGAGCCACCCAGTACTGCAGTCATTCACTGCAGATGTAATTTAGCACCGGGCAAAACTACAGCAATAACCAAATGAAGGAATACAGAGAAGGAGACATCGAACTGGGACAACGTTTTTATACAAGTCTAATCCATTTGCTAACACATCATTATAATAACCTTACAAAGAAAGGGGGGGGGGGCTAACATTCAAGACCTGCTCAGGCGAGGAAAGCAAACGCTTCTTTGTGGGAGAGCAGTGATCTCCCTTGGCACCATCTTCAAAGTCTCAAGACCTCTTAAAATAAACCAACTATCCTACTTCACCGTAAAAATAATAGTATTAATGAAGGCTCTTAGGACATATGGACAACCATGATCTAGCAATGCTGTATTTAGATTAAGAATCAAGACCAACATAAGATGCTCTATATGTGCAAACACATTCAGGACACCTAAGGAGTCTGCAAAATGACAAGGGGTCAAAGATACTGCGCTTCAAGAGGTCATTGTGTTAAACAAGATTCTAGACACACATAAAACTAAGGCTTACATTCCCTTGGGTTCAGTACGATGAAGACGCTGGTGAGGCAGGTGCGCTCTAGCCTTATCCCAACCCGACCTTCCTTTGAAAATCAGTGAGTGTACCAAAAATGAGTGTGACAGGAACAAGGGGTCCTAACAATGGTAACAGAATCCTGCCATCCTGGGGCTGTAAGCTCCTTAATGGAATGCAAAGACTAACGGGGGAAATGTCTGGATGGACACCTAAAGAAAAGAATGGAAAGGGAAACTGGAAAGAAGCCAAATACGCCTGTGTATCAGAAGGCCACAGTTAGCACAATGCCCCTCCAAGAGCCTCCATGGCCCTGCCAGGCAAGCCTCTGGACAGGGAAGCAGTCACTAGGATATCCACAAAGCAAACCCAGAAAAAGTCCCTTTGTCAGGCACGGTTGGTGGCAAAAACGGCTAGCCTAGAGCCACACCTACTGGGAGGGAACTAACGTCACATTACCCCCAAGGCCCCAGACTTGGGCACAGACATAAGCCTATCTGCACTTTCCACACCTCCTGGGTCAACAAATCTGGGAAGCAAACTTCACATCAACATGATTTTTGCAATGATTTCCAGTTAAGAGGTGTTGGGTATGACCCAGGCAAATGAAAGATTTAGCTTTGACACGGGCCAGAGTAAGAGTTACAGTTAAAGGTTAGTGAGAAGAGTGGCATAACTTTTCAAGCTCCCCGACCGAGTGCGCCCCATAAGCTGAAGACAGCACCTTTCCATCTACCGAGGAAGAACACTGCAACACCTGCTGACAGGATCCGAGTGTTCTGATCGTGACAAGAACTCCAGGGGAAAAGGTGGCCAAGCGTTACGATGCCAGAAAATCTCTACTGCTAGAGGCCACATCTTGGGCAAATGTCCAGAGTGGCTCCGAAGGAGGAAAACAGACAGGAAGGGGAAGGTCAAGTAAGCTGTCAAGTGAGCCGTGATGGGTGTTAAAACCTGAAAATAGAAGATCTGAATCCGGATTCACAAGCACCGTGGTTGAGCAGCTCGTTTACTAGGAAGAGAAGAGAGAAATCAGTGCAGTGTAATCAGAAGAGCTCAGAAATCTGGATTCTAGTCCCTACCAAAATCTAGATCTACAAACTTTGATAAATGGGCCTCAGCCTAAAATAAAGAGAAAGGACTAAATACAGAAGTTCCTGTGAAGTCCCAACAGCAGAAGTGGCTGCAGAGATCACTCGTGAGGTGTTCCTCACACACGGCAGAAAGCTAACAAGCACAATGACGACGACACAGCTCTCCCACTGGGGCTGAAAACCCAACAGTCACCTTTGGGCCACGGCTACCAAGGCCCTCGGGAGGACCACGGGTGTCACGGCCACCACTACAACTCAAAAGTGAGAGAGCCAGCTCCGTCCCCTCCATGCCAGCACCAGGTACCACAACGGCTCTTCCGACAGCTGACGGCTCACATTGGCGCCCTGAGGGCTGGAGGAAAGGTTACTCTATGCTCTGTGTGCCGCGTTCAACAAGGGGAGAAGTCTACTGTATACTGAGAAGATGCCCGTTTAAAAAGAGGAAACAATGCCTGGCCTGTAAATGTATGTGAGTTAAATATTTGTTTGCCTAGAAATTGTTGGCTCAAAAGAGCCAATTCTCTGTGGACCGTAGCAAGATTATTCTGCGTACAATGCGAGAATGAACAGCCTGGGGGGAGAGGGAGTTAAATCAGAGATTCCTGAGGCAGGGTCCCTAGGGTTTTTAGTCTATACTAAGAAGTTGAAGAAGTTGAAGGGGGTGCCTGGGTGCTCACTTGATTGAGTGTAGGACTCTTGGTTTTGGCTCAGGTCACGATCTCAGGGTTGTTAGATGGACCCCTGCGTCGGGGGTCCACATCGGTGGGGAGTCTGCTTGAGATTCTCTCTCCCTCTCCCCACCTTCCCGCTCGCACATACTCTCTTTCTTTAAATAAATAAATCTTAAAAAAAAAAAAAAAAATTGATGAAGGCACCAGGGAAAACAGAACCCAGGAAAAATTGGGAGAGTACAATGTATGACAGGAAAAAACACAGAAAAGAGGAATTTTCCTCTTGTTGGGAAGCAGCCTCTGGGAATAACAATCCTGAGAACTAAAAATAATGAGAGGAAGAATCTGTAGCAATCACTGAAAGCATATTCTTTCCAGATTCCGGTCTTATATTTTTGTGGCCTCTCCATTTCTTTTGTGGGACCCTCTTTCTCTGCCTGTCCCTGAAATATTGTTCAGAGGTCTGCCCAGAGCCCCCCTCCCTCATCCATGCCACTCAGGCTTCAAGCACCACCTCTACAGAGACAACCTCCCACCCTTCTCTGCGGACCCATACGCCCACACACCTCCACCTGGACGTCTCAGCAGGCCCGAGCCCGTTCGGGCCACCTTGGTCCTCGGTTCCTCCACACCCACCTTCCAACATGCTCCTTCTCAGTGTTGCCCACTGCCATCAAGCACAGCACGTAAGCTAAAAATCTCAGGAACTGTGGGCTGGATAAAGGACATTGAATGACACAGGAGAGAGACGTGAATCCTGTTTTCTTACCAACGTCTGAGAGAACTACCTTTATGTCCTACTTCGAGGAACTTGCTTCACTCCACCTGGAACAGCTGTAAGGTTGAAGCAAAGGAGGGCAACTCGCTAGAGCCAGTGAACGTGAAGAGCCGGGCCTTACCTTTGAGTCATAGGCGGACTGTTTAATGACCTCAGGTGCCATCCAGAAAGGGGTGCCCACGAAGGTATTCCTTTTTATCTGGGTATCTGTCAGCTGGCCCGCCACCCCGAAATCGGCCAGCTTCACCTCTCCGTGTTCAGAGAGCAGAACGTTGGCAGCTACAAAATAAAACCCGAGATGCCTCCTGATGTTATCTGCTGCGCTGCTCCATCATCACTTCGAAACACGCGCGTTCTCTCGCCAGGGAGATCACGTGCTCAACAAGAGCAGGTACCAAAGGCATGCTTCTGGGGAGACCCCCCTCAAAGCCACCTCCCACCCCAGGCATGTCGAAGGCACTCTCCAAACACATGCAGGATTAACCTCCCCTTGAGGAGAGAAGTACAAGTCTAACTCGACAGCACGTTCCCCCGCCTTAGGACTTCAAAGGAATACAAGCAAGATGTTTTCTTACCTTTAATATCTCTATGAATTTTCTTCTCTGAATGCAAATAATCAAGTCCTTTCAGTATTTCTCTTAATATGGTAGCAATCTGAGTTTCATCTAAAGGGCCAGGTTCTAACTGATTAGAAAAAAAAAAAGAGAATGATTACTTACTTAATCATTAATTACTTACTTAATTACTTAATGATTACTTACTTAGTTACTTAAAACGATCGTCTTATGTTTTTTAAAGATTATTTATTTATGTATTTATTTGAGAGAAAGAGAGAGCATGAGCAGGGGGAGAGGAAGATGGAGAGGGAGAAGCAGGCTCTCCGCTGAGCAGGGAGCCTGATGCAGGACCCGATCCCAGGACTCTGAGATCACGACCTGAGCCGAAGGCAGACGCATAACCGACTGAGCCACTTGGGTGCCCCTTAAATGATCATCTTAGAATTAGTCTGAGACAACACAACAGCAGCACATGTTACATGGACAAAATTAAAATCTAAAAACTTTATTCCAAAAGAGGCATTTTGCCTAAACAATTAAAACAAATTGAAAAGACCCCCCCCCCCACAAAAAAAGTAAAGAAAGCAGCAGAGAAAAAGACTTCGCCGAATAGAGCAAAGTGGGCTCAGGATCAAAGCAGAGCCGGTGAGCAGGTCCGTGGGCAGCCCGCTGTGCCTACGAGCTGAGCGGGGAGGGATTCCAGCCCAGACACCAGAGCCGGAGAGCTCGCGGGACTTGCCAGGAGGGCACACGTACCACAGTCACCACCACACCCGGGGTCAGAAAGTCAGGCCCGGGGGCCCGCTGCCTTCTGAGTCACCCCTGCCCCAGGACTTCTCAAATCCAAATTTTTAAGACCTGGAGGAAGAGAGCTGACAGGGGCCCAATCCCTCGTGATGGTGGATATTTTTTGTGACATGAGGAAAATATTAGTCATTATATTACCCTAAATAAGACAGAATAGCCTCTGAAAACCTTTATTGTGAGAAACTCAAAAGAATTAATCATAATTGTATAAAGATATAAGGAAGAAATATCAAGTGCATATATCCCCCCTTTAAAAGGGAAAAATAAGGTTCTAGAGCTCCGCTCAGCCCAGTTAATAGTCCACCATCACTGCAGGGCAGGGAATTCAACGACAACTAATAATTACACAAATCAGCAAAACCACCTAACACTCCCTAAAGGACTAATAATAATGGAGCCAGCAGAGAGAGGGGCAGAATTCTCATAATTTACATTAATTTTTCATCCATACGATAATCCTCAGTGTTACGTTTTTAGATCTCATAGTGAATGCCATCATCACCCAAATTCTCACACTTCCGTCAGAGGAAGCCACAACCCTATGACATTCCAAGTAACATTTTTTTTTAAAGATTTACTTATTTGAGAGAGAGAGAGAGAGAGAGAGAGAGAGCACGAGAGGGAGGGGCAGAGGGAGAGAGAATCGGAAGCGGCCTCCGCACGGAGCCGGACGCGGGGCTCCATCCCACGACCCTGAGACCACGACCTGAGCTGAAACCAGGAGTCGGACCCTCCCGAGACTGCGCCACCCGGAGGCCCTCCCTGAGTAACCTTCTCGAAGACAGAGGAGCTTGACAGAATGAGACCTGCAAACACAGAGAACACACTGGTGGTGGCCGGCGGAGGGACGCGCTGGGCAAAGTGGGTGAAGGGGAGTGGGAGGCACAGGTCTGCAGTTAGGGAGTGAGTACGTCGCGAGACTAGAAGCACCACACAGAGAATACGGTCAGGGGTGTCGTAACAGTGGTGCACGGCGATAGGTGGGGTCCACCTGCGGGAAACACAGCATGACACCCAGACCTGTCAAATCACTATGCTGTCCGCCTGACACCCAGGTAACTGTGTCAGCCAACTCAAAGAACAGAAGAGAAACAAGAAAGTGAAGGAACTTTAAGGCCTCGCTCAAAACGGGGGGGGGGGGGGGCTACTTTAAACTAAAGGGAATGAAAACTACGACACTCTTTCCATAGTAGCATTCCGACTGACACACGGACGCTGTCCTAGACAGACAGGCCGACTTGGGCGCCTCAGGGCCTTCGGCGGGGTGATGGCGACAGCAGAGCTGTTTCACGGGGCCCGAGGCAGGGGCAAGCGACGCTGCCCTGGTCGTTACAGCCGGCCTCCTGCCTGGCGCCCCCTCCTGGTTCATCTGCTGCTCGCAGGCCCAGCTTGGTCGCCTGTAACAGCCACAGTCCACCAGTGCAGGAGGGGAGGCGGGCAGGGGCTCCCTCTCAAAGCCCGCCGCTTCTCCTAACCCGCAGGCCTCCCCGGGCCCGGCGTCGGGCCGCAGCACGCTGTGACCAGGCCGTCCCCTGGCAGTCTCCTGTGCAGAATCCGGGGCAAGACAACGTGCCGGGCTCTCCCGCACGATACGGGCTCGGAGGAGGTCACACCTACCACGCAGGACCCCAGTTCCGAATTCAGACAGTGTCCCGCGGCGCCCGGGTGCCTCCGTCCGTGAAGCGTCTGCCCTCGGCTCAGGTCATGATCCCAGGGTCCTGGGGTTGAGTCCCGCATCGGACTCCCTGCTCCCCACTGAGGCTGCTTCTCCCTCTGCCTCTGCCCCTGCTCTCGCGCGCGCGCGCTCTCTCAAGTGAATAAACAAAATATCTTTAAAAAAAGATACTGTCCAAAGATCACCTCAGATGAAGGCAGCATGTTGCACACTTTATTCCACAGAACCTAATTTTTCCCCGAATTATCTGACCAAGAGTCTTATTTTCAAGAAACATACATCAAAACTACTGTTCAAAGAACACAATCTGAAGACCCTGCCTTGTCTGTCTTCTCCACACCTGTATTTCAGTGTTCGTGGCACGGAGACATTTTAATACTCAGAAAGGGGGAAAGGCACTTTCTCATAACCTGGGAGAGCAGAGGAGGGAGGGCAGGACTGCGCACGTGTGTGTGTGTGTGTGTGTGTGTGTGCGCGCGCGTGCGTGTGCACGCGCGCACGCACTCTTACTCACAACACCAGAACGCAGAAGGAGAATCCAAATTCTATCCCAGAGCATGGGTTTCGTTTCCTCCTCCGGCAGGCTTTTACCCAAGCAGCTCATCAGGAACACCTGACTAGACTTGGATTTAACCACCTCCTCCCTTCTGTTATCAAGTCTCCGGAAAGAAACAGCAAAGCCGCCTGGTGTCACCACCAAGGGGAAATAAGAAGAGCAGGGAAAACTAATTTAAAAAACCTTCCCCTGGATCATTAAGAGCCGGCTCTCCGACTAATATATGTATGGTTATGCCCTTTAAAACTTCACCTAAACACCACCCACCAGTGATTTATACGTCATGGGAGGGACAGTGGAGGAAGGGGAGAGAGATATTCTATTTACAAGGAGAGCCTCCATGGTGTCAAAGTCCTTATAAAAGGTACTGAGTTCTCGACACCAGACTTCTTCACAGGTGGGGAAGACTGGCTAAGTTCTCAGAGTGATATATTAACACCTCCCACCACTAACATTTCTAAGCAGTATAAACATGGTCGTCTCTACCATTAAGAGGACCGTGGATTTTTCAGATAATTTTTATAAAAGAAAGACTCCCAGGAAAAAATTTAGATTGCATCTCACCTCTGGGTGACTTTGAATTCTCTCTCCCCCAAGTCTGTTCGCCCCTCCCTCCTCTGTAATAGAGACTATTAGTCAGGCACACGGCCACCCAACTAGAGGCCACACGGGCCAGCATCTGCACCAGCAGGCTTGGCCATGTGACTAGTTCTCACTCATGGAATATGCACAGAAGTGACGGCCCCTTCCCAGTCTTGGCCTTGAAGACACTGGCCGCCAGAGAGGATAGTGACTGAAGACCACGGGAAACCATGCGTTACAGATGGCAGAGCCACCCTCCAGAGCAGGGCCCTGATGACCATGTGGACTAGAGCCCAGTGACCCCCGCCATGTGGGACAGAAATAGAGTTGACCCTTGAACAACATAGGGGTAAGGGGCGCCGGCCCCCTGTGTAGTTGAAAATCTGCATACAGCTTCTGACTCCCCCAAAACTTAACTACGAATAGCCTACTGCAGACTAGAAGCCTTACAGATAACATAAATGGTCTCTTAACATACATTCTGTTATGCTGCGTGCATTCTATACTGCATTCTTACAAAAAATGGTATTAGGAAATGCATAAAGAAGACAAAATACATTTATAATACCTGTGTAGGAAAAAAATCTGCACATTAGCGGATGCATGCAGTTGAAACCCGGGTTGTTCCGGGGTCAACTACCTCTCTCTCCTGAGACACTGTCTGGGGCCACTACAATAGCAGCTTGGCCTACCATGAATGAATAGGCCATCTCATTGTTTTAAATCATGTTGCATGCTCATTTTTAAGTCTGGCGAACATCGCTGCCTGATGGAGTGACCACTTCATGGCGCACGGCTCCTTCTTAACTAGACTCCAAGGCCATCCCAACAGACTGAGCGAGTCACTACAAATCCTTCCGACTGGCTGTCTGCTGCTAATCCTCGCTGCGATCCTCCCAACCCACTCCAGCTGGCTTTCCTCTCCTTGTAGCACTTTCCGACATACAATTTAATGGACTCTCTTCTCTCAGCAGAATACGGCTCCGTGCCAGCGGGATTTCCTTCTGCCTTGTTCGCTGCAGAAACTTCCAGTGGCTGGAACAGCGCCTGACACGTAGCAGGCACACAACAAACATTTTCTGAATGAAAAATGAATTCACCTGAAATCTATCACATTTTAAGTTATCAAGTCTTCAACTGCACAATACGTATTAAGTCAGGGCACCCTAGAAGCAGAAAGAACTTGAGACGTTATTTACACACGTGGTTTTCAAACCAGAACCCAGCATTTCCTCACAGTGCCTTCTAATAAGGCTTCTATGGATCCTAGGAACATTTTATTTCAATTTATTCATTATCTTTCAAATTAAAAAAAAATCAACAGATTGAGCATGCTCACATGTGTGCATTCAAAATAAAATACATGTCTATTTTACTCTGACATTCATGGCTCTTAATAACTCAGCTATATTGGGGGCACCTGGCTGGCTCAGTCGGAAGAGCATGCAACTCTTGATATTGGAGTCATGGGTTCAAGCCCCATGTTGGGTGTAAAGATCACTAAACAAAAACAAACTTTAAAGGAAAAATGACACTGTATTGTGTCTAATACTATTCTTCATGCCAGATCCCATCTTTTGCTACTCACAGAGCAGATTAAAGGTATCAACTGCATTTTTTTTAAGTCAAAAAGGATACACCACCAGGAAAGACGAAGAGAAAGCTCCAAGGGACACACCCTGCAACAGCATTAGTTCATCTTCTGCCAGAAAGAGAGAGGCCCGCGCCCAGACAACAGGACTGGGAAGTTCAGGCGTGGGACAGCCCCTCAGTGATTCACACAAAGCAGCTCTGTGTGAATTCCAAAGTGGAAGTTACGAAGCCTTTGATTTGTCTTATCTGTGGGGCCCAAGATTTACTTATATGCCATGCTGCAGACTAGGATTCTCGACCCGGTCTTGAAGCCACCCATCTTCACCCTGGGGTGAAGTCGCTTTCCTTTCTCGGGCCACCTCCAAATGTATCAAACAGCAAGAGGGGGTCAGGTTTGCAGTTCTCTCGAGCTCCGACAGGTGACACCGCTGGTACCTCAGAGGGCTGGGGGGGGGGGGGACGGTATTCAGGGGCCTGAGGAAGCACTCTCACACACAGACAGCTCCCTACCTACATCCAAAACACCCCACTTCCCACCAGGGAATATCCAGGCAATTCTATCTTGGTCCCACATCCCGACTTGGAGCCAGCCTCCATGTGGAACCTCAATTCCAGCAAAAGCAAGCCCCCCAAATTAACTACCACTGTCGGCTGAAGGAGGGCAGCCATCTTCCCATCCCAGGGTACACTGTCATTAAGATTCATGGTGAGGAATTCAACTACTGTCTAAGTGCCTAAGTAAAAAGACCTGATAACCACAATGCAAAGTGAAAAAGCGAAAAACAGAATCTGCACGCCACACTTCAACATGCTTACGGCCAAGAACGGGGAGACAGCCGTCTACCTCTGACCAGACTGAAGACTTAGACACTTTTCATTGTGTTAGGGAACCGAACTGTTGGGCCCACCCACACCCCTAAAAATCCCAATGTTGAAAACCTACCACCGGATGTGATGGTTTTAGGAGGTGGAGCCTCTGGATGGTGATTAGATCATGTGTGTGGAGTCCTCAGGAAGAGGATTCGTGCCCTTGTCCAGGAGAGGCCAGGGAGCTCGCTTTGGGGCTCTCTGCTCTCCCTCATGCAAGGATACGAGACGCCACCTACAAGCCAGGAAGCAGGCCTCACAAGACACCACATCTGCCCACACTTTGACCTTGGACTTCCCAGCCTCCAGAACTGTGAGAAATACACTGTCGTTTAAGCCCCCAGTCCACGGTAATTTGCAACGGCGGCCCAAGCTGCCTACGTCAGTTACTGAGTGCATGAAGAGAAAAGATGAGGCTAGAGAGTCAAAGATGCAGAAAGAGCCAGCGAGACCTACATGCTCTGGGGGATGGCATGGCCCTCTCCTTGACCAAGGCACACCTGCTCACCCTTCCCTCCACGGGCCGTGACGTGTGGGGCTCCTCCAAAATCACACATACACATTTTAGCACTATGCCTCTTACCAGAGAGACAGTGAATAAAAGCAAGGTTACTTTTTCAGAAAAATGCCCCAAACCCATATATTCAGCTACATGCTATCCAATTTTTATATGCAACAATATTCTCATTCTTAAAATCTTTTATAAACAAATAATAGACCCTCGTAAAATAATCCTAATGGTTTTCAACATTCAAAAAATAATTCTTGTCTATTATTGTGTCCTCGTCTTTGCAGGTTGATGTCAGGCCAACAGCAAGGGGATACGAGAAAGATCCAACGAAGTGAGAGGGACGGGAAGGACCGTGTGGGGCCACGGAAGGCCACAGGCTTTGCGGCTGGGCACAACAAGGTCCAAAGTCCAGCTCTACTTTAGCTAGGACCTCTGAGCGCCTCCGTTTGCTCCTCAATTAGAATGAGATGATTAGGGATGTCCAAAAAAGGATGCCTGGTTCTTGTCAGCAGAGCCATTAATGTGCAAGGTGGATGGCAGTTTGCTGGGACCGTAACCACGTGAGATTTTTTTTTTTAAGTGGAGAGTTCTACACCTCCTTCCAATTGTAATGTCTAAGATTTCACAGACTTCAAAGCTCCAAAGACAGTTACCACTAAATAAATTACTGTGGCATTAAGAATGAATAAAGCAGAGCACTGAGATGAGCTGCCTCTCTGAGGGCTCAGTGTTGGAGGACAGAGTCCCCACACAACTGCACACGTGCCACAAAGGAGATGCACTCAAGATCCCGTAACTCTAATTACCCAACATGAGATGATTTTCTACATTCCTGTAGCATTTCCCAAAACGGTCAAAAATGAAAAGCTCTTTGTGTCATGTGTATATTCATGGAAAAGATGCAAAGCAAGTCACGGAATTTTTCCGGCTGCTCTGTTGCTCTTCTCATTTTAATATAATTATTGATATCGTATTACATTTTTTCTTGAAATTTCCTCTTGAAGACTACTTTGACTAACTGCTTTAAAATGGGGTATGTAGGGGCGCCTGGGTGGCTCAGTCGTTGAGCGTCTGCCTTCGGCTCAGGGCGTGATCCCGGCGTTATGGGGTCGAGCCCCACATCAGGCTCCTCCTCTGGAAGCCTGCTTCTTCCTCTCCTACTCCCCCTACTTGTGTTCCCTCTCTCTCTGGCTGTCTCTGTCAAATAAATAAATAAAATCTTTAAAAATAATAATAATAAAATAAAATAAGGTATGTAATACTTTTAGAGATAAAGTTTTAGAGGTTTACCTTCCCCTCCTCAAAAACTACTAACTGCTGCTCCCACTGTGAGAAAGAAATCTCCTTTTAACCAAAGGGCCCTTCTCCCCTTAGTGGATAAAATCTGTGTAAGATACAACCACTAAAACACACGGGCTTCTTCCAGCCACCACTCTGAGAGCAGCGAAAACTGCAGGCCCATCATCCTGACAACTGTCCACCAGGCAGGCCCTACCTTCTAACCATGAAAGTGACGGCGAGGCCTGTCCTAGAAACCACCGCTCACCCCAGGACAGGAGCTGAGTGCACTGATTTCACTGTATAACCACCTTGGGGACAAGATGTCAGGTGCTAAACAACCGTGTGGGCTTTTTAAAATTTGTTCTGCACATACGGAGTTTCTAGAACAACTTAAGCAATGCTTATGATTCACTGGTTATTTGTAAGCATCTGGCCAGAAGCCGACATGCGGCCGTGTTTTACCAAGAGCAGCGACTGCGGCTCTGAGGTCAGCCCCTCGCTGGCTTCCACTAGCTCGCACGTGGGCTGGCGCGGCAGGTGCAGGCCAGCTAGGAGACGCGACCGCGGGGCTGGGGCCGGCGCTGCCACGGCCTCTGCGCGTGCATCTGAGAAACAGAAGGGCACCCGCCCGCCTGGCCCGACCATGGCTCCGATGTGTGACCCCGTTCTGCAATCATCACACGCTGCCTGCCTGCCTTACTCCTGAAATCAAGTAAGTTTTAAAAGTCCTGCTTCTAATTAGTTATAAATGAAAATGTTACACGCCTATTTCAGAAACTAAGCTACTAGCTGAAATATGAAACTATAATGGGATCTCAGCTCCACAAAAGTTAAAACCAGTTTTGGGAGAGAAGCTAACAAAGTGTTCTTAAGGAGGATAACAACAGGCAGAATCCTTCCTGGCTTCTATGAACGAATTCACTGGCTTCCCAGGACACAGCAAAACTGGTTTCAAAAGTACAACCCTCCTGGGTGGCTCAGTGGGTCGAGCTTCCAACTCTTGGTTTTGGCTCAGGTGTGATCTCAGGGTCATGAGGTCCAGCCCCACATCAGGCTCCATGCTCAGCAGGGAGTCCACTGGAGATGCTCTCCCTGTGCCCCTCTCCCCACTCACGCACACTTTCTCTCTCAAATAAATCAGTCTTCAAAAAAAAAAAAAAGGAAAACTGTAATTTTCAATAATATTATTAGAAACCGGTATTACAGGGAATAGTTTGGTCCCTTTTCACACAACTGAAGAGGGAAACAGAAGTGGATAAAAACAGAATTACCTTTACAACCAAGATTTACTGAGAAGAACTCTGATGCGTATTTAGGCGCGGGGGACGGGGGGATACTTACCAGATCTAGTGCGGAGCCTCCACCGAGGTATTCCATTATTATCCACAATTTAGTGTCCTACAGAAACAAAAAGAGGAAAATTATTTTTAAAAAACAAAACCAGAAAAAAATTTAAATAATCTCAGGTTGTTTTTTTTTTCCGCTGTTATTTTGAAACTGGACATTTTCACAAACACATAACAGCAAGGAAATTGTGTGCAAGTGAGTCCCGAGCAGGAAAAGGCCTCACGACATTGCCGGGCTTCCGCGGTTTGGGCCGGCCTGCGTCAGACGCCTGCAGACAGCATGTTCCGGACCTGCTGAACCCGAATCTCAGGGGGCTTCCCCTTTCAAACAACCTCAGTCGGTGATCCTCAGCTACAGCTGGGTTTGGGAACCAGTCCCCAAAGACCATCACAGGGCCAGCAGCAGTCACACGTGCTCCTCCCCTCCCCCCAGGTGTCAGCCAGGAGGCGCCCAGGACACATAGCCGTGGGGACCGGTAGGCACTCCCTCCCAGCTGAGGGAAGGTCACATTCCCAAGGGGGGGGACAGCAGTGCAGCCTTTCCCCCACCCCCTTGTTTCGTAGAAAGGCAGCGAATTTCCAATAGCCCAAAAGCTACCATAGTTTTCAGGGAGCTTTCCAGAAAAGCAGGCCCCAGCCCAAGTCTTAAGTTTGTGTCCTCACCAGTGTCCACTCTGTGTCTTTTCGTCTCTCCTGAAGCCACTCAGGCCCATGACTTCCAGTGTTCTTTTTTTAAATACAAATCCCAAAGCGATACTCCCCTGAAAACCAAGAAGCGAGCAAGCAAACCTCTGCACTGTGCTCAGAGAGGGAGCCCCCGTCTGGTCCGCAGGTGCACGGGCCTGCTTACAGAAGTGGGCTTTGCTACTAACTCAATCCTTTTGGTAGCTGTAACATGCACCGAAAGAGTTCTCTGGCCCCTTCAGGGTGGAAGCGAGCCCTCCTGCTCTAGCGTATCCCCTAGGGAGGCCCCTCCACACTCTGGCCTCCAACTTTGACTGCCTGCTCTTCTGGAACTGTTTCTCTGGCCTTCTTGCCCTAGCAGAAGTCGGGAAAACCGTCACCTGCTTCCCTCCCACACACCCTGTGCAAACTTTTACTTTAGCAACTATTGGTCTGATTTTCATTTTAGATTCACTTGTCTGTTTCCACCAACAGCAAACTAAGTGCCGGGGGACAGTGCCTGGCAAGGTCGGGCTCAGTACGTGTTAATACGGTGTGCTGTAGTCCGGGAAGGGTAAAAACCGTGTTGACCATGTATTCGCTTCAGAGAGGCAATGATACACGCACATTTGTAAAAAAAATTCCTTGTAAAATTTCAAATAACTTCTGACATCTGGAGTTGAATCTATGATATTCTGAACAGTTCAAGTTTTACCGCAGATAGAAATAGAACACTTTCTCAAGCTCTAAATGCCCTTGACGTCTAGTACAACAAAGACAATTTCAGCAGAGACTGGACAGGGCACAGAAGCCTGAGATGATGTGTTTGGGGCCCACCTTCTACATATAAACGTTTCACCCCCTCAGTAACCACCTGGCCATGGACACCTGCTCTAACAGGCATAATCGCCCCCTGGTTCTGACTTGAAGAGAACTTCCCACCAGAAAGACTATTCTCTGACCTTTCTTCCATTTAGCAAATGAGCCCAATGCCAGGTAGACCTCCAGAGCCCCGGCTCCTGGAGAAATGTCTGTGTGGCTCCTTCTAGGCATTCCAGAAGCATCTTGTCTTTATTCCAGGGAACGACCAATACCATTTTGGATATCACGGGAAATCTAAATTCTTTTTCCATAAAAAACTTGGACTTAGATGTCTATTCCCGTTCCCTTATTCATGGTGCCGTCTGACCCAGCTCCCATCCCTCCGACTTCAGGGGCATGAAGGCGGACTCGGTGGGTCATCGCCTTCACGTCACTCCCATCTGCAGCCAGCGGTGACCAGGACTCCGAGAGAGGCCTGGGCGGACGGCGATTCGGGGGTCACCGCACTGCTTCCCACAACAATAGGACACAAGTGGCCACACGTCCTCCGCCAGCCTGCGGTCCAAAGCACCGTACTCCTCTCCTAAACCCTTGCCAGGTTAGCCCAGCAGGTAACTACCTACCAAGGAGACAAAAAAATGACCCTTTCAACAAGCTACTTTTCTCCTTTCAGGGAGCCACACCAGGTGATAAAGTGAGCCATTTTCCCATGTTGTCCTAATACCTCCGGGGCATTTAAGCATTGAACCAAGGGCTCCCCAGCTGAAAGGATAAAACCCCACCCTTTCCTTACAAAGGCTTCACCTCTTTGGGGAAGAGGGAGTGAAAAACCAGCCCAGCCTCCGCTTCCCCCCCACCCCATGTAGTGTTCCGTGCTTCATTGTTTGCGTGTAACACCCAGTGCTCCACGCAATACGTGCCCCCCCCTTACTACCCATCACCTGCCTATCCCAATCCCCCACCCCCATCCCCTCTGAAGCCCTCAGTTTGCTTCCCAGAGTCCATAGTCTCTCATGATTCATTCCCCCTTCTGTTCACCCCCCTTCATTCTTCCCTTCCTTCTCCTACCAATCTTCCTAGTTCTTATGTTCCATAAATGAGTGAAACCATATGATAACTGTCTTTCTCTGCTTGACTTATTTCACTTAGCATAATCTCCTCCAGTCCCATCCATGTTGCTGCAAATGTTGGGCAATCGTTCTTTCTGATGGCTGAGTAATATTCCATTGTATATATGGACCACAACTTCTTAATCCAGTCATCTGTTGAAGGGCATCTCGGCTCCTTCCACAATTTAGCTATTGGGGACAATGCTGCTATGAACATTGGGGTGCATATGGCCCTTCTCTTCACTACATCTGTATCTTTGGGGTAAATACCCAGGAGTGCAATTGCTGGGTCATAGGGTACCTCTATTTTTAACTTTTTGAGGAACCACCACACTGTTTTCCAAAGTGGCTGTACCAACTTGCATTCCCACCAACAGTGTAAGAGGGTTCCCCTTTCTCCACAACCTCTCCAACATTTGTTGTTTCTTGCTTTGTCAATTTTTGCCATTTTAACTGGTGTAAGGTGGTACCTCAATGTGGTTTTGATTTGAATTTCCCTGATGGCTAATGATTTTGAACATTTTTTCATGTGTCTGTTAGCCATTTGTATGTCTTCATTGGAAAAGTGTCTGTTCATATCTTCTGCCCATTTTTTGATTTGATTGTTTCCCATGTATTGCGTTTGAGAAGTTCTTTGTAGATCCTGGATACTAATCTTTTATCTGTAGTGTCATTTGCAAATATCTTCTCCCATTCCATGGACTGCCTCTTAGTTTTTTTGACTGTTCCTTGGCTGTGCAGAAGCTTTTTATCTTGATGAAGTCCCACAAGTTCATTTTATCTTTTGTTTCTCTTGCCTTTGGAGATGTGTCATGAAAAAGGTTGCTGTGGCCGATGTCGTATATTCTCCTCTAGGATTTTGATGGATTCCTGTCTCACATCGAGGTCTTTCAACCATTTGGAGTTTATCTTTGTGTACGGTGTGAGCGAGTGGTCAAGTTTCATTCTTTTGCATGTAGCTGTCCAATTTTCCCAGCACCATTTATTGAAGAGACTGCTTTTCCACTGGATGTTTTTCCTGCTTTGTCAAAGATTAGCTGCCCACAGAGCCGAGGGTCCATCCCTGGAGTCTCTATTCTGTTCCATTGGTCTATGTGCCTGCCTCCACTTTTATCCAGCTCCTTCCTGGTAGCAGACCTGCTGGGGTCTGAAGGCCGTCCCACCAGATCCGAGGACACAGAAAAACAGCGTTAGGTCATGCCTTTCAAATACCGTGGCTAGGGCACTATAATGTGCTTCCCCCCACCCCCTTGCCCAGTTCCACTGGCACCACTAATCGGGAAAAGGTTCTACTGGTTACACCCTGTCGGCTGACCTGGCTTTTCCAGCTCACTGGGTGCGCCGCTCGCTCCAGCCATGGAGAGGCGGCCTGGGAAGTGAGGTCAGTGACCCCCCTGCCCCACGCTCTCTGCGCGCAGTCCCCACTCACTCCGGGCCGAGGGGCCACAGAGCAGCTCGCCCAGGGGCCAGCACCAGGAGGCAGCAATAAGCAGGGTGAGCGCCTGCCTTTTCTGCAGGGGCTCACCTTCTGGACCCCAAGACAGACCTCCGACAACTGTTCCATGAACTCTGTCACGCGTAGGTGCCAGGAGAGGGTACAGCAGGGACCCGCTGGCTCTCAGAGTTAGAACCAAGTCTCTTTTAAGATGAGCCCAAATGAGGTTATGGCACTGGGGTTGTGGGAGAAGCAGAGGGAGGGGACAGAGGAGACAAGTGCAGGTCAGCCAACAGAAGTGAAGCGGTAAGGCAGGGAAGAGGGGGACACCAAGGATCTGATGGAGGGGAGGGCGCCCCGGTGCAGTGACCCCAAGTGTGGCCGATTCTGTAGCCTGTGCTAAACGTTTCAGACTCCCCCCCTACAAGTCACTGAAGGGCAGCAGAGCAGACGCCCACTTTGGGGTAAGCCCTGGATGCGGGTAGGGGAGGAGCCAGAGGGTAGTTACAGGCTCCTGCAGAGGCCCAGGGAGGAGAGGGAGAGGGGGCGTGGCTGTGGTGTCACCGGAGAGGCTGGGGAGGCAGAAGTGATGGGCCTAGGGGTACACAGGGAGGTCAGGGTCACTGCCAGACTTGGCCTCACTCAGATAACATGGCCATCTATTGACAGGGAGCCCCAGGGGAAGGAGGTAGAGGGGGGATGACAAGCTGGGACAGGTGGACAAAGGTGTCCACAGGTCATTCATGGAACAAGCATGAATCTCCTTTCTCTTTAAAAACAAAATGAAACAAAATACACACCGGTTTTAAAATAACTGACGGCTCGCACTAAGTTGTACTAAATAACAGCTCACTCGCAGGTGCCCATCCGTCCCTGCTCTCATCCCCACCATCCCCACCTGTGCCCCCGGGACGCACCGAGCTCCTAAGCCCCCCGCTCCCGCACAGCTGCTCCCCCTGCCACAAGATGTCCTGGCCACCCTGCCCGTGCCAGTGACAGCCCACAGGGCAGCTCCCCTGAGGACATGCATCCCGGGCATACCCTTCCCTGCTCGGTCCACCAGGACCAAACATCTGTCCCCACTCTTCCTCTTGCCTCAGAGAAAGAGGTCTGTCTCATCCTCTCCAAGAACAATCTGCCAACAGTGTTCTCTGTTCACCCCACCCCCTCCCACCAGTGACCCCCAGTCCCACCACTGACACCATCACTCCATGTGCCACCTTCCCTTGGACACGCATTCTCCTCCGCAGCCCCAATCCTCTGTACTCAATCATTCTCTCCCTTTCTATAGGCTGGCTCTCCCCCCACGGTACCAATGAGTCCTAAAACCTCTGGGTTCTGCTTTGCTCCTCCTTCTCCTGGCTAGAATTCCTGAACTATAACCCCCAGCTGCCGGTTTCTCTTCCCCACCAAAAGGCAAGGGTGCTAAGAATAAACAGCCTACCTCCCAACGTGGATGAGGACAGAGCTGCTGTGGCTATTACGAAAACCAGGGAGAGCGCGAAGGGACAGCTCCTGGGACCTGGAGAAGCGTCCGTTGCAGACACATAACCTGGGCCCCATCAGGAGCACACCCGTGGATGCCATCCCACCTCCCGGGCAGGACGGACGTGCAACATGAGACAGAAAAGGTCTCTTAAACTGGCCGTGAGTCAGGATTCCAAGTAAGTTCTACCCCCACCGATCCTAAAACAACTGTTCACGAGGGAGTAAACGGAGGATCTGAGGAGCGTGTAGGACGGGCTCTGGGGGTGGTAGGCAGAGCACGGTCTCCGCTGTGTCAGGCTTCCTCATCCTTCTAGGCACTGCTGACATGTGAGGCCGGGGAGCCTCTGGGGGGAGGGGGGGCTGCCCTGTGCACTGGGGGCTGTTGAGCAGCACCCCTGACCCCTCTCCCCACTAGATGTCAGTAACACACCCCAGTCCTGATCACCAACAACGGCTCCAGACATCACCGGCGTCTTCTGGGGACCAGAACAGCCCCCACCGAAAACCCCTGCACTACATGACCAACCGTGGGTAAGCTTCAAGGGTCGCTGGACCACCAGTGCCGAGCGCTCACGCTCTCGTCCTCAGCAGAGCCACTGCACACCCCGGACCCTCCAGCTAGAGCGCTGTCACTTACTCACCGCAGGACAGCTAAGCTTCGAATTCCTCACCCACACAAAGATGGTAGTAACCTGTTTCTAAACCTCCTAGTTCAACTGACAATATAATGAGATCATGAACGTGGAAGTGTTTTGCAAAGTTCAAGGTACCAAACACACACCAAGTGCTATTAGCTTTATCAACATCATCACCCATAAATGCTTTAAAATAACCTAGAAAAACAAAAGAGCCCAATTAACAAGGCTAAATAGTATTTCCCTGCATGGGAGCGCCTGAGCCACATAAAGTCTGGAACAATGATTCATACACATTCCACACTAGAATAAAAAAAAATTAATTATTGCCCTACAAGCCCTGAGGCAAGAATGTCTGACAAAGATGGTCTGGCTCAAGGGACACACTTGACCTGTCCTCGGTGACCAAGTGACCAAGCACTGTCACTGCCCAGACGTGGGGCACCCTGAGGAAAATAAATCAGAAGAGTTCTTAAAACGAGAATGATTTTAATCAGAATAATTTCCTATTTTTTTAAAAAAAAGATTTGATTTATTTGACAGAGAGAGAGACACAGCCAGCGAGAGAGGGAACACAAGCAGGGGGAGTGGGAGAGGAAGAAGCAGGATCCCAGCGGAGAAGCCTGATGTGGGGCTCGATCCCAGAACGCTGGGATCACGCCCTGAGCCGAAGGCAAATGCTTAACAACTGCGCTTCCCAGGCGCCCCTGAATAATTTCCTTTTTAAAATATCCCCTCAAAAGAGGTGAATTATAAGCGACCTTGTGATAAAATTCGTAAGTGAAAGAAAATGGTCCCTTTACTTAATAAATTCATAATTCACAATTCAAAAGGTACCAAAATGTATACACTGAGAACTTTCCCTCTCACCCTGGCCCTGGGCTATCCAGTCTCCACCCCCAAATTACTAACACATCTGGTGCAACCTCAGAGAAAATATTCTACACAAATACCCATAAGCTCTTTCTTCCCTTTCATGCAGATGGTAACATTCTATGCACTGCTACCTTGCTTCTACTTAGAACATTCTGTATTTGTCCACAAAGAAATGCCTCCTTTTTTTTTTATTTTAAACCATAACTAACCCATGCCATATTGACAACACTGAGTTGTTCCCAGTCTTTTGCTATTATGAGCCAGGTGTCAAGGAAGAACCTTACGTTCTCATTTTGGAGAGTTCCTGGAAACTGAACTTCTAAGTCAAAGGAATCCACTTGAATTTTAACAAATAATGACAAATGACTCTTCAAAGAATGCATCTTACCTCCAGTACCGTCTGAGTGCTAATTTCCCCTTTCCTTCGCCAACACAGTGTAACAAAACTTTTTTTTTTGTCATTGTCATAAACTGAATTTCTTCCCCCGCCCAAGTTCATATGCTAAAGTCCTAACCCCCAGTACCTCAAAATTCGACTGTACAGCCGACCTTGACCACCATAGGGATTAGAGATCCTGATACCCCCCCAATCCCCACAGTCACAGCTCCACATATAACTTGCGACTCCTCAAAAACGTAACTACCAATAGCCTGCTGCTGACCGGAAGCCTTACCGATCAGTAACATAAACAGCACATTTTGTGTGTTACGTGTATTATACACTGCGTTCTTACAATCTGGAGAAAAGGTTATTCAGGAAAAAAAAACATGGACAGAACTGTAAAAACTTTGCACCTGTAAGTGGACCTGTGCAGTTCAAAGGGTCAACTCCACTCAGAGACCGGGTCTTTAAAGAGGCAATTAAGTTAAAAATCAAGTCATTGGGGGGGGGGGGGAGGACCCTGATCCAATGTGGCTGGCGTCCCTCTAGGAGACGAGGACACAGGCACACACAGTGTGAAGACGGAGAAGTCGGGCGTCTACCGGCCAGGAGAGGGGCCTCACAGGGGACCAGCCCCGCCGACGCCTCGCCCTCGGACTTCCAGCTCCAGGACTGTGAGGAAACAAATGCGTGCTGTTTCAGGCACCCAGACGGCGGCACTTCGTGACGGTGGCCCTCGGCCACGGAAGACAGACCTGCAGTGGCAAAACTAAACTGTCTCTCAGGGCGTTTCCTTCCCTGATCGTAGGCAGAACCCCTTCATATACTGAAGAGCAGGGATTCCTTTCCTCGCTGTGAACCTTGATCCGTTTACACGCTCTACTGGCTTACCGGCCTTTTTCCGAGGTGGTCACTTTTAACATACTAGGGAAAATGGCCTCCTATCCGATGAGCCACAAACACAGCACTTTCCACATCTGGCTTTTGATTTTGCTTTGGTCACTTCTGCCTGAGGAAATTAATTTGATGTGAACGCATCAACAACATTCCCACAGACAGGCAAACTTGCCCTGAATGGTTTGGAACCACTTCCTAAGAGCTGGGGATCGGTGAGCGAGCTGGGCCCCACACTCAGCACGCCCCACATTAACAAGCCCCAGGGGCTTCACGGACATCCAGAGAAAGGTTACAACGAGGCAAATGAGACCGGGCGGGTTCCACACAGCTAACAAAGAACGAGACTTTTACAGCAGGAATTCTCAAATGAAGCAAGTTCTGCTCTCCATCTGCACGGCCTTCAGAGGCCTCCAGATCCATGACCGTAACAAAGGCTGAGCCCAAGAACTATCAACCACACAGGAGGTTTTATTAAAACAATGCCGGGTCACAGCCTTAAGAATATGGGTTTGTTTTGTGTGTGTGTGTGTGTGTTCGGGGGTTGTGGAGGAAGGTGCCTGGGTGGCTCAGTCAGCATCCAACTCCTGACTTTGGCTCCGTTCGGTCCTGGGATGGAGCCCTGTGTTGGGCTCCGCACTCAGTGGGGAGTCGGCTTGAGGATTCTCCCTCCCTCTGCCCTGCCCCCTGTGCATGTGCATGTGTGTGCATGCACGCACTCTCTCAAATAAATAAATCTTTAAAAAAAAAAAAGAAGCAAAAGAAGAGAGGAGAAGAATCCGGGCTTCCCTCTTCCAGGCCCTAAAAGGAGGACAAAAGCATTCCATTGCAAGGAAATTCTTCTGGAAGCAAGTATGAAGTAAGAGAAAGGCCACTGTAGACAGGAATCAACTAAAAATAAGGTTGTGCCGGAAACAGCACAAATAAATAAATAAATAAATCAACTATCAGACCAAATCCTTACATCAAAGGAAAAAAATCAAAATCTTCACTACAAATCAGCCAAAAATGATGTTGGAAACACTACATACAGGCATCCCTCATTTTTTGTACTTCACAGATACTGTGATCTTACCAACTGAAGGTCTGCGGCAACTCTGTGTTGAGTGAGTCTACTGCCGCCATTTTACCAACAGCACTGGCTCCTCCATGTCTGTGCGTCACATTTTGGTAATCCTCACATTTCAAACTTTCTCATTAGTACTGTATTTCTTACGGGGATCTGTGACCAGTGACATTTGATGTTACTAATGTCATTGCTTTGGGGCTTCGCCCATGGAGGAGGGGGTGCATAACAAGTGAATGTGGTTGTTCCGGCAGCTCCACCAACTCGTCATTCCCCTGTCTCCTCTGGCCTCCCTATTCTCTGAGACACAACAATACTGACATTAGGCCAGTGAATAACCCTACGACATCCTCGTGTAAGTGAATGAAAGAGTCGCACGTCTCTCACTTTTAATCAAAAGCAAGAAATGAGTAAGCTTAGTGAAAAGGGCATGTCAAAAGCCAAGACAAGCTTAAAGCTAGGTCTCTTGTGCCAGTTAGCCAAGTTGTGAATGCAAAAGGAACCTTCTTGAAGGATATTAAATGTGTTACTCCAGTGAATACACAAAAGATAAGAAAGTAAAACAGCCTTAGTGCAGATTAGCGGTATGGAGAAAGTCTGAGCAGTCTGGATAGAAGATCACACGAGAGGGGCGCCTGGGTAGCGCAGTCGTTAAGCGTCTGCCTTCGGCTCAGGACGTGATCTCGGCGTTCGGGATCGAGTCCCACATCGGGCTCCTCCACTAGGAGCCTGCTTCTTCCTCTCCCTCTCCCCCTGCTGTGTTCCCTCTCTCGCTGGCTGTATCTCTGTCAAATAAATAAATAAAATCTTTAAAAAAAAAAAAAAAAAAGATCACACGAGAAACATCTCTACAAACCAAAACCTCATCCAGAGCAAGGCCCTAACCCTCTTCAATTCTACAAAAGCTGAGAGAGGCCAGGTAGCTGCAGAAGAAAAGTCTGAAGCTAGCAGAGAGGCAGGCTCAGGAGGCTTAGGGAAAGCAGCCGTCTCCGTAAATGAAAGCACAGCGTGAGGCAGCAAGTGCTGATGCAGAAGCCGCGGCGAGTCCCCCCAAAGTTCTGCTGAGATCATGAATGACGGTGGCTGCACCGAACAACAGCTTTCCAGAAAGCTTGGCTGAAACTGCTTTCCACTGGAAGGAGAAGCCACACTGGGCCCTTGTCGCTGGAGAGGAGAAGTCAGTGCTGGCTTCATAGCTTCAGAGGCCAGGCTGGGTCTCTTGTTAGGGGCCGATGCAGCTGGTGACTTTGAGTGAAGCCCATGCTCAGTGACTGTTCCGAAAATCCTAGGGCCCCAAGAATGTGCCAAATCTACTCAGCTGTCCTCTCTACATGAAACCGAGCCTCAATGACATAGCACACCTGTTTACAACATGGTTTACCTACTATTTTAAGCCCACTGTTGAGATATACTACTCACAACAAAGGATTCCTGTTAAAATAGGACTGTGCTCACGGATGATGCACCCAGTCACCCGAGCGCTCTGGTGGAGACGTGCAATGAGATTCAGTGTCTTCATGCCGTGTCAACAACACCCACTCTGCAGCCCATGGATCAAAGAGTCATTCTGACTTCCAAGTCTTATGATTTAATGCATTTCCTAAGGCTCTGGCTGCCACAGGTTGTGACTCCTCTGATGGATCTGGGCAAAGTCAACCGAAAACCTTCTGGAAAGGATTCACCGTTCTAGATGCCACTAAGAACTTTCATGATTCACGGGAAAAGGTCAAAATTATCAACACGAACAGCAGTTTGGAAAAAGTTGATCCCAACCCTCATGAATGACGTTGAGGGGTTCAAGGCTTCAGGGGAGGAAGTCACTGCAGATGTTATGGAAAGAGCAAGAGAACCAGAGGGAGTGAAGCCTGAAGATGGGACTGAATCGCGGCGATCTCATGATTTATGAGGAGCTGCTTTTCATGGATGAGCAAAGAACTGGTTTCCTGAGACGGGATCTACTCCCGGTGAAGATGCTGTGAAGACTGTTGAAATGACAGCAAAGAACTGAGGATGCGACGTGCACTTAGCTGGTAAGGCAGCAGCAGGGTGTGAGAGGACGGACTCCAACTGGGCAAACTAGTATCAAACGGCACGGCATGCTACAGAGAAAGTGCTCATGAAAGGAGGAGTCAATCAATGCAGCAAACTTCAGTGCTGTCTCAAGAAACTGCCACAGCCACCCCGACCTGCAGCGACCACGACCCTGAGCAGTCGGCAGCCATCCACGTGGAGGCCAGACCCTCCACCAGCAAAAGCGTTACAGCTTGCTGAGAGCCCAGAGGACGGCTGCCGTTTATCAGCAATAAAGTATTTCTTAAAGTCTGTACACTGCTTTTTTAGACACAGTGCTATTGGTGCACACTTAGTAGACTACAGTATAAACGTAACTGTTTTTAAAGCATAACTTTTATATGCACTTGAAAACCAAAAAATTCATTCTGACTAGGTTTATTATGCAATATTAGCTTTACTGCAGTGGTCTGGAACCAACCCCGCAGGACCTCTGAGGTCTGCCTGTACACAAAAAGCTATATAATACAGCCAAAGATTTACTCAGAGGAAAACTCACAGCATTAATTTATTTTCATTACCAAGCCAAAAAAATAAAACTAAAAGAAATGTTAAATGTTTAACCCACAAGCCAGGAAGGAAGGAAAAAGGAAACCTAAGAAAAGCAAAGCAAAAAATAAAGAGACATCCATAACGGAAAATACTAAAATGAGAAACATATCGTTTTTCTTTTAAGATTTTATTTATTTATTTGACAGAGAGCCAGACAGCGAGAGAGGGAACACAGCAGGGGAGTGGGAGAGGAAGAAGCAGGCTCCCAGCAGAGGAGCCCGATGTGGGACTTGATCCTCGAACGCCGGGATCACGCCCTGAGCCGAAGGCAGACGCTTAACGACTGCGCCACCCAGGAACCCCACATATCGTTTTTTAAATGACAAATAACTTCCAGTTACTGTAATCAAGAAAAAACAGGCAACACATTAATTTGTAAATATAGCAATAAAGAAAGAAAATTATAGACAATTTTCTAAATGCAAAAAGAAAAGATCACAATACTTCATGAAGAGTAAATCTGAAAATCCGGAATGAAACATAATTTATTTTTAATATACGAATTAAGATTTACTCAAGAAAGAACAAGAACTATAGGCAGAAAAGGAGTGAGGGGAAGAAATGGATCAATTACTTTCCTCTACAAACATCTACATAAAGATAGACAGCAAGCAAGAAGGTCAAACGGTTTTGCCTTTGAGTAATTTCAAACCTTGGAAGAACAGAATGCATTCTAGCATTATCCTGAGGGACACGACTTTTCATGACATCACCACATAATCCCAACACCTGCAAGAGGCCGGGATGGGGAAGAGCAGTGGGTCCCACTGAAGGATGGAGCACAGCAGGGAGGGGAAAGCGCCAGGGACGCAGTGCAGCCTGGGAGAGGAGCTGTCAGCTGATGAGTGGCACCGGCCCCAAAAGTTACTTCTAAAGAAAAAAAGGTACAGTTGGAAATAAATGAATGTTAGGTGTGAGTCTCCTTACATGGAAAACTTTCATTTTACACGCTAAACCACCTGCCCTACCCCTACCAACTCTCGCCTGCCCACCTGCCTGCCCGCCCCAACTACAGAGCTCTCAGGGTCCTGAGCTCTCCTCGGTATCTGCAGTAATTCCACTGTGCTCAGACGATGCCTCCTAGTGGGGAGACCAAGGCTGCTGAACCTCAGGCCACCTCCCACCCCTCTGACCACCAGGGGCTGACTTGGCTGTGATGTGGTGTTGGGTCAGGGCATGCAGTGAAGGAGGGGAGAGCGCGCACACACACAGGTGTGTTTTAGTAGGTAAGTCTCCCCAGAGTGGCTCTGAGATGGTCCTCTCTCTACCATCAACACGAAGTTGACATAACTCAATACCAAATCTGTTCATGGGAAGTTTCTGTGCTAAATGCTTACAAATAATAAGCCAAATAAAACCACTCTGCTGACACACAAGGACACAAAGTAATCAGGGAAATACATGCTCAAATACTCTAAATCAGAGAAAAGAAGCGCGGTAAGTGCGGGAATAAAGAGCAACATGAGGAAAGTACCCCGGGAGGTAAAAGAGAAGGACCTTTCCTCCCTCGCATCCATCCTAGTAAGACAGCAAACACCACAGTCAAGAACCACGAGCTGCTAGGCTGAACGAGCTCTACGCCCTCATCTTGCTATGAATGGATTCCTTCTGCAAAGGAAGTGTTTCTAGTGGTGACAAGCTCATTCCTCTGCTCAGTGAAACCCGTAGTGGTCATTACACAACATCTGTCAGAAACACTCATCTCAAAAACCATAAAATCAACAGAAATGATGAACATTACTGAAGACGGTACGAATTCTTTGAGAAAGACTCAACTCAAAGAGACAAGACCAAGTCAGAAGGTGAGTGAAGCTGACAAAGACTAAAAACTGTGTGGCTTGCAAATTTTTAAAGAAGTGCCTTTAGTGTTATAAGGCAATTTATGGAATTGGTGGATTCACAAAAAAAACAAACGCTGTATTTTAAACGCATAGGTGCCAATCATGTTTATATTTTATTGCCGTTCGTGGAGTTTAACCTACAGGTGAGTGGGCTCTAAAGCACAGGACTGCACGCACCACACAACCCCAGTGCTCGATCTGCTGAGCACGTGGCTCTGCTCTCTCCCTTCCAAGCTTCCGGCTGCTGCTCTAATTGGTATTTTCTGCACAGTTCTATTCCAGCGTGCGCAGCTAGACACATGCACGCGTTCTCGATTTAATCTATCTTTGTAACTGACGAGCTACTGAGAACAGTCAGGCGGCACTTGGATCAGAGGCACAAACTGCAGGCTCCCTCACGGAGCAACGCCGGGGCTTAGAAGTCAGGCCTGAGCGGGCACGAGACCCGCAGCTCAGGGCACAGACCCGTGCCTTCTGCCCCCGTGTCCCGCCCGGCGTGAAGCACCGCCCACGCCCCAACGCCGGCTCTGTCTCTGCCCCGGTGTGAAGCTCCACCCGGCCCGATCACAGACCCCTAGACGACAGCCGGCCTCCAGGCTCCGGCTGACACCCGGCGAGCGTGCTCCTCCCCGGCAGGATTCGATACAAGGACTGGCTCTAGCTGTCCGTTTTCCTTGCTCTGAAGCAGATGTCTTTATTGACTCAAATGCCTGAAAGTCACGCTGTGCTACAGGAACCACTGAACGAGGAAAAGAGTAGACTTACCTCTCTGGGAACGAGTCTTCCCTTTCATTACATCCCAAGCAGCCCTCTTTGCATAATCTAAGTAAGCTCTGTGATAGCATGGATCGTACCATTTTTGAGGAATTTACTCAGAAATATAAGTTTTCGAGAAGAAAGGATATGACCTAATTTATCTAAATACCTCAGCTGTGTTCAGATACTCCAGACGGAAGTTTAAATATGCAGAACATGTATGTTGAGACAAACAGAACGAGAAATACAATTAATACTTACTTTAATTTATAGGGAACATTAGCCAAAAAACGGAGCTAAGTTTCTTTTTTGGTGAAGTAAAATATTTAGCCTAATTGGAATTTTAATTCATTCAACTTTCTGGAGAGAAAAACATAAAACGGAGCTGCCAAATGTCTTCAGGGACCTTCTTCAATTACACTAGGACAGTATGTTCGGGAGAGAGAAAGGGATCCAGTCCCCATCCTCAGAAATATTTCAAAGCACATCTTTTATATTATCTTTGGCACTGAGCCTACAACTTTTCCGCCGTGACTGACTGCAAAATGAAACGTATTCCTTTGTGATTCGAAAGCAAGATTTACTTTCAGATGTGTTCAATCCGCCCAAAAAAAGTTTTGTTTTTGCCCACGGTCACCCTGGAGTTTGATACCACGGACTCAACGTACCGTGTCTATTTTCCCCAGAAACGCAAGGACAGATACGTGCAGACTGAAAATTATTCTCTGAGAAAACAGATGTGCTGCTCCTCTCCCAGGAGCTGCAGCTGTTCTAGGCCATCAGGGAACACAGCTGATGTCTTCCAAATGTTTGTAAAGCAGGGATGG
This sequence comes from Ursus americanus, assembly GCF_024610735.1. Lineage (NCBI taxonomy): Eukaryota > Metazoa > Chordata > Mammalia > Carnivora > Ursidae > Ursus > Ursus americanus. The sequence goes on along the minus strand of NC_142136.1, from coordinate 12,408,328 downwards.
GGGGCAGGGGTAGGCACCCCGTGCTGCCCGTGGAAGGGGAGGGGCCCTGCTCTCCACAGAGGGCCCTTCGGCTGGGCCCCCTTCGGCTGGGCCCCCTTCGGCCAAACCACAGTGCAGAGGGCAGGGGAACAACGCCTCTGCCGGCTGGTGGACAGCGAGCGTGCTGCCAAGAGGAGGAGCTCACATCCTCTCCACACCTACAATCTCCAAGCCTCGGCCCGCAAGCAGAGGGAGGGCAGGAGGCTACCGCGCAAGGGAAAAGCTGCTCTCGGGGCTGCAGGACCCAACGAGCTGTTGTTGGCCAGTTCTCTGTGCGACCAGAAACCCAAAAACAGCAGCTGAAACAACTCCGGTTCCAGCAGACTCAAACCCTCCGCGTCCCCACGGAGGGCGCTGCCTGGGCCAGTACCAGGGTCTCCTCGGGGTCCAGATCAACAATTCGGCCCTGCCTGAGGAACATCGTGCCTCCTCCTCCGGAACATAAAAAATCCATTTTGCCAACATGTGAGAAACGACCACTCAAACCAGGTTTTTAAAGAGCTGTGCATCTGACCATATGCATGAATTTCCTCCCCTTTTTTCAGAGAGTCCACTTATTATACTCACATACTTAAAACAGATTCATAATCCCCAAAACCCATTTTCTTTAGAGAGTAAAGGAGATTCACTGAAGCCAACAAATAGCAAAAAGAGAAAAAGCATGAAAACAAGATAGATATTTGAAGTAACTCTGAAATCAATTGTGTTTAAAATAATGAGCCAAAAATCTACGAAAACAACACAGAGGAATCACAAAATGATAAAATGGACAGATCCTACCATTCCCTGGCACGTATCCCGACTCTCTCTTCCAAGGTTTAATTTACTTGGAGTGAGTACAACAATGTTAGGTCAGGCACTTCTAGAAGCAACCAGCATATTCCAGATTCCTCCAGATTCTGGCACAGGCCAGGGAAGCAAGCGAGTCCTGCATAGAAACTTCCTTACCTGCCGGGCCAGGGGCTTGTGGCTCCCCTGCCCACAGCACTATTCCTCCAAACAGCCACCATGTTCTCCCACCTGTGAAGCCCCAGAGACGCCACAGGAGCAACGTGACAAAGGAGGGCCTCGGGGAACCCCAGACAGCCACTGAGGAGAAATGTTCTGGTGAGTCTGTCTTCTAGAGACCACTGGTGATTTCATGAGGGCCTTCAGCATGGTTCCCTTGAAAACGTAGTGTCAGGGGCGCCTGGGTGGCTCAGTGAGGTAAGCACCCAACACTTGATATCAGCTCAGGTCATGATCTCAGGGTCGTGAGATTGAGCCTCGCGTAGGGCTCCACACTCACCATGGAGCCTGCTTAAGATTCTCTCTCCCTCTGCTCCCCACTCTCTGTCTCCCCCTCTCTCAAAAAAAAAAAAGGAAAGAAAAGAAAACACAACTTCAAATAAAGGCCCAAACTCTAGTTGATGGGATGTGGCATCTGCAGTGTTCAAAGCCCTCTGGACGTCCCTGCTTCAGCTACTGTATCTGCCTTAAACAAGCTCCTTCTCATCAGCCCTTCCTGGTGGGAACTCCTGATTCACGGAGACCTAGCTCATCGGGGAGAGAAATCCGCTGCTCTGGGCATGTCGATTGTGAAGTTCCCATGGGACATTCTAGGGGAACTGTCCAGTAAATGCTTCCATAAGTAGATCTGAGGCCTGCACAGGGTCCAGGCCAGATGCCGAAGCTTGGGCAGGAGTTAAAAGCCTGGACTAAAGCAGTATGCAAAGAACAAACAGGAAAAGAAAGCCAACCGCTAACAGTAGCCAAGGTAAAGAACTGCGGACAGACGGTAGAAACTCCTGTCAGACATCAGCAACTGTCATGTTCCCCAGACCAGAGGGCAGGAATCACCTCGGCTGCGCCCTCAGCTGCACTCCGTGCCCCAACACAGGGACCCACCCTGGCAGCATGTTAAGGTTCAAGCGTATGCAACACCTCCCTCCCCTCACACCTCACCCCACTCCCTCCCCATCCATCCCACCCCTGCCAACCGATGGAGCCCAGTTATGCACCCATGATCACAGACTCCACGTACAGACGCAAGTTGGGTAGGCACAACCTAATGAAATACAGTGCTGTTAGTGGTAAATTCCGTTATTCAGGAGACTCATGAGAACAACGGGCTACTTGCCTTTTTAATTACACATCTAGGCTTGGAAAGCTTCACACCTCCATGCCCTCAAGTGCCCACACCTTTCCCTACTATACATGATGACTAAAACATGCATATCCATGGCAGGTTAGATAACAGACTGTCTTTCCAGAACCAATCCAGTCACCCCAGTTACTGCTTAAACTCTGAAACCAGAAGACAAGAAAAAAAAAGAAAGGGAAACCACAACAGAGGGTTCCAACAATATTTATATACCATTATTCACACCTCTTATGTGTGCTCTGAAACACCAGCGTCTCTAATTAACCAAATGAGTAAAAACTGTTCGGATTTCAGGAATGGAACTGGGGCTGGCCTGCACAGCCTCCCAGGGAGCCCCTCAAGCGGGTCTGCCAAGAGTTCTGCACCTCTCTCCCTCCTCCCATGCCCTGATGGCCCCTCCTCTTCCTCAGCCAGCCAGAGGTGGGCACAGCACTGGCAACAGCCAAGAGAGGCAGGTAGAGACCCAAGACAACTGCTGAACTTTCACTCATCAAGTGAAATTCTATTTTCGTTTTCAATTTAGGAACAGAAAACTATGCTATCTGAAAATTGGGTGCATGTATAGAACTGACCGGTGGGATCATATCCAATTCACACTCCAGTCGCCTGACCCTGAACGACACTCATCCGTAAGCCCACAGTGCAACAAGCCTAACAGAGCAGTCACAGAATGACGGCTCCTTTCTATGGCCCACAGCTCCAGTCGCTTTCCTTTCTCCCTCCTTCGGTTCAGTGTCTTTATTAAGAAATTTCCGATATCGCCCTCCTCTAAGTCTCGCCCACCTTCTCGCCCTCTGTCCGAGGGCTTCTCCCAGGCTCTCCAAAGCCTATCAAGGCTCTCTTCCTTGAGCTGCTGGCTCGGTTTTCCAATCCTAAATCAGTGCCACATCAACTCCAAGAAACAGATCCTGGAGGCCCCGCACCCCATCTCCCCTTGCCCTCATCCTGGCTTCCCCCTCCTGTCCCGGACGGGTGCCCCTCCTGTGTGCTCCAAGCACAAACTCAAGCTCCCCGCATCAGAGCACTTACTCAGCCTGACACCCGCCCGGCTACGTCTCTCTTTCCCTCGCTACACCGAACAAGCTTCAGGCACAGAGACCAGGCCTGTGATCTGGGATCAAGACAGAGCAGCAGAGCTCAGTAAGCACAGGAACCGGTGAGCCACGAATGATGGCAGCAGGAGGAAGAAATGCACCTGACCCAAAGCCTTGGAGCCCTAGACACTGGGTCTTAAGATCAAGGGAGAGTATGACCTTCAGGCACAAACACAGTTGTAATACGCTCTTGGAGAAAGAGGCTGGCACTGGTCATCCCAAGTACTTTCTTCATATTGGTAAAATCCCATTAACAATGTTAAAAAAAAAAAAAAAAAAAAGATCTGTGAGGATTACCTGTGGGGAAAGACACCTCAGATCCTAGTAATGAAGGGCTCACAAAAAATCTCATATTGAACATACTGGAAATGTCTGCCATAAATTTTTTTCAGTACAGTACAAGCGAACACTTCTTCAATGTGCTCTAGGGGCACCAGTCCTAAACACAACGGCCAAGTAAGGGATCCCAATTCACCAAGATGGTGCTTTTCAAAACAACTGAAAGACGGACACAACCCTGCACACTCATGGTGCGGCCAGCAGAAGATTAAGGGACCCAGTAATTCCTGCTCAAAGAAGCAAGAAGAAAGTCAGAGACTAAGAACGTGCTGCTTTTGTTGACAGCTGCTCCGGTGGACTAGTTCTCATTTCTCGAATATAAATTGGAGGCAGAAACTTGATTAAAATCAGAAAATGTAATATCAAACTTGGTACATTATTAAACCAAGCAGTGAGGCTAGAATTAAATTCATTTAACAGCCTTAGCTCAGAACCTCCCGCTATCACAGGGAAGCTCTGTTGGTATTGCCACCGCTCATGAAAGCTGCCGCTTTGTTCACACAGTCCAGAAGAGAAAGAGCAAGGGATTGCGGGTGGCTTTATGAGCCTCTTAGAAGGTAAACACAACAGTGGGGACCTGAAAAGTATAAGAACGTGTAAGAACCAGGAGATAATCTGCCTAATACATTCCACACCAGCCAGAGCCTTAAAAGAGCACAGCTCCTCGACGTGCCAGGAGCTTACGAAGGAAATCTTTGTAATAGACCTAAAGGTGATCTGAAGAGTTGAGAATAAAAAACCACAAGCTTATCATGGAAGCTTCTTCCTTTCTTAAAAATGTGTACAAGTTGGCATGAAGGAAACGTTCAGTAAGGTCACTAGAACCACGGGGACTCTCACGGACCACAGCTCACAGGCAGCACACGTGCCCACTCCGCACGGCGCCTGCTACGTTCTATGGAGCACAGCCACACAAGAACCAGGACTCCTTACACCTGCAACGGCCAGCAAGTCCTGCCACACTCAAACACACTCCTCTCCTCGCTTCGTCAAGAAGGGAAACGGGAGGTCTATCGAGGTGAGAAGATCATACTCAGGTTAAAATCAATAGCAACAACTGTACTGAAGCTTCCAAAGTTTTACACGGACATGGTAAAAGTGAAACTTGGCTCCCAGCAGCTTCTCTCAGGGAGGTCAGTTAAGATTTCTCATTTCAACCCTGCAACTGAAGCTCTTAATTGAAGACAGGAAATAAAACAACAAGGGAAATACGCTAAGAAACACACTAATTTATTCTGATATATGTGGCCCTTTAAGACTAAAGCAACACAGCAGGAGAAAGCAGAATCTCTGCCAACGACAATCGTGCCTACGCAGGGCTGCAATCCACTTTCTAAGGAAACGTAAATGTCTGCTGCACCGTGCCCTCCTTGGGTCAAGATCTGGAGCAATACCTTCTAGAAAGTTCCAAGCTTGGTCTCTGAAATCGCACATGCCTGCACCAGAGTCTGGCCAGGGTATCACCCCAGTGGTTACCAGCAACTCCATCAACAGTATCTCCACTAATAGAATTAAGCAAGAAGGGACAGACTCTGTGCAGCTTGTCGCCAAATAGCAACAGCTGCTCCCAGTGACCAGAATTAGCCCAATGCGCAGTGAAAGACAGACACAAAGCCATGAAGGACTGACCGTGAATTCAAGACCACCAACCTGGAAATTCCTGTCCCTCAACTAGGAGAAAGTTGCCACGGCTGGCTCTCACTCCACTCATCTGTAATCCCTGTGCAAGAAGGGCTGTTTGTCACCTTAGGAAGAGAAAAAGCCTCAGGTCCTCTGAGCATGTGTGTATACGGTGTGGATGGAGGCAGGGCTCGGGACTGATGAGGAAGGCGCCTGTCTGTCTGGGCAGCACTGACAGAGCAGCTTACCTCCGTGGAAGTCTGTCGATGCCAGGGTCATGTGCCCACTGTCCATCGGGCTGCCATCCCTTTGAGGAGAGGGAGACATTGATGGGAACCAAAGGATCTTCTAAAGGCAAGTTCTTACTGCAAGCTGGCCCAAAGGTCCCTGCAATCAAAGAAATCATTGTGGTTTTGCATTTGGCATATTTATGCCCCCTTTCTTCTAGGAACAAGTCTGTCAGCCTCTGAATGGATCTCAACTTTCAGGAAAGTGTCCAGAAACATAGATCCATCAAAGGAACGAGAGAAAGGCAGAAAGTCTTCATGCTACTGAACACAAGCCAACTCCACCTCATCAGGCCTATTTAGGATATGTGAGCAATAATGACTGCAAAATCCATGTGCCACCACAGCCCAGCCTTGGCTAGAAGCAAGAGAAGACTTGTATATAAGCAAGATATGTAGGTGATGAGCTTCCATAAGCATTGGTCCATAATCAACCTTAACACTGACCTCTACTGATTTCACTTATAACAACAGGGAAGAGTCCAATCAAACATATAACCAGAAAGTCAATCTCAAACCAAGTCAACTGAAAATCATGAAAATTCAGTAAACTAAGTACCTAATCCAGTGTCACAATGCTTGGTCTACTTAACGGGTTATATATAAACTGTTTTTAGCAATTCGATCTGCAGTAAGCCAAGAGCCCCCCAATGCCAAAACATCATACTTTCCAACTGCACAGCGAGCAAAGCTATTTGTGTATGTTCTATTGCATATCATCTCAAAATTTACTTTCTTAAAAAAATCCTTTCCTTCTGGCAAAGAAATGTCTTACGATATCTGATCCTTGCCACTGCAATAACGCAAGTAAACAGAAATCAGAGTACTCTGTTTACAGTGATCTGTGCATCACACACACACAAAAGGAAGAAAGCAATCTACTCCTAAAGAGTTTAATGAGGAAGAATGTTTCTGTGTTTTATAAATATGGTTCAAATATGTGTTTTTTCCCCAAATACATGTTATAGATATCCAGTTAAAAGGAGGGAAAAAAGTCACCTAACAAATTAATCTGCCTCTCTAAAACTGAATCATCAAAAAAGTGACAAAAGCACTCTTAAACATACCAATAAAACCTTTAGGTCTGGTAGGTTCTCAAGAGGCAAGCATCTAAACCACCTCCCTGCCCCCACAGGACCAGGAACTAACTCCACCTCAGTCAATCCTTTGGAGCCCAGAGAGTCTCAGATGTCAGACAAAAAAGGAATGCTACCACAAAGGACCTGCCCTAGGATGTACGGATGAAGAGGAAACAAAGGCAATTTATCAGAAGACCTCGGCTCTGCAGAAAGCGAGTTTGCTAATACAGCAATTCCCCCCTTATCCATGGCTTTGCTCTTGGCAGTTTCCGTTACCGGCACTAAACCACAGTCCGGAAGCAAATGATCCTCCTCCCGAGGAAAGGTCCAAAAGGTCAATGCCTCTGTCATGCCCCTCACTTCATCTCATCATGTAGGCATTTTATCAACTCACAACATCATCAGAAAGGTAAATACAGTAAGGTATTTTGAGAGAGAGAGAGAGCACATTCACAGGTGTTATTATTATAATAATTGTTTTACTTTATTATTGTTATTACAATCGTTATTGTTAATCTCTTACTGTGCTTAATTTATAAATTCAACTTTATCACGTATGCACATTTAAGAGAAAACATAGCATATACAGGGCTTGGTACGATCTGCAGTTTGAAGCATCCACTGGGGGTCTTGGAACGAGTGCCCTGCGGATAAGGGCAGGCTACTTGAAGTAACCGGAATGGCTATACGGAGACGGAACGCACACTCTGCCAGACTGTTTTATGGGCCACCACAGAATCATCCACAGGTGAGGAACAAGGAAGGAGGTGCTAACGAAGAAAGCTACAGGACCACAAAACCAAAACGGGATTCTTGGCAGAGACTGGGTGTAAGCCAAGGAGCAAGAGGGACAGGACTGCCCTGCACAGCTCATGTGACAGCCGGCTCTGGCAGCCAAAGCTGGCCCCCGTTACTGCAAGGGAGTCCAATTACCAGCCACACAGGAAAGATTTCTTAGGTGCTGGCGAGGCTTCTGGACCTATGTCAAAGCGGGCCATAGCTACTGAAACAAATTCAAATTCATTCATTCATTCAATACACGAGCTACAGAGGTAACGACCATCTATGCACCAAAGAGTGAATAAACCATTTAAAGGTGTCAAAAATGAATAAAGGAAACCTCATTTAAAACGGAGTTGGGAGGCCAGAAGGGGGGCCTCTCACACCCTACCACTTTTTACAACCCTTTACAGCCCCAACAGAAAGAAGCCTATACTTTACCACTCCAGCAAGAGGAACTTTCTCCTTCCCGGGCAACACCCCAGCCAAAGAGAGACAGTCACAACTCAGCCAATGAGAAGCCACTACAACACTTCCAATTCCCCCATTCAGTCCAATGGACTTTTTTTTTATAAGAGCCCCGCCCAGCTCCCCCTTTCCTCTATAAAAAAAGCCTTCCTGTCCTTTGTTCTCTGAACTTGACTATGGCTTTTGTGACAGCTTGCTAGTCCCAAGTTGCAATTCCTCTGCTATCCCCAAATAAATTTATTTTGCTGGTAAAATAACTATTTTACTTTTAAGGTCAACACCTGCTAGGCAAGAATTTCTCTTGCTAAACTACCCGAGAAATGAGGTGGCGCTAGATAAAAATTCAGCACTAGGACATCTGAAGATGATAACTCAGCCTCAGATTCAAGGCAGGTGTGAAAAGATGACCGAGGGCCAGGCGACTGCAGGTCCAGTGTCTGGCTAATTTGCTCAAGCTTCCAGTAGAATCTCAATGGCCCCCAGCAAAGGGAATGCTCACAGGTGAGCACACGCCAGATTCCCCACGGCAGTGGTGGCAGAGAGCTCCGCAAACAGGCATGTCTAGGGCAGGACCTAACAGAATTCCTTTTCAGAGGCTCTGTTGGTTGATTTATTCAACCAACATTTCCCCTTCTCTCTCCCTTGACTTTGTGACTCTGGGGGAAACCCACTCTTCTCCAGCTCAAGAAGTAAACCCTAGGGGCGCCTGGCTGGCTCAGTGAGAGGAGCACGCAACTCTTGATCTCAGGGTCATGAGTTCCAGCCCCACATGGACTGCAGAGATTACCGCTACTACTACTACTACTACTAAGTAAACTTAAGGGGAAAAAAAATGAAGAAGTCAGTCCTATTTGGTGGGGGCCAACAAGGTGGCCCCATCCCTCCAGCCAGGGGCTAACTGAGGACCAGGCTATGACCTAGCTCTGATGAATGAAATGTTGTCAGGAGGTGGCCTGAGAAAGGTTTCCTGTACCTGAAGAACACTCTTCCAGAAAAAGAATGGCCCTTTATCCGCCACAGGCCAAGTTAAGACCCTGAGGACTGCAATATGAAAAGAAAGAAGGAACCTGGATCCTTGAGGACACTGGAGCCACCCTTCTCCTAGAGTTTTTTCTGTGAGTAAACGTACACGCTTCTTGTTTAACCCTCCTGAGTTGGTGTTTCCTCCAACACTGAAAACATCCTTAGCGCTGCTCTCCGCTGATGCTCTTTCTCCTCAAGGTGATCCTACAGATGGATGACTTTCACCTGTGACCTCACATCAGACTCACCTGGGGAGCTTTTAGGACCCCCCCCCCCCGCCCCCGTGTAGGCCACAGTTGAGAACAAAAAAAACAGAATCTCCAGGTGCAGCCAGGCCTCAGGAGCCTCCGGGCTGAGACCACCACAGCACACGCCTGCGGGTGATGGATCGCTGTCCCAGAGGCAGGAAGGGGCGGGTGCCTAGGTAAGCAACAGTGAGGACGCCGATCCTTAGGACTGAATGGCTCAGCTCATACAAAATGGGCTAAACTGCGGATGAGACCTCTGAAATCTCCTTCACTGAAGGGGAAACAAGCCACCAGACAGAGGGAATCCAACAAGGAAAAGGGGAAAGTATCTGACAGGACAAAAGTCAGGTGCCTGGAAGCGAATGGTGGACGAGGAACGAGGAGCCCGCAGCCCTGAACCCAGCTCAACTCTGATACTGGGAGAAGAGGAAATCATGCAGCTCGTCCGTGCCTAGGTTTTCTAATCCAGAGACTAAAGACCGTGCCAGGAGCCTGCAAAGTCCCTTCCTGCTCTGATAATCTAGGATTCTAATTTCTCTGTGCGTAAAAATTGCTTATTAGGGGCGCCTAGGTGGCACAGTCGGTGAAGTGTCAGACTTTGCATTTCGGCTCAGGTCATGATCTCAGGGTCGTGAGACTGAGCCCCAAGTCAGGCTCTGCAAGGAGCAAGCTTGGGATTCTCCACCACCACCACCCCCCGTGCGCCTGTGTGTGCTCACTCTCTAATTAAAAAAAAAGACTTATTAAATGGCAAGCTAAGCCAAATCAGAGACTGAAAGGAACTTCATTTTGCAGATGAGGACACAGGTCCAAGATTCAGAGCCAGGACTAGATCTTCAGAGGCAGGGCTCCAGATCTCTAGGACTTGGGGTCAGAGGGGCTAGAAAAGAACAGAAAGGTGATGGGTAAAGGCAACCTTTCCCTTTCCAACTAGGTCTCTTCTCTAGCTCCTGTAGGATATTTCCCAAAACCAAATTCAAAGACCCTTCCCCCAATCCCCAAGCCTCTCTGTTCCACATCAAGCCGGAGCCTCAATATCTCACAAACCTACCTGGCCCAAAATGCAGAGGGAAAGTAGCTAAGTGGAATCTAAAACCAATGCATGAAAAATATTTAGTATTAGAGTAAATTCAAAAATACAAAGAACCATGTGGTTCACCAGGGCAGTCCAAACCACCCAGGATCCATCCTTCCTCTCTTCTCACCGCCACCAAAAATACTCCCAAGTGTATCTTAGACAGTCCCCAGCAAAGGGAGAAACAATTCCAAGGTGCGTACATGGAAATGACGACCACCCAGACCTTCCAGATACCATCTGAACAATCCCAAAAGAGACAGCTCCATGGAGGTATTGTCCCACAAGTAATCCCTCCTTGCCAGGTTCAAAATACAGAATTTTTCTGCAACCTGGGAATCTCTTCTCAAATTCAACACACAAGCCAGGGTGCAGCGTTTTCGGGTCAGCTGCTTTGAGCCAGTCACCCCTCCACACCAGGAACCCACACAAGGTTTGGGAGCCAAAATGCAGAGTAACTGCCCGACAGGTTCGAGTAAATCACTCAGTCATCGAACAGCTGTCGCAAATTCGCTGTCTCAGCATCATTCCTAACCCATGACCAGGAAGGAAAGAGGAGGCTGGGAATGTTGGTGATGGGGCCCCTGCGGCAGCCTATTGTCCAAGGCAGCCTATTGTCCAAGGCAAGGTCCGGTTCTACTTCTCCGCTCACTCTGTGAGTGTTATGCAAAACTGCAGGCCAGCGGGGCCACCTGCTCCGAAGAGAAGCCTTAGCCTCAGCTAGAGAAGACCTTCCTCACTCTGTGAAGACAATTTTCTTTCTCCCAAGTCGGCAAGGGCACACCTCGGATCTCGCCGACTGACACCTACTGACACCAAGACTGAAACAGAAAAATCACATACTATCTTTAAAACTACAGGAAAAAAAACAAGTGCTGTGGTTTGTTACTTTGTTTTTAAAAAGCTCTCTAACTAGAAATAGAGGACGACTTCCTTATTTAAAAAAAGAAAAAAGCCTACACACCGGAACTCTGTATCGAACACCATACCCGTTAAAGAAAAATTTAAGATGCGTTTTCGTTACAATCAGGAACAACACGGTATATCCTCCTATCACTACATAATCAACGCAGTACTAGAGGTCACAGCCGAAATCTGAGATGGAAGATGCTGATGAGGGTGGAAGGGAAGACAGAAAACTACCATTATTTACAGATGTGAGCATATGCATAGAAAACTAACAAGAATTCAGCAAGATTAGCAAAAACAATGTGAAAAAATCATCACAATGCCCTTACCTAAGCAACCCAAAAATATACCATGCAAAATAGCAATAAAAGGTATGTGTCTAGGAACTGACCTACAAATCCACAAGATATTTTATGGGAAAAATTTAACTTTATTAAAGTTCACAAAACGACAACCCAAAAGAAAAGGCATTTGTGTTTGGCTTGAGATGTCAATTCTCCTTAAAAATAAATTTTTAAATTTCAGTAGGATTTTAAACAAAATGTGCAAGTTCATTCTAAACCTTGTACTGTAGAATAAAGATCTTCAAAGACCTCATGCAAAGCTTTTGTTTGTATGTGGGAGAGGTGAAGAGGGTTATCCCTTCCAGATACTAAGACTTAAAGCCAAGCTAATAATCACACGCATACAACATGAATGATATTGGCCTCGCAAGAGAATAGAAAATCCAGAAGTACACCTAGAAATATAGGACTTTGGTGTGCGACAGCATCGTACCTGAGTGGGGAAAGGACAGATCATTTATAAACTAGTAACGGAAAATCTATCCCACTATACAGAGAAAAATAAAATCGCTACTTCCCGCTACATACCAGATAAAGATCTAATAAAAAGCAAAACGATAAGGCTAATAGAAGAAACAACTGTAAACACTTTACAACCTTAGGGAACTAGTGGATTCCTTAAACAGGATCCCAAAGGCACAAACCAGAAGGTGAAAAACTGATGGACTGAACTATATTAGAATCAAAAATTTCTTTCAACAGAGGATACCTCTCAGTTAAAAGTGCAAGAATCAGAGAAGATACTTGTGATATCTAACATGGACTTCAAAAATCAGTAACCTTGGGGCACCTGGAGGGCTCAGTAGGTTAAGGCTCTGCCTTTGGCTCAGGTCATGATCCCAGGGTCCTAGGACTGAGTCCCGCATCAGGCTTCCTGCTCAGCGGGGAGCCTGCTTCTCCCTCTCCCCCTCCCCCTCTCCATGTGCACGCTCTCCTCTCGCTCTCTCAAATAAATGAATAAAAAATCTTTAAAAAAAGATTCAATTATTTTTTAAAAATCAATAATCTGAATATACATATCAAACACTAAAAAACAGAAATATGTATGTGGTATATACATACAACAGACTACTATTCGGCCGTGAAAAGGAACGAAGTATCAGCACATGCTCGAACATGCATGCACTTTAAAAAAATTATGCTAAATCAAGGAAGCCAGTTACAAAAAGCCACATATCATAGGATTCCATTTATATGAAGTTTCCAGAATAGGCAAATCTATAGAGACAGATAGATCCGTGGTTGCCTAGGGCTGGGCAAGTGGGAGGAAATGCAGCATGCCCTGTCACGGGTACAGGTTTCTTTCGGGGATGATGACAGTGTTCTAATGTTCGTTATGGTGATGGCTGCACAACTCTGGGAACACACCAGAAACCACTGAAGAGTGCATTTAAATGGATGAACTGTACGGCATGTGAATTCTATCTCCTTAAAACTGTTTTTAAAGAGAAAAAAAACAAAAGGAGAAACCAAAAAAACTTGGGAGTCCAAGGTGGTAAAGCTATTCAGAACAACTCGGTGGTACGAACAAAGTACCCCACTCCAGAGCACGTAGTCCAGAGGGCTGATGGGGATAGTAAGAGCCACATGAAAAGACACTCAAAATCGTAGGTCACTGGAGAAATGCAAACTAAAACCACAATGAGATACCGTTACACGCCTACGAACATGGCTAAAAAATGATACGGCCGCCGTGGGAAATCAAGCATACATTTAACCATATGACTCAGCAAGCCTACTTCCACTATCCATCCTAGAGAAATGAAAGCTTCCGTGCATACAAACACTGTAGGCGAATATTTACAGCAACATTACGCATAATGGCCCAATTCTGGAAACTACCCAGTTGCCCTTCAATAGGTCAATACAGTACGTCGTGACAACAGCATACCACTCAACAGTAAAAAGGCACAAACAACTGAACCACACGAACGTAGAACCCCAAATACGCTAACTGAAAGACGTAACAAAGGTGTGTGATTCCATTTACAGGACACTCTGGAAAATGCAAAACCCCAGGGAAAATAAAGCAGATCAATGGATGCCAGGGGCTGAGGTGGGGGTGGGGTCAGGAATTCTCTGGGATGTTGGTTTTGTTCCGCATCCTATGTATGGTGGAAGTTATAAGAATCCATACGTGTGTGAAGATGCATGGAACTGTAAGGACTGTACACCCAAAAAAGTTTAATCCCACTGTGTACAAATTTTGAAAAACAACTATGTGGTAGGGAAAAATAAACTCATACACAGTACACAAAATATTGCATCTACTGAGGACACACATATCCTAGGACATATCAAAACCTACGCTACGAAAGAAAAAAGGCAGTCGGGATGAAGGAGGAAATATAATAAAAAGGATGAAAACAGACCAGGGTCTTACACAGATCAATGATGATGGTGTCACAAACTGAAAAACTGGGGGAAGGGGGGGGGGGTTCCCACACTCTTCATCTGATGTCCGTAAATGGAAAAGATGGAAAGAAATATGAGGGGGGGAACCCAATGCTTGATTTAACAGAATGAAATAGGCCATTTTATTGATTAGGCAGTTAGCCCAAAACTCGGAGAGGCTACAGTGGGACGGTCTCTGCTTTAGGACTAAGAATGACATGCCATTTTTAAAAACAACAGTGACCAAAAAGAATTAAAAAACACCTTATGCAAAAAAGGGGGGGGGAACCAAATAAGGTATCAGCATCTCACTTGCCTTTTCATTAAGTTTTTTTTTTTAAGATTTTTTATTTATTTATTTGACAGAGAGAGACAGCCAGTGAGAGAGGGAACACAAGCAGGGGAAGCAGGAGAGGAAGAAGCAGGCTTCCAGCAAAGGAGCCCGATGTGGGGCTCGATCCCAGAACGCGGGGATCACGCCCTGAGCCGAAGGCAGACACTTAACGACCGAGCCACCCAGGCGCCCCACATTCATTAACTTTTGACCTTGGTTGCCATCAAGAAAACATGCAAACTATCAAGGGGAGGCGGGCCTCCGGTTATGCGGCACTCGCCCAGGTATTAAATAATGAGGGAAGGCTCCCTCTCACTTCGGGGACCATCCTCGGGCAGCCAGAGGAGCATGGGTCTCCAGGGCTTTGTTTAAAACAGCAGAATTTATAATAGACGCTAAATAAGGAAGGGTCATCTGACGATATTTAGGTACCCATACCTGCTGTGAACAAGCTTACTGGTCCATCATGTTCCAAGAAATCCTACAGCCTTGTCCTATCTTATGTAAGATCAAAAGTCACCCAGGCAAGCATCTTTCAGATACCACTGTCCCCAAATCGCTGTGTGACATTCCCGAGTTTAGCCCAGCATGCAGAGCCAGACAGCATAAAACCACTGTCCCGAATGTGGACGCGTCCTGCTCACGCTGCTCACAGAAACTCCCATGTGGTCTGGCCACAAAAATCGCATGGGCATAATCATGGTCTCGGAGATTGTCCAAAGTACCCCTTGGGATATTTCCCAGAATCTAAACTCCAGCCCTAGAAATACCATTCCTTCCACCTATATTCTGGGACAGACGATCACCGTTCACTCAGCAGGGCAGCATTGTTGCCACAGTGGCATTACGGACACCTGGGCTGGGTGACTCTGTTGGGGGGCTGTCCTGGGCTCTGCAGGACATACAGAAGCATCCCTGGTCTCCACCCACTCCTGCATGCCCGTAGCACCATCCCCCACTAGTGACAACTAAAATGTCGTCTCCAGACATGGCCACAGGCACCGTCAGCGGTGCGTGCAGTCTGGGGCAGCTGGCAGGATGTACAGAAAGGTACCACACCCACTACATTTAGGTGGCTGGGCTGGGCCCCAATTTCACATGCCCTTCTCTGTTACAACCACAGAAAGTCCCATTCTGCATAGGGACTCCTCCTAACAACAGGAGAATCCTGACTTTCCTCTCTGGCCCTTTACATCTGCCTTGTTGACTCAAGTTCAATCAAGCTGCAGATCATCGCTCGCGCACTGCACCAACAGTATCGTATTTTCTCTACCTCAGTGAGAATGTGCTGGGACTCTGCCTTCAGGGGCAGGAAAGGCATGAGCGAGAAGGAACCCCTGCGCTTACATAAGAATTCCTGAGGCACAGGAAGAGTTTATACACGTACCAGGCGTCTATGGGAATGGAAATGCTTTCCAAAAACTAATAACCCATCTATGTTCCTAACTATGTCTTAAACCAGATCAATACAGAAGCAGGGTCCACCACGGGGCAGGCAGCTGTGAAAAAAGCGTGAGTGAAGAGAAATTCAGACGTGTCCCAACAGGTATGTTTATTATCACATCACAACACTCTTATTTCATCTCTAAGATAAAATGATCATGAAATTATAATACAATATGGGGAAGCAAGAGACTGTAGTTCTGGTTTGGTTTTTTTTTTTTTTTCTTTTTTCTTTTTTCTGGAGATAAAGCGTAGTAGGCTGACTATATTGTCCAAACCTGGACGCTTCTGAAAGTCAAGGGAGAGGCTATTAGTAGCCACACTGGGACAAGAAGCGTAAGCAAAGTGGTAGACGGTAATCCACCCGGCAGCCTCATTCACAAAGATGCCAGCCATTTACACACATTTTTCTTTTACTTCTTTCCCTAAGGGCAAAACGATTGTTTTTTCTATTTCATCGGGAACTATTTTCCCTCTGGAGAAGGAGGGGGGAAAAAAAAGACATCAGAAGTCAAAATAATTTAACTCTAAATAATTACTGCAAAGTGTACTTGCACACAACACAGCCAACCCTTTTACCAGCCTAATCTGTACTTACGTAGAGCACTTAGTTTTTCTAAAACTCATCAGGGGACTTTTCCATGTTAGTTTTCTAGTGAATCTGATGAGTAAAACTACCCTAATATTTTTTAGGAACTGAAGAAAAACTTAGTTTTAGGTTGGGGATCTGAATCCACTGTTAGACAACTACTCACTCCATGGCCACGTTTCCTTGGTATCAATACTACAACAAAAACAACTAAGAGAAACACAGCTCTTCTGTTTTCTAGATTTTCTTTTTTTTTTTTTTTGCCTTGCACTCGATTTGCTTTGGTTAAGCTGGCTTAATGTTTGAAAGTACTAAGTAATTTATTATAAAAGAAAAATGATCAACCTAATTTTAGTTTAAGTGTGCCGACTCTTGATTTCGGCTCCGATAATGATCTCAGGATCCTGAGATCAAGCCCCACCCCCCCACCTGGTTGAGCTCTGCACTCAGCAGGGAGTCAGTCCGCTTGAGATTCTTTCTTCCTCTGCCCGTCCCCCCTCTAAAAAAATAAATAAATCTTAAAAAAAAAAAAAAGACTTATAAATTTTGAGTCATTTGGCCCAGATAACTTATCTCTTATTAAAAAAAGAATTATCACTTGCTGAAGATCTCCTACACGCCAGGCACTTTATCTCTGTGTTCTCAATCTTGATCACTAATCCTGCAAGAGAAGTTTCTGTTTCTACGGTTTATCCCTGAGGAAGTTCGCAGCCTAAAGATCGCCCAGACGGTTAAGTACCTATGCTAACATCCAAGACTGAAATCCTGGCTTTGACTCTGTGAACCTCAAAGTACAGATTCTAATGACCCGCCTATCTCCACAAAACAGTGACAACAAAAACAGTTAAGAGATCTGTATAGTTGAAGACGACGAATAGCACTTGTGAACGCTGCACAAAGAGAAAACAGGCTTAGATTCCTATGCAACATCATGTCCTCTGTTATGATCTTACTATGTCTTTATGGTCTAATTAAAAACCCAAAAACTTTTCCCTCTACTCCTGAACACCACCCAAACCACCCCCTGCACACACGCGCGCTCGCGCGCGCACGCACACACACACACACACACACACACACACACACACACGCACAGTTTCATTATGACCTTGTGGATGATATTTTTGTGACAGGAAATTCCAGTGGTTTATGGTGGGGACTCAGAGGCGTATGGTTAATTAAATATTCTCACTGGTTTAATTTCCCAAACATTAAACACCTGAACTACAACAAATGCAGCTCTTCTCTGGTCCCTGGTAACCTTTAAGACCCATCCAGCCTTCAGATTCATCAACAGAACCTTAAGCTCTCATTGCTGAATTATTTCTTCTCCTCCTTCAACTGACCTGTCTTTGTTTTCAGTCTCTGGGAAGGACCCTGCTACACTGCAGTTCTGTGATTTGATCAGAGCCACACAGTAAGAAACGAACCCCATTCCCCTCATCGTCAGTAGCATTGAATATATTCAAGACCACTAATTACCTATTGTGCTTAACCTCTTTTTCTAGACCAGATGATAGAGACCCACAGACACGCAGTTAGGGGAACTTTAAGTGCTAACCCAGTACAAAGAAACCAGTTTCTGCTCCTTTCTTCTCTGCTCAATCTTGGTATGTGAAAGTCCTTAACACCAGGTAAAACAGACGGCCTTCTCTCCCATCAGGCCTTAAAGAACTAAGAGTATTACCTCTGAATACTATAGGGAGTTTTTAGAAGGACAACAGAAGCCACAGGAAGCACAGTAATTTTCAACCTGGTGTCAAAGACCCACTGACCCTTCATCTTATGTGTCAATTTAATTTGTATCTTACCGGACAGTCAGGACTTTATGAACTTAATCTTCCTGAGCCTACCAAGATGATAACAGAGCCTCTGGCTCACCACTGAGGCTCTTCCTCTGGGCCAAGGAACTTTGTGAAACCGTTACACAGGAACCAGTGGATAGGGTCATAGGTTGGGATTCTTGTCCTGCCCAACTTCTGATGGCTAATATTGTTTAAATAGAGAAGCTCCTTATGTTTTTAATCAAATTAGACAGAATCAGCCTTTACACGGTTTAAGAAGTCAAGGTCAAGTTTTCCCAAAGGTGATATTATCTTTGGCATTCGTGAAGCAGTTATATTCTCTAAAAGACAACCTGCCTAGTAAAATATAAGACACTCTAGACAAAGTTATCAAAACTTTTCATTCTGTCTGAAGCTAGTCAGTGGAGAAAATCATCCCGTGAGTTATTACACTTCCTTTACAGAGTAAGTGGCTTTGGAAATGGACGGCTCACTGAGCACCAAGCCCACTGCCTGCTCCACGAAGCACAGGAGGAGATGGTCGTTCCCAGCCTCTCCAGAGTCAGGTGTGGTGGTACGACCGAGGACTGGCCAGGGGAATGTGGGCAGAAATAATGTGTTCTATATCTAGGCCTGGGCACATGGACACTTCTCACAGGAGTCTTCATTTTAAGTCTCCTACGGTGACTTAAGGCCCACGAGCACAGCCATGCGTGGAAGGTAGAGGAAAGAACAAGAAAGAAGGCACCAGGGTTCCTCAATCACTGTCTGGAGGAAAACTGCCCATAAATCAGGACTACCAGTGAGCGAGAAATAAGCTTGTATCGTATGTGAGCTATTATAAATGGGGGAGGGGGGTATTCTAGCAGCTGAAATTATGCTACTCAAATAAATTTACTGGACAACTCTAGATCAAGGTTAGGCTGACTTGGAATGTATGTTCTAGAATCAGTGACTAAGGCAAGAACAGGACACACCAGATGGAATCTCTAAATACGTACAGTCAACACCATGTCTGACCACAATAAAGCAATCTATTCCACCATGCAGTAAAAATTCTGCCAGAGAACTGGGTTGAAAAAATTACTTTTAAACCACTGATCGTTTCCATAGTTAACCCTTAGCTGGCATAAATCACCAAAAATTTGTGAGAATCTTCCACCCTTCCATGCCAAAGGTACCATGATTCCTATTAAAATACATCAACATACCACATGAAATGAACTCTGAATTTACTATAAACGTATTGTCAAAGTCATTTCACAAAGGATATTAAGTGATACAGCAGAAAGAGTTCAAGTTGAGTTTCTTAGGCTATTTGTTTTTTCTCAATAGAAATTTAATATCAAGAAGATCCTTGCTTTCCCGTATGGAAGTCACACATGTTCTCTTGGACCATGGGAATCAAAACATACAGTGCTTCCCCTTCTGCCCTGTCAAGACCCAAAATGGATGCACCCCACCCCCAACACCCATTGTTATCATTGGCATACTTCCTCTCCCTCGCTTGACCTCAGCGAATATGCCCTTCATTGCAAGGTAATTTCAGAGATACGTATGAATATATTCAATTAAGGAAGGAAATTAACATTCATTAATACCTACTACATGCCAGGTATTTTTACATACTTGATACCATTTAATCTTTGCAACAATGAGGTATATACCATAATTTCCCATTTTACAAATGAGGAAGCAGGGAAATTTTTTAAAAAACAAACAAACTTGCTCAAAGCCACATACTAAGACAAGCAAGATTCAAGTCTAAAACATCAGACTCCAAAACTTATTCTTTCCATTTCAAAAGGCTGCATTTGACCTATGGCAGATTGCCATCCTTTGCCATTTGAACCTATGTCATATTGCCAAAAAGAGGCTGGATTACCACTCAATTTTTATTTCTTTAAATATTCATTTTAAGTGAATCGATGGGTTTCCCAAAATGTCCATCCTTCTGCTTAAACCTTATCATCCCATTTCCACAAAAATCAAAGCCTGCATTGTCCCTTCTGAAAACAGAGTAGGGGGCGAGCTGCAACACGAAGAATTGAGAGGATAAACCCGGGTCGGGAGGATGCCTGGCCATACGTTGTCTGGGCTTACTGCTGCCTCTCTCTCAGGAAGTAGTTCTTTCTACCTATGAAGTTTTAGTTTCCACAAGAGTTATTTTAGAATTTTTGTTCACCAATTCTTAAAAGTTCCAAAACCCCACTCTGGAAGATACTACACTGTTAAGGTCAGTAAAACAAGCATAAGTCAAGGGACTTGAAACCCAAGGGACAGCCTTATGCTTTCTTAGCAGTGTAACCAGAGTGCCCGACAACATCTAAAATGGCCCCAGGAAGGGCTGGAACAACATTTTCAATGCTTGTCTTTCCTACTCGCAGAACTAGGTGAAATCAAGGACAATGTGTAGTGCTGCACTGTAACTCTTTTAAGTAATTATTTACTTACCTAGAATTCTTCAAAGTCAAATGTAGATAAACTAGCTCACTGAACATTATCAGTTCCAGCAGTTTTTTAGGAACATTAAACTACATTTGATAACTGAAAATAGCAAAAGGGTAATATTCTTAGGTCAGCATGAGTTTTTACAATAAACCATGCTAAAACTGGGGAAATTCACGGTTGTCATTACAATCCCTTCAGAAGAAATGTGTCTTTGATGACCAAGTTCCACTCAGAAATACTTTCTTCTTTGAAAGGGAACTTCAACAAACACTTTAACCAAAATATATTTCTATAGGTGACATTTAAGATAAAACTATCAAAGCCAGGTTCTTTTGATTGCAAAGGTTAGAACATTTCTCCTTCCTCTGATGCCTGCTGTGCTACCGACGTCCTTCACGTACACTGATCCAACTCGGTCAAGCACCGCATCAGGGAAAATCGCATTCTTACTTTCAAGCCTTACCTTCAGATAGGATCCATAATATTTGGTTACGTAGGGACTGTCACACTGACTCAGCACTGTGATTTCTTGCTGAATGTCCTCTATCTCATCTTCAGCTTCTTCCAGATCAATGATTTTTATGGCAACCACTTTCTGAGTCCGAAGGTCAATGCCTTTGAACACCTCACCAAAAGAGCCCTTTCCAATTTTCTCCAGTTTTGTAAAAAGCTCTTCCGGATCTGCTTTCAGGTTCTGTAGGAGAGAAGGAAAAAGAAGAGAAACTTCAGTAACTCACAAGAAAATGGGGACAGGTTTTCTTTTTTCCTTACAAACATACAGAACACAGTCTTCCAGTCTTCTTCATCTAAGGGTCAGGCTGGTTGTGACCACAGCTCTTCGCACTCAGGACAGAGATTTCTAAGCCTTGCCTCTAAGAAACACGGCAAGTGTGCAAATGAAAATAACCCAGATTATAAAAACTGGGAAGGGCTCTCGCATTTGCATAATTAAATAAAAACCAAAGCACTTATTTGAATGTGTTATGATATATGAACTTACTGAAAAACACTCTTGAAATATTCCACTTTTCTCCCTCTGCTCCCCCCCTAACAAATTTTCTGAGTCAGGTTGGTATAAACCATAATATAGCTTAACTGGCACCATAACCATTTCCTAACAGGCCACATCCGAAGCCCAGGCCTGCGCATCTTCACCTACAGCTACTACCTTGGCCTACATATTTTAACCCGATCCCAGGAAACAGTGAGAACCCGTTTTCTTCTGTCTCGTAAACATCATGCCCTTGAAATCGCTTCTGAAAGCTCTTAATCACTAGCGTGATTAGGTGAACACACATACACTCCCAAGGGGTGTACATTCCCAAGGGGACTCCAACACCCATCCTAACGGCTCCTCGACCAGAGAGATGTGTGAGCTACTGAGTTCTCAACGGGCAGCAACCTGTCATCCCTAGGGGGTGCCTGGAAATGGTACGAGGGGGCGTCTGTCTCAAACTGAGGGGCGAGACTGACATTCAGCAAGGAGACTTAGGGGCACTGCTTATCTCAGCACGAGGAACCGCCCAGCCCAAAACTCTGCCGGCACCTCCTGAAACCCCAGAAAGTAACACACCTTCTATCAAAAATGCTGCCCATGGGCGAGAAGATGCCAGGCCCACCCTCAAAGTCTACCAGTCCTTGCAAGGAACGGAAACATGGAGAAGGACGGAGAGGGCTGATAAAGGGGGAGCATATCAGGGACAGGAGGAGGAGGTCGGGGAGAGGGGGATCAACACAGAATTACAGCACTGTCGGCCACACTGTGAGTTAGGGGAGCTCTGCAAGCCAACCAGGCACTAACCACTAACTTGCTTTCAAGGTGAAACACACAGAGTTCCAAGCAGCGCCTCCCGAGGAACTGCTGAAATCCAGCCGGCCCGTCTCCACGGTGGCGGTGCTGCTGGGCTACGGCATGAACCCCGCGGAAACAACGTACCCCACTAAACACACGCGCACTAAGTCCGGGGTGCTCTCGCAGATGCCAAAGAGGCCCCGTTTTTGAGACTGTACACTGAACAAGGTAAAAGCTCACGAAACCCACTAACCCTATCAGTAGAAATGCATAAAGTAAGCAAGAAATGCATCCCGGGCTGCCAGGAAAAAGAACACAAGAGAGACCACGTTCATTCTCAGCAGCTAGAAACTCCCGTCTCCAAAGCCCTTCCCTTACCTCCTTCCCTGCAGGATGAGGGGGGGTGGCCCTCCTTTTCTTCAAGGCCAATCCTAAGCGCTGAGCTTTTGAGTCCATCCTTCTGTCCCCGGGATGTGGCTTTATCAGTAGCTTTGCTGCCCCCTCTTCCACTCAGCCCCCTCGACAGACCATCGCCCCTGGCAGCCTGCTCGGGTTTCTCCCGTTTTAAAGAAACACACACACCAGGCTTCCCTGGTCGCCCTCCTCCTTCACTCTCTCCCTCCCTGAGAGCTCCCTGCAAGTCACTGAGTGCGGCCAGGTGCCCCGCCCCTTGCCATCCCTGCGGTCTGGCTCCAGCGCCTAATCTGATCCTCCTCCACGAAGCCCTCCCTCCGGGTCACTTTCCAGTGCCCTGGTCTCTAAACCCTGCTCTGCGCTTGTCTCCTCCCCATCCCCCTGGTCCCGGAGGGGTCTTCCCACACAGACTCGACCCACGCAGCACATCACAGGCATTCCCCCCCAGTGGCTCCATGCTGGCCCTCCTGCCCCTTCTCTACTTGTTCTCCCCATGTGGTTTCATGGTTTGGGGCTGTGTTCCCCAAACCCGGCTGGTCAGAATCCCCTGGGACACGTGGGAGACCCCAAAATACCCCCAGTCTTACATGGGGCAGCGGTGCATAATCCACATATCTTCCTGACTGATTCTGATGAATAGCCACCTTTGAGGAAAAAGTTTTAAATTATCATGTATATGGTAACTTTCAAAATTGCTAGCTCCAGCCCTGCCTTTTGAATTTTAACTCCCAAGATCAGTTACTTGCCAGGTATGTATTTCTGCGTGCCGATCTCAAGCACAACATACATGAACCACACTTGTCATTTCCCTGAACTGGCCGGCCCTTCCCCACTACCTCCTTCACTAGACTAGAGGCTGAGGGAACTGAGGGACCATGCTTCACTCACTTCTATACCCATGTCCCTGGGCATAATGACTGATGGACCATGCCCCCTGAGCAGTAAGAAACCCCCAGCCTTGCACTGACACAAACACCAGCCAGGGTAGATACTACAGAGAATATCCTAATTCAGACGGACGGTGAGCCCGGGAGAGGGGGAGTGGGGATGGCAACATCTCCAGCTTGCAAGGGTAAGGAAGCAGTAGTAAGAGCCATTCGAATTTGCAGGAACAGTGATTCTCAAGTCTTTGGGGCATCAGAACCACCCGGCAGGCTTATTAGAACACAGATTGCCTGGCCCCACCCCCCAGAATTTCTGGTTCAGTCAATGTGGTGTGCAGGCCAAGAAACAGGGTGCAGAGAGCACCCAGGTGACAAAGACGCCACTGGTCCAGGGACCACACTTTGAGAACCACTGCTCAGGAGACCCGAGGAGAGAAGCAAAGCAGCTCTGACAAGCTGACACGCCACTAAGACGTGGCCTGTCTTAGGTTAGCTAACCTGACACTCCTCTTAACTGTCCTACCCCCCAGACTAAGGAAAAACAGAGGCATTTCCTTTTTGAGAATTAATAGAAAACGAAGCCAACAAAAATGTATCCAAACTCCCACAATGTTGGAGAGGATAGCGTGGGAGCCTGCTACCAAGATAACTACCAATTAATCGAATCTCTCTGGGACCATACCCCTTTGCAAAGTGACTGGGACTCCTCCCGGCAAGAAGGAGCCTACGTCCCCATCACCCAAATCTGGGCGGGTCTTGACACATGCTGTGGCCAAGAGAAGGTGGGGACTTCTAAACCTAAGCCCCAAAACGGCTGGTGAGGCTGGGAATGAACGCACGTGGGAGGGACCCACTCAGCCTCTGCAAGCACCGCAGCTCAGATCACCCTCGACCTTCCAGCCTCAGCCCCACCACGAGCTCACTGCAGCCGCTTCCCAGTGCCAGCAAAGGCCAAACTGCCCAGTCATCCACAGAATCGTGAGACAGATCAATCTATTGTTTGAAACCACCGGGTTGGGTGGGCTGGTTACTCACCACCACCGACTGACGCCACAGTTGATGCCGAGAAGGAGCACACTGCCCGGACAGCATGTGCCGGGCTGGACCTCAGAGCTGCTAGGGACCGTTTATTGCTATCGCCCGTCGCTCCCCCCACTCTTTAAACAGGACTATCTGCTGCAGTTACCCTGTTCCCACTTCGCCATGTTTGTTTGTCTGGGAGGCGCCTTTTCAAGCCACAACTCTCTGAACCAAGAGAAGCCAGATCTAAGGAGCTGCAGCCTGGGGCCCTGCCATGGCCACCTCTGGCTGAGGCAGGCAGAGAACACAGATTTTAAGGTCGATGCTGTGCCGCAAGGGAAGGGCACAAATGAAGAGGAGTGTATCCTGCAGGTGTAAAGGACGCCGATCCTCAGGGACAGAGAGCAAGCTGGTAGATGATCATAGTAATAACCCATCCCCTTATGTCCACGCCCAAAGCCACTGTGCCCCTTGCTCCCACCAAGAGGTGGCCTGAATCAGGGCTGGCTTTGGGATCTCCTGTGACGTTGTGCTCTTTCCAAGGTTAAACCTTAAGAGGCCCTGCAGCGCCTCCCTTTGGCCTCTTGGAATGTGTCCATTGGCACAAAAACAGGCCTGGGCTAGCCTGCTGGAGAGGTCACATGGGGAAGAACGAAGACACCAGCCACACCCCGGGGCCAAGTGCAGACAGCCAGCACTCCTCCAGCTGACCACAGGCACGTGAATGAGCCCAGGCAGGACCTGCAGGAAAACCCCCAGTCAACCCCAGGAATCATGAGAAATACTCCATCATCACTGTTTCAGGCCACAATGCTCTGGGGAGATGTTAGACAAGAAAAGGTGACCAATTCAACAGAAATCACACATCACTGCAGGAGAAAAGTGTCCATCCTAGGGGAGGGGAGCAGGTGCAGACAGACGTTCTCTACTCTGGAGGAGTGTTTCATTTTAATAAACCTGATCAAAGACCCATCTGTTCACACTCCTGCTTGGACCCTCTCCCCCAAAGCCCTTTCCTGAAGCCTGTACCTGGGGAGCTGGCAGCCGCTGCTCTGTATTGTGTCTGCTCTAGTGTGGTGAGTCAGGCCCCACTCTCTGCCACTGTGCTAGCAGCTGTAAACCGGGCTCCACACTGTCCCCAGCACGAAGGGAGACATGTGCTAATACGGTGACAGCAGGGGACTAAACAAGCAGGGTCCTTGCCCTTTGGCAATTCATTATCAGGCCGTGTAGCCCCACAGCCGTAAGAAAATCAGTGGCAATGATGACCTAGTTCAGAAAGAAAGTTCAGCATCCTGCTGCCAGAATCTGTTCTACGAGCAAAGCAGATCTCCTTGATAGAACAGGTGCCGTTCTGCCAGCCATCTTGAGGATTTTCTTTCCAGAAAGGTTTATGCTGGGAGCACCTGGGCAGCTCAGTCGCTTAAGTGTCTGACTCTTGATTTTGGCTCAGGTCATGATCTCAGGGTCGTGAGATGGAGCCCACGTTGGGTTCTGTGTTAGGTATGGAACCTGCTTAAAATTCTTTTTTCCTCTGCCCCCCCCCCCTTGCGGGACAGGGAGGTTTATGCTGAACTGAGCACTGGTTATCATCCCAGATGAGAAAGGCCTGCTGGCGCCTGACCGATCCCACCTGCCTGACAGGGAGCAGGGCTCTGCTGCTGGAGCCCCAGCCAGATCCCAGGCAGGCGTCAGGACACACAGTGGCTCAGCCTTCTCTGAAGCAGGGGCAGGTCAGGACCGTCCCGCCAACATTCACCTCTCCTGGATCAATAAGGCTGGGGGGCCGGAAGCCAGGGTGGGGTGCTGCCAGCACACAAACACCCCACTCCTCAGATCCTGGATTCGTCACTCAGAAATATCACTTAGGCACAGCCAGTGCAAATTCCCATCCACGCAGCTGACCTAGGGAGCCTCGTTCTGAGCCGAAGGAGGAAGAGGCTTCTCATGATGGAAGAGCTTGGATCTCGTTTATATGTTTACTAACAGTATGACCCCATAGGCTACTCAACACCTGTAAATCTTTATTTCCTCCTTTGAGAGAAGGGTCAAGGAGACAGAAATAATAGTACCTCCAGGAAAAGCACTAAGGAGTGGGCCCCCAGCGCCTTGTCACGGTGCCGCGTGACACACAGTGCCATGTCCGCCCCGAAGGCCCTCCAACACTGAGGGCTCTTCTCTAGTTGCCGCTCTCCAGTTCCCTCAAAACCATCACCGGCTATGTCCAGACACAGTCCGGGAAATGACACTTGGATTCCACCTCCGGCTGCTTTATTCTCGTGTTCATCACCCTGTCTTCCTACCACCACCAGGCTGCCTGTCTCATTAAACCTCGGCCACATCCTGGACCTTCCTACGCACTCACACCTTGTCTTGTTTGTTTTTAATTACAAGATCTAGGGAAACCAGAGCATTTGTTATACTTCATCATATTAAGGTCGGGATCCCTAAGAACGGACCAAAATAAGTGGAAGATGCATTCCCCACGGTGAAAGGCTCAGGCACAAGTCTGGGCTCTGGAAAGGCTCCTAAGCCCCGACCCCACAAGCCTGGAAAACCTTCAGGGCTCAAGGACTGCGAAGAGCTGTAAAGCCAGGGAACGTGCCCCAGGTGAATCCAGAATCAAGAACTGCACAGAAGCCTCTCACTGATTAAGACATGGAAGTTTCAGGGTAACCAGCCACCCTAACACCTGGGATGGCCTAGAAGCCCCAGCCGCAGGAAATGAACAGACGTGCGCACAGCAGAAGTAGCATCCCAATGCCACGCGGCACAGCGAGGGCAGGCCCAGCTGCACCCTCAGGATCCCTTTCGAAAGAAAATCCACGTGGGCCACATCCTGCTGCCCACTGCAAGACTCAGAGAAACTGCAAAGCTGCGTCCTTCTGGAGCTCAGGCTTCTGCAACAGTTCATCGTATTTCATAATCCCTTGAGAGAATTCATTAAAATAGTTCTAGGATGACAAGTATTTTATATTTTTAAACCTGAATAGCTATTACTGTTTTCTTTGGATCGTTTCTGGCAATGAAAAATGCATTTGGCATTACTAATCAACTTTCAAAGCTCCTTGGCTTCAGACGTCCCACTTGCATAGCCATGCCGTACTACACCGCTCTGGGTTAAAGCCAAGCTTTGCTCTTTGTTTCTCTCTGAGAAGAAAAAGGAGCCAAGTTTGATATGTCCTAACAGTTGCTACTTATCTCATCACCGTCCCTGCAGCAACAGAGAGCACAGGATGGGGAGGGGAGTTAGTGGCAGGTGTGCCCCACCCCCACCTCCAAGTCGGGAAGCATCCACTCGTGGACTGCAGATCTGTCCTCCTACAGCAGAGCTTGGCCTCAGAATCCCTCCCCACCCCCAGCATCCAGGCAGCCACCACCCGAGCAGCGGACAGGCACAGAGCTGTAACCTACCAGCCAGCCAGGGGCAGTCCCACCACCCCCATGCCTCTGCCTTACCCGTCCATACCTGCACGACTCTCCCATCCTGTGCCCCAATGCTACTAGCATTACTGTCTGCCATTTCCAAAGCTGCAAATTCCAGCACCCTAACTCCTCTCCTATACCAACCTCCAAACCGTGGCCATCCTTCTTCTGAAATGTCTCTCCGTGCGGTCCCCCCACCTGACTCCACAGCAGCTGCGCCTCCAATTGACCCACTGCCAGACCTTGCTAACCCCTGCTGGCAGCGCTAGTCTTCCTCCAAGCCCATGGTTTTCCTTCACTGCTTAGAACAGCTGGGGACAATGCAACATCTGAGACTGAAGTCACAAACACTCCCTGTGAATCTAAACCCCAGGGCTCCTTCCTAATCCCACTTTCTGACACCACCCCCACTGTCTCACCCATCACCCACCTTCTCAACACTGTCTACGAGCACCAAGGGTTGTATAGTACATGGTTCCATTAATAGAACATTCTTGAAGTGACAGAATTAAGAGTGATGGAGAACAGCTGCAGGGTTGCTGGGGGAAAGGATGCTGGGTAAGAGGGGACAGGCAGATTCTTTGTGGCAATGGAACAGTCCTGCATCCCGACTCTGATGATAAAATTTCGCAGAACTGTACACCCAAAAAAAGTACATGCAAAAACTGGTGAATTCGGCCTGAATTAGGTCTGCCCCTGAGTTAACAGCATTGGGCCAACATCAGTCTCCTGGTTTTTACAGTGTAAGATACGATCATTGGGGAGAGCTAGGTGAAGGGTAGGTAGGAATGACATAGTGTTCTTTGCAACTTCTTGCAAGGCAAAGTATTTAAAAATAAAGTTATTAAAAATTCTTTAAAATTTTGAGTAGAAAAAAAAAAAAGCCCAATCTCAACTTTGGGTCCTTCTACACCTTCTTTCTTCTGCAATCCAAAAGAGGCCACCATTATTTCAAGGCTCTAGGTGGGAAATTCCCATTTACTGCTTCATGCCACTCCAACCTGACCACTCCCTTGAGCACAGGCAGGGCTCCAGTCTTCTGGTTCCCGGAGCATTTTTACACTGTGGGTGGAAAACTGTATTAACATCTTAACAGGTTGTTTTCCTGCTTGAGATTGTGATCAAACACTAAAGAATGTATCTTATAATCTCACCAACCTAACCCAGCAAAGAGGTGAGCAGTAAGACAACATCCAAACTTCCTTAGAAAGCAACCACAGACATATTCAAACAAAAACAAAAACCCAGCCCAAATCCAGAGCATTACAGGGAGGAGACCAGGAAAATGCAGGCACGGCCTAAAAACAGACCCAGTGTGCACCCCACAGCTGCTTTGCTCTCGTTTTCCACCAGCTCTCATTTGGGGCAGCAGCTACATAAGATCTGGAGAGATGAGACCCAAAATAAACCATTGGACAGTTATTCAATTCTGTCTTTCTTGATGCTTAAATTACCTGCCAAAAACTATGGTTTCTAGGGGGCCCGAGCACTTGGAGCCCAAACACATGATTTCAGATCTCTGCTCTGCCAAATCACTAGCAAGTTACTGAACCACCCAAGTCTGTTTCCACATCTGTAAAATGGGCTAACAGTACACTTTTTAGGAAGCTGAAGAGATAAAAGAACATAAGGAAAACTGCTTTTGTTGTTTATTTTTGGTGTCATTAATACTGAGCTGCCCTTTCTGACAATGCTTGGTCATGATTCAGCGTAGTTCCTTAAAAGCCTTTCTCACTTGAACTGGAGATAGAAGTGAAATCCAGAATCACCTAACTCACAAACCAACGCACATTCCACTGCACTACCCTAAAATCCACTAAAATAATGAGGCCTTTCCTCCTTCAGGAAAGGGACGAGGGAAATTCTAGGAGGCCTAAGGGAGCATCATCAGAAAGCAAGAAGGAAACATCTGCAAAGCTCCTGAGAGATGCAGAGGCTACCCTTGTGGAGGCCAGCCCTGTGGAGGCCACGTGTGGTGGAGGTCAATGAACCACTGACCAAGGAGGCCAGAGGATCCGGCTGCCTGAGTGGTGTTCTAGCACGCAGCTTCTGGAGAGAGCGCTAAGCCACGGATGCAACATCCCCACCTCCAAGTAAAAGGCTCTGAGGTCTAAGAAATGACGTTAAGAACTATAAACAATGAGAACCTTCTGAAGACCTTCAGTTCCCTACAATGGTGACTACTCTATCCTGTAAAACAGACACAGGAGGCAGGCTCGGCTCCACAGGCAGGCTCAGAAGAGACTCGAAGTTAGAGGAGTACAAGCAACTTTAAACGAAAAAGGAGAATTACGGGCAAGAAGGAAAGACACAAAGGCACTGCCTGGTGGGGGGGACACGACGCACCCAAGCTGCTTGTCAAGAGGCTCACGTGGTTCCCAAACAGAAACACAATTTTAGAGGCTCCTGGCTGGCTCAGTCGGTTGAGTGTCCAACTCTCAGTTTCAGCTCAGGTCGTGATCTCAGGGTCATGGGATTAAGCCCCACATTGGGCTCCGCTCTCAGTGGGGAGTCTGCTTGAGATTCTCTCCCTCTTCCCCTCCCCCGACTTGTGCTCACTCTTTTTCTCTAAAACAAATTTTTAAACATCTTTAAAAAAGATTTTAAAAAAAGATAGTTTTGGACAGTTTGTAAAAGAAACATCCTACTAAAAATTCCTGAGCAGAAACTCAAACCTAAGAGTTTGTCTCGTAAAACAAGCCGAAGGTTAGAACACGTGAGGCAGCTACATTCTGACACCCGGAGAGGAGCCAGAGACCCAGAACTCCTGGCCTTCCCCATTTCACAAGTTAGGGGAAAGCCGCAGTTGGAGGCCATCAAACTCTCGGGTCTCAGATGTGCCCTGGGCAGGATGAAGCCCTAAGAAAAATGAGAGTGCCCACTCTGAAGGAGGGATCCCCTCCAGTTTGCAGCAGTCATGTGATGTGTCCACAGTGTATGTGATACACGCTGAACTGGAACCCATGGCCATCTGCTTCCAAAGTCTGAGCACGTCACAGTTGGTTAAGTGTGTGACTCTTGATCTCAGCTCAGGTCTTGATCTCACCAGGGTCATGAGTTCAAGCCCCACGTTGGGCTCCACAGTGGGCATGGAGCCTATTTAAAAAAAAAAAAAAAAAGAACAGGGCTCCTGGGTGGCTCAGCCAGTTAAGCATCTGCCTTTGGCTCAGGTCATGATCCTGGAGTCCTGGGATCGAGCCCCATATCAGACTCCCCGCTCAGCGGGGAGTCTGCCTCTCCCTCTGCCTGCTGCTCCCCCTGCTCGTGTGTGTACGCGCATGCTCGCACTCTCTGTCAAATAAATAAATAAATCTTAAAAAACAAAAAAAGAGCGAGCCAAGTTTGAGCGTGTTCCTCCTCACCTCCCTCCCAAGCTCTGACAGCAAAATAAAAGAACACAAAAGACTCAAAAGACCCAGATTGTCCCCCTGCGGCAACACTACTGTGTGACTCTGAGCAAGTCCTTAACTTCTCAGAAAACAGAACAGTGATGCTTCAAGTCTGTATTTACCTCACAGGTGTGTCAGAGGATCAAATCAGCCTGAGAGAGAGAAAGGGAGGCGCACTGGTGGTTGACTCGTTACCTCTGCTAGAGCTGGTGTGCACTGTCAGCAAGCACATCTAAGAACAAGTGAGGTCACCTTTAAAATAGCACTTAGTTTTGGAGACATTTTTAGAAATCACTAAAACACTGGCCAAAACACTGACTGAAAACATACCATTTATGACACAATGCAACACGGTCCCAAAGAGAGATTTAAAGACTATTGTCATTTTTAAGTATGGCTTAACTTAATACTCCTTAAAAAAAAAAAAAGATTGATTGATTTATTTTAGAGAGATAAGGGGAGGGGCGGAGGGGGCGGAGGGAGAATCCTACACAGCCTCCGACTGAGTGTGGAGCCCGTCATGGGGCTCCATCCCAAGACCTGAGATCGTGACCTGAGCTGAAATCAAACGTCAGCCACTCAACTGTCTGAGCTACCCAGGCACCCCATATTCCTATTTTTTAGTACAAATTATTCTTCTCATAAATAAGACATCTTATAGCTAATTACTAGCAAATAAAATGCCCTGAATACCCATCTCATCAGATTAATCGTTACATTTTAAGAGGCATTCTGCACTGAAGTAAAATGAGGGAATTTGTCTAACCAAGTCAATGAAACTGTAGAGGCTTTTTCCCATTCTAAAGAGTTTAAAGCTCTCTCTTTATTGGGATCTCTCCCATGCCTCCCCATCTGAAAAAAAAAGGTGCCCTTTGAATGAAATACATACAAGAATATATACATACAAAGCCACTATAATGTCTATAACCCCCCCCAGAAAGACCCAAAAAAAAAAAAAAAAACCAAATGCCTTCCCATGAGTATTTTCCCAGAAATCCTTGCAAAGTCTGAACCCCCTTTAGTTCTGGGAGTGGACACAACAAAGAAACTTCGTAGTACACCCCTGCCTGGCCTCCTCCCTGGCCTGGAAAGGCCCTCACACACTTCTGGGAAGGGTGTCCTGCTTTCAGGTAACGGAATCGTCACAATTTAGCACATCTCTCCCAATCAGATCGCTGCCCTCCACCCCTGCAGCCAACCTTAGACACATTCTGACACAAACAGAAGAGGGGAACCTTGAGCTCCTCACTTTGACTCGGCAAGAAAGTCTAAGGTCGGGACTCTGGTTTTCACACCAAATGCTGATTGAGGACACCAGGGCTCCTCTTCAGGACAAAGGAGAAATGTGCAGAACAGGCTCCTACTTAGCCTGCACCCCTCAACAGTACAAACGGCGGTCATGAGTCACGGCGGGAAGAGCTAACCACCCAGTGGTGTGCGCCATCTCCAAGATGGCGTCAGCCTCCTTCAGAACTGAGCGAAAGCCACAGCAACCAGAACACGGGGCCAGGAGAACCTGTGGGGAAGGGCACAACGAAGACCAGCAGCCCCACGTGAGTCCCAAGCAGGGCTTCCAGGCGGGTCCTCCCCACTGCGTGTGGGGAGTGATTCTTAACAGGGGCTGCAAACCAGAATCACCCCAGACCGTGAAATTCAAAGCTTTGGGGATGGGACCCCATCATCAGTATTATCTCAAGCTCCCCAGAAGGTTCCACTGTGCAGCCACGGGTGAGAACCAGTGGTCAGGTGCAGGACTTTGCTCCAAATGCTGCAGTAACACCTGGAGAACTTCCCCCCCCTTCACCTGCTTTTCTCCACCTGGGAAGGAATCACATCAGTGAGGAGGGATGTCATTAGGGCTGGGGAGTCTCCCTGAGGCTCAGTCTTTCAATCTTCTCTACCTCCTTCCCCCCCAGCCTCCACTGACTTCAGCCTCCTGTAAACTAGCTGACCTTGCAGACCCATCCTCGGCCTCTAGCCCCAAAGGGCGTTTCGTGTATTAAGTTGTTAATTTAAGGTCTCCTGAATAAAAACCTTTATTTACCACACGAAGACCTTTAAATAACAAATGGCTTCAATTAGCTCAAAGAATTGACAGATTTTTCCAAACCTCAAAAGAAAGAAAATTCTCATTTCTAGCTAACTGATGAAAGATCATTTTGTAATTGGAGGCCTAAATCCCAGGTTTGTGCAGAAACCTGCTCCTTCCACGTTACAATAAATCCACTAACCAGCAGAGGAGAAGACACTCCAGGCCTGGCTCCCGAACGGAGCACTTCCTCCTCTCAGCGGTAGCCTCTGCTTCTCCACCTGAGTTCTCTGAAGCCATTCCAATGTGCCTACCCCACAATCTGGCTTGGTCAACGCATTTCCCCCATACTGTATACTTCATTTCAAGCCTGCAACAGCCCCATAATCTAGAAGAAACGGAGTAAATATTCTACGGTATTTAGCAAAAAAAAAAAAAAGAGAGAGAGAGAGAGAGAGAGAGATGTGAAACCCGATGAATATTGATGTCTAGACCTAAATACCCAAACCACCAGGAGTTTTAGGGAATCCTAGTACCAGAAGCTACTCACATCTTTAACTGGATGTTTGCTTAAGTTTTAAAACCACAAATACAAGTTGTTTTGAAAAACATTATAAATAAGAGAAAAACTGACTGCCTCACCTAGTTGAATCCACTGTTTTGGCCTCAGTATCTAATAAATCTCCCCCTACACACACACCCATCCACAACCTGAGGAAACCAGTCTGAAGCTCCGTGAGGTGAGAGCTCAGGGAGAAGCCACGCCAGGGAGAGAGAGGGAGACAGCTCCCACCCGTGTGCCAGGGAGGGAGAGGGTCCGGGCTGGAAGGACCCTCACTTGGCCTCAAGCTCCTTCACAGAGCAGACTGAGCAAAAGGTTCTAAAGCTCTGACTGCCTGCTTCATGCCAAAGGCTCACCGACAACCCTCACGGCTCACTGACAGCAGAGGGAGCGGAGGACACTGGGGCCTGGGGCCCATGGTCACAAATAGTGCAAGTCCCAGCCGGACTGAGCTTCTGTGCCCAGAGGCCCCACGGAGCAAACCTCTGACCCCCTCCAGGGGCTGCTGGGCACACTTTCCTTCCATGAAAGGCTCCCTGCTGACAGATGAAGGCCTGGGTTTCTCTGGGGTGATAAGCAAGCCCAGACACCTAGGCAAAGGCTGAAATCAGGACAGTACTGTCGGGCAAGCACTTGATGAGAAACACATAATGCATTCCAAATAAATTATATAGCTCCTTGAGAAATGAACGCTGGCACCTCCTTTATTAAAACCAACACAAACAACAAACAGGCCATGGGCAAGATTCTGACTGTACCCCGCTATAATAAGCACTGACAAACAGCCAACCCCACTTCCAAAGCGCCTGTGCTGGACGGTCTTCCTAACTATGGCTTTCCAGACCTCACGACCACTCCAGGGGAAACAGAACACGATCCTCACGATGCAGCCCGGAGCACCTGGGCGCTGAAGCTAAGTCACGGGCACACGGTCCCCACAGCTGGTCAGGGGTTTCAGCCCCGCCATCTGTGCACCAGGGGTCACCCTCCGGGTGGGAAAGTGCTTGCTAGCTGCAAGCTTGGCAGGACGCCTGGCTGAGAGGAGCCCAGCTGGCAAGGCGTGCCCGTGGGTTATCAGGACGGAAGGCTACAATCAGCAGAAGGCGC
This sequence comes from Ursus americanus, assembly GCF_024610735.1. Classification (NCBI taxonomy): domain Eukaryota; kingdom Metazoa; phylum Chordata; class Mammalia; order Carnivora; family Ursidae; genus Ursus; species Ursus americanus. The sequence goes on along the minus strand of NC_142136.1, from coordinate 12,373,262 downwards.
GCAGTCCGGAGCCACCCCGGTTCCTGCAGGTGAACTCACCTTCCCGGATTCTATAAACGCTTACGGTAACGAGCAGCAGGGAACTCGGACTCTTCTAAAGGGCAGAACACAGTTTTGGTGTACTTATATTTCAATCAATAATCATATTTCCTTTACCTGAAAATCCTCAGCTTTTAGAGGCATTAAGGGGAAAACAGATGAAACAAAATTGCCAAGGCCATGAGCAAGGTGGACCTGGCCCAAGTAGAAGTACGGGCCTCTTGCCCACGGGTGGGGTGGGGGTGCCAACCGGCATCGCGGAGCATTCTTCTCTCCCTAGGAGGGCGGTGAGGGCGCGTGCAGTGCTGGCCCGGCTCACATTTCTCAAAGGCCCTGCCGCTGGACTCAGCCAGTGAGACAACTGTCAAGTCAGCTGTCCCGTGATGCGCGGGACGGTCAGAGCCGCCGCGGCCGCACGCTAGAGCAGGGCGGCAAACCCTTCTGGGAGCAGACAGTAAACACCGCAGATGCATCGGCCGAATAGTCTCTGCGGCTCATTCTTCTTTTCCCTCTTTCTTTAAACAACTCTTTACAAATGGAAAAACCGTCTTAGCTCACAAGCTGACAAAAGTGGGCCAAGGGCAGCTGCCGTTTGCCCACCCCCAGGCTAGACCGCCAAGAGGGTTAATACCTAAGTCTCTGTCCACCGCCTGCCATACTGGTAACACCACCAAAGGAACCCGGTACTGGCTCCAGTGCAGGACAGGAGCTGTCTGGGACCTCAGAAGTCACTGCCGTTCATCCCTCGAGAAAACCCAGAAGCATCCCCGGCCCCCCATCCTCACTGCCATGACCGTTCTCTGTTCCTCCAGCTTCCCAAAGGGAAAGGGCTGCTCTCATCAACTCCTCACCCAACCCTCTGAAGCAGATACTTTTACAGGTGAGAAAATGGAGGCCCAAAAAGTCTATGTTACTTATCCGGGGACACAGAGCCAGAGAGGTGGTGTTTAGCTCTAAAGCCAGCGTTCTATTACTCTACACCATGACCCCTAAAGAAAAAAAAAACCCATCTCAGATGGAACAGGCTACCTGTTATGCACATTTATTCCTATAGTTAGTTGCTAGTGATGGAGAGCTTTTTGGGCCCTGTCCCCCGGGCAGGGTTCCAGTCCGACAGTCCTCTCAGATACGACAGTTTAGAAGGGGGAAGACCTACTCATCTTCAAGCACTCTCTAATAACAAATACACGTTCAATGGAGCAGGAAATTTCTCCAGCCCAGGCCTGCTCTCACATCTGGTCCAGGGCACCCTCTGCCCTGAACGGTGCCATCAGTCCGGATCAGCCCTGCTACGAACAGAAGGAGCGCAGGTAAGACAGCCCAGCACCTGGCGTGTGCAAGGCCCTCAATAAACGTCCACCGCATGAAACAAACGGGTAAAGCAATGGAGAGCCCAGAGGTCTTGAGGCCAAAGCCACTGCCTTAGCAGAGGGGCGGCAGACAGACCCTCCCAGACGAAAGAACCGGCTGACACGTGCCCAGGTGCTTGGCCTCACGGGCTACGGGGCAGTGCCTTGCATCCAGCTTGCCTGCTCACGGCTGAGACTGTCACTGGCTTTCAGGCAGGAAGTTCGGGGCTCCCTGGTGGGGAACGTTAAACAGGAAGCAAGAAAGAGCAAGACTATTTCTAGTCCTCCTGTGGCTACGTTTCCACTGCCTCTCATCCTAACGGTGGTTAACAGACTCTGGAGCCCGACTGCCTGGATCAGATTGCTGGCTCCAAGGAGGGACCCTAGACAAGGCACTGAGCTGCTGGGGACCTCTGTGTCCTCTTCTGTAAATAAGGACAATGAAAGCCCCCACATCGAGGGTGGTGGGAGGTGAAATGAGCTCATCAGCGCCCAGGGCCTTGGTGCCGACTGTAGGAATTAGCCGGCACTACCATCCCTCCACTGCACAGTTCAAAGTTCAGCTCCAGTTCAGCGCCAGCAGACCCTACCCGGCAGACTTTACCAGCATCACAGCAGACAGTTCCTTCCTGCCGCCCCTCACCAGGGTCGCTTATCCACGGGGACTCCGCAAAGTCTCATCACCTCCAGAACCTCCTTCCTGAGGACCACACCAGACTTCAGGTTTTAATTAAAGAAAAAAGTGTTAGGCTCTAAAGCCAAGTGTTTGGCCCAGGTGGTATTTCTCATGCCTTTGTCCCTTTATCTGCACCTTAAGTTGACCTGACGCTCCAGAGGAAAGCTGTTAGCTCAGCTTATTCATTTTCTGCCCTGTGTCATCCTCTGTCCCCTCTCTGGACCTTTCTTCTCGTCCTGTCCTGTGTCTTACACATACACACACTCTCACACGCAAAAGGAACACTCCCTGTGCTGGGGTCATCAGAGTCTCAAAGACTGGCCGGCCTGCCACCGGAGCTCCCAGGCTCATCTCTCTCTCCCACACAGCCCCTGCCCTCCCTTCCTTCCTTCTGGCTCCATCATCAGGCCCGAAGTGAGGCGGAAAAAACATCATCATTACTGAAGAAAACCTCAGGAAAGGTACCAAAGGCTGTCACGACTTCTGGATGCTACCAAAAGGAAAACCAAATAAGGAGACGCAGGAGTCCAGGCCTGGCGGGTGACTGAGAGGAAGGCTTTTGTAACTAAAACTGACATAAAGAGTTACATTCCACAGCCCCTGACATCCACCGAACAGAACAGAAAGGACAAGTTGCTTCTATAAACTCAGCCTGCAGACCACTCAGCACACTGTTCTCAATTTCCATCCTGTCCACTCCAGTCACGCTGCCCTGAAGCACACACCCCTTCAACGGGCGGGTAAGACAACTACAAGCCTGAAATGGCTCCAAAAGGGTAAGGAACATAACAATTTTGTTGTTGTTGTTAGGCTGCTTCTCTCCAATTTGCCATACTGATGAAACAGTATCAATGTTATACTGGAAGTACTGGTAAATCTATTAAATCTATTAAAAATATGTTGCCCCTTCCTATAGAAAACTGTTAGAGGGACATAAAACAGCGTGGCCAATTCAGAAAGCAGTTTGACAGTTTCTCCAAAAAATTAAACAGAAGACCTCCACTCCCAAGAGAACTGGAACCCCAAGGGTTCACACAAAGACACACACGCGAATGTTCACAGCTGTATTATTCATAATAGCCAAACACTGGAAACAGCTTAGATGTTGGTCAACTGGTGAACGATGGATGAAATTAGGCACATCCATACAATGGGATACTATTCAGCAGTGAAAGGGACCAAGCTATCGACACAGACCATATCACGAACCTCAAAAACAGGCGAAGTCAAAGGAGACGGTCACAAGACACCAGAGACCAGATGAAGTGTCCAGAAAAGGCAAAGGGATGGAGACAAAGGGGACTGCGGCTGGTGGGAACAGAGGCTGACTGTACATGCGCATGAGGAGTCCCACTGGGGGGATGAAAATGTTCTAAACTGACTGACAGTGAGGGCTGCACCACTTGGTAAAGTCCCTAAAAATCACTGAATTATATACAGTCCTGGGAGTACATTTTGCAGTATGTAAAATATACCACAAAACCATTTTAAAGAAAAAAATCAGGGGCGCCTGGGTGGCTCAGTCTTTAAGCATCTGCCTTTGGCTCAGGGCGTGATCCCAGAGTCCTGGGATCGAGCCCCACATCGGGCTCCTCCGCTGGGAGCCTGCTTCTTCCTCTCCCACTCCCCCTGCTTGTGTTCCCTCTCTCACTGGCTGTCTCTGACAAATAAATAAAATCTTTTAAAAAAAAAAAAAGAAAAAAGAAAAAAAAAATCACACACTGCATACCTGTATTCATCTGTGTCCCCCAGATAACTGTGAGATCTACAAGGACCCCACTCGCCTCATCTTACCTCATCACCTTGCAGAATACCCGGCGTGCGAGGAGCACCACAATGTCCACCTAACGAATGATTTTTTTGAAAAACGAAACAAGAAAGTTTTGTGTTTTTCCATAGCTTCCTGTTTCACCAAAACTTCACATTCCTGACTACTCCTCCACCCTATCTGCCCCCAAACACAAAAGCCACAAAGCAAGAGCATCCGTGAAGCTTCAAGCCGCTCAGCAGTGACCCCGACACCTCTAGATGTACCCTGACAGCTACTTAAGAAAGCGCAGTGTTGGTCTCCGCCCAGAGTTTTAAAAAGAAAAACTGGTTTTCTTCTGTCTCCATTGCGGCATTATTATGAAAACTTCCGGGTCGTGAGTAGAGAACAAAGAGCATGCTTTTACTATCAGATTCAGAAAAGGTGAAGATTCAGGGAAATTACGTTCTAATTTAAAATAAATTCTTAACTTCTTTCAGGGAAGATTTATTTTTGACTTAGAAGCAGCCAATTTAATAAATACACCAGATACTATCCCAAGAGGATTAAATACAGCAAGCAAAGCAATAAAGTAAGCTTTGACTCACTTGTGTTCCGTGCCATTTTGTCTGTCCTGAACCCAGGAAGAGGAGGTTTCAATAGACCATAATTATTAAGGAAGAACTACATTAAGTTTGCTTTGAAATGTAAGGTTTTCTTTTCTCAACCAGTACTGCAGCAAAAATAATGCAGAAGTAAGAACGTATTGCTTACCATTTTCCACACTGGCTAGAATTCACATATGTCCTACCATCCCCGGTGTAAGTATTACGAGTACGTGTTGTTGAACAGAGAGATACAATACACTTCCTCGTGGTGTAAGTGTGAAGTGTAGTGGTTAAGGGTGTAGGCTTTTGAGACAAACTGGTTCAAATCTTGCCTCTACCACATATTTGCTTAATGATCTGGGGCAATTCACCTAACCTTTGTGTTGTGGTTTCCATATCTTTTGAGGAGGTAGAGATTAAATCATTTAATTTCCTCCAATCGTAGGCTACTTACCCCACCTTGAAGACTAAGGTGTTCACGAAACTGCATTATTTTCTGGACACGGTAATTAACTCCCAGCATTTCATAATTCCTGGCATCATATTCCACCCACCCCAGTATAGACTGGTATGTCAGCCGTTTTCAAGTATCATAAATTAGGACTTAAATGAGCAACCTTTTGGAAGGTGTGCAAACCTAAATAAATACTGCTGAGCAAGGACCGTTCCAGCCAACTCCCTCTTGTCTATTAGGTAAGGGCAACAAGTCTGACAAAAACAACACATTCATCCTATGCACAGTCAAAAAAACAATCTCTACCAGTAAGTAGGTTGGTTCCAACTTCCTCCCAGCCCTGCGTTTCACTGATGGTAACTAAAATCGAGCGGACCTCACAGATCCTGGGCCCAATTCAACGCTGACACAGCAATCCCTCCCACCTCTCATAAAGATGACTTTTGAGACCCCAGAAACAGAATGCAAAATAGTTCACCTACTTCAGATTAAGAAAGAGACACATTAAATCTCACACAGATGAACAGATACTCGGGTTTCCTGGCCCCTCACTCCCCCAGCACCTCTGTGTATCAAATCCCCTCTCGAGGAGGGGAAACACTCGTGTGTTAACGAAAGCCACCTCACCGGAAATGCTAGCAAGGGTGAAAAGAGAGGGAAGATGGGCCCTGGGCTCTGCTCCCCGGCTGAGAAAGAGGAAACAGCCGGTCATGCTACCCTCCCAAAGATCACCGCTTCAGTGAAATCCTTCCCTACTCAAGGCTACTACAGAGCTGTTGCACTCCCAAAAAAGAGAACTAAACACTTGTAGGGCAAATCAAATGAATAACGCAATAAAGCTGCACCCCCACCTGCGGGCTGGACTGCAGCGTGAAGTGAAGTGTACACGTATTTAAGGGAAGCTCACACAATTGTTCCAGTATAGTAACTCAACTTTGATTCCGAGGTCAGATTTTTGAAACCTCAACCCTCCGGAAGCAGGAAGCCTTCTGCTTCCAAGCACAAAAAGGCCTCCAAGCACAGAAATAGCGGTCATGAATCCTGAGCCCTGAACTCGCGCACACTGCTCTCTGCACAGGAGGGGACCTCAGTCCCTCTCAGAACATTCTGGTCCACAATCAACACACACTCTAAGAAAAGTTCCTAACCCACAGCAGACTAGAAGCAGCAGCCCAGGCAAGGGTGGGCAAGGCCGGGAGTGGCTTTGGTGGCAGTGGGAGGGGGGAAAATGCAGACAGCCGCCACCCCTCCATTCCCAAGGGAGCACCCAAGGACACCACTGACTTACGCACCTCCCCAATGTGACAGGAAATGCCAGCCATCCCCCCTAGGGTGAAGTCTGAAAATACCGTGCTGAAATAATAAAGAAGATGCCCAAAAAAGGCTCTGCTTCTGACACAAAAAGATCCCAGACCCTGTACCAATGACAAGTTTCTCCTTAAAATTACCCTCTTTTCAGTATTCAATTCTCTGAATGGAGTGAGGGAGGTAACCTCTCTCTGTGAGGTCCCCTCCATAAGGAAGCTGTCGTGCTCCTGTCCCGTACCGGGTGGCAAGTGGGGCCAGGCTGAGTCGGGAGGAGAGAGTGAGCACCCCGGCCTCCGAGGCCCCGGGGGCCCAGGGCTCCTGCCATCCCAACTGATGACAGTGACACACCTCCATCTCCCACCAGCGAGAGAGAGAACGTCATCAGTACACACTGTGCAAGGAAGCTTTAAGCTAACAGGCACATCTTTAAAGGATTGCACCAAAACAGTGAACCTGATTCACTCCTAGATACCTGGTAGACTCAGGCATCCATGCATCTAACTAGTCCAGATTAACCACACGCTATACAAAAGCTTCCTTTTCCTCCTGAGTCCTCCTTGGTCCTAAGCTCAAGGAGAACGACACACGATGCAGACTGGCCAAGCGCGACTGTTCGGGCGCTAACTCACGCTCGATCACGCAGGCGATCACGCTGACGGAGGCCAAGCTTAACGACTGCAGGGAGCCTCCCAGGGAAAGAAGGCAAACGAAAGGCACATTTACGCCTCTCTCCTCCGATCCACACCGAAGGTAATAAAAGAATGAAACAGGAAGAGTCCATCTACAAGAAAACTAGGAAACAGCCACAGCCCTAAAGACAGCCTGCCAAATACGTGGACACCTGAGCCAAGCTGCGGGAAGAGGAGGGCCCCAACCCACAACGTGCTGGGCCCCGGGCGAGAGGCCGCTCCTCTGAAAGCGAGATGCTCTTTTCTAGGAACGGCAGGGGCTGAGGCTGTGGGCCGGATTCTGGGGCGGCAGGACCCCGCCCCGTGCAGGCCTGGCTGACCCCAACCAGGGAGAGAAGGCAGACTCACACTGCTGGCCCTAGATGGCCGCCGAGAGGATCCACAAGTCACCCCACGGAAGAGCAGGTGGAGGCCGGAGGGAGGGAGCTGGCGCCGGGCCAGGCCAACCTGAGGTGGCAGGTGCTCCGGGGGAGCTCCCGTGGCCCTGCAGCGGCCCTGCTCCTGGGCAGACGGCAAGGCCAGACAGAATCTGCCCTTCGGAGGGGCCTCCTGACCGAAGGAACTCACGCAGAAATGCCACTCAGCGAGGAGGGGGCGGAGCAAATCAATACAACAAGCAAAGGGCAGAAGGAAAAGGACATGTCATCCCTACAGAGGAGAGGGGAAAGGTTTCGGACAAATACTTGTCTTGACTCAAAGAAGCTAAAGGGGTGACGTAGGGAAGTGCTGAGTCACTTCACGGTACACCTGAAACTAATCTAACACTGTATGTTAACTGGAATTTAAAAGTAAGTTAAATTTTTAAAAAAGAAACTAAATAAAATCAGGACACTCTTACTTTTTATTCTCAAGAAAAAAAAAGTAGTCACCACAGTTAACGGTAATAAAAGCCACTACACAAATAAACATCACGTTAAAAGCAGAAAATTTACAAAAATTGCTGCCAAAAAGGACAGGGAGAACAAACGTCAGCTAAAAAGACTAAAAAGATACAAGAGATCGGAGAAGATGCTAGCTCGGGAAGCAAGAAAGACTCCACACGTGCATGAACAGTACCTAAAAATGAAAGTCAGGAAATAAAACTCCCACTTCAAGTGCGTCCTAAGGAAAACAGGTAAGTGTAAAGATTCATACAGTCATTGCCATTTTCCTTTTTTGTTTTTTTAAGTTGCAAACTACCTAAGCAGATATCAATGTAGGATCAGCTTCAGGATTTATTCTGCAGCCATACAATGAAATACCAAGCAGTCACTCAATATAACGGTGATTTATTGACACGGAGAAACATCCCTATGTTTAACAGGGAAAAGCACAGAACAGAACGTATAGAGGGGTCCCATTTCTGTTGTGTGTGGAGGGGGCAGGTGGGTAACACACATTCACAGAAAACAGCTTCCAAAGGATGTACATTAAAATATTAACAAGTGGTTATTTATGGTTTTTTTAATTGATGTTTTTCTGCATTGTTCCAGTTGTTACCAACAAGCTTATTTTACAAATTTATACTAAGAAAAAGCAGAGCTGTAACACTTCCATTTTTAATGAACACATACAAATAGACATACACTGAAGGGTTTTGTGTTTTGTTTTTGTTTTTATTTTGTTTTTATTTTTTTTAAAGATTTTATTTATTTATTTGACAGAGATAGAGACAGCCAGCGAGAGAGGGAACACAAGCAGGGGGAGTGGGAGAGGAAGAAGCAGGCTCACAGCAGAGGAGCCTGATGTGGGGCTCGATCCCAGAACACCGGGATCACGCCCTGAGCCGAAGGCAGACGCTTAACCACTGTGCCACCCACGCGCCCCTTGTTGTTTTTTTTTTAAAGCCAGACTTGACTTCAGGAAGATTTTATGTTTATGGTCCCAAATTCTTGGCTCAAGCCATTCTGGTTTTAAAAGGTCAGTTTTCAGACATCTCTAATCCATTACCCTAAATCAATGCAGACAATAATCAAGAAGCTAAAAGCAACAAATGTGCTTCTGTGATACATTAAACATCCTGAACTGTATTACACCAAACACTGTAACTACTGCATTCTGTTAAACAATTCTCTCCAGAAGAACCAATAAACAAGCCACAATACTAAAAAGATAAATCATCCCAAAAAAAAACTTAATTTCTGCTGTACTTGCACTTACTTAATAAGCCCATTTAAATTTTTCTTCTGAAGCTAAGAAGGAAACATGAAAAGTTTAAAGAAATTGGAAAAAGTCACAGGAATTTCTTAAGATATGGATGTGATTCAATACTCTTAAAATCTTGTCAGTCTGGGTTTCACTGAAGAATGGCAGAAATAGTTTCAATATACAAAATCATTCAGTTTCAAGGACAGCACGTTTCATCACACATGTATCTTCTCTTTCAGACAGGGAGCACGGTCTGACAAAATAACGCTGGTAGTGGGGCCCAGTGATGAGTACGATGCCCCTTTCACAGTGGACACCTGATAAAGGGCAGGCCTGCACAGGGCACTGATCACCTTGTCCCCCAACACTGGGTTCTCCCACCAGATACGCCCCAGATCTCAGAGGGCCATACATAAAAAGACCCTTCACTGTTAAAGGCCTACTGACCTTCTTTCCATCAAATGTTACAAAAACCAAAACACTGGAGTAAATCATTTTACAAAAGACTTGCTGATATTTTTGGTTTTGCTTTCTTTTAATGATGAAAATTATCGGACCTGTCAAAAAGCTTGAACTGTGGATGAGATTGCTGTAAGGTGACCAATTTTGCCAAGAATATGGCACAGAAGCTTTCTTCCATTCACTGGCCAACTCCAGCGCTCATGGGCAGCGAAGGCCTCACGCGCTCCCTGACTACCTGCTGTCCTTCTCCTTGGCCTCCTTTCGACCAACCCAAAGATAAGCAGGCTGGTTGCTCCTCTTCCTAGTTACCACCCACAACAGGCCTTCCTACCTCCACTCCCACAAATGCAGGTGGCACACTCTCCATCGTGGAAAGTTAGATTCCCATTTCTCACTTCCAAAAAGGTGTCGAGAGAGAATCAAGCGGCAGGCTCAAAAAAAAGCCAAGAGGATGGATTTGCTCAACTGGAAATGGACATAACACATTAACTCTTCCCGTTGCCCCAGGAACACTTTTAGAGTTATTCCCATCTTGATCTCTGAGGCCCTCTAATGCCTCGGCTCCCCTTCTTCCTACACCAAACTGTATTAAGGCACAATTTTTTATACTGAAAATATTTAGAGGCGCCTGGGTGGCACAGTTGGTTAAGCTCAGGTCATGATCCCAGAGTCCTGGGATTGAGTCCCGCATCGGGCTCCCTGCTCAGCGCAGAGTCTGCCTCTCCCTCCGCCTCTCCCCCAGGTTGTGCGTGCCCGCTCTCTCTCTCTCTCTCAAATAAATAAAACCTTAAAAAAAGAAAGAAAATATTTAAAAGATCATACAGATTTCTTTGAAAAGGTGACCAGAGTACTGGCTGTGTGTTGTTCTCCCAGTACTTGTACTGAGAGTCCTCTTCGCGGCTCCTGCACAGGTAGGCCGCAGCGTGGGGGAGGCAGGAGGAGGTGTAATCTTTAATTGCGAGTCACGGTTTTCTCTGCAAGGCCCCCAGATACACTGAGCTATCAACCCAGAAAGCTTGGCCTTATTACCAACTCTTTCTGACCAACGGAGCAAACGACCAAATGCATGACGCATACAAGTATCCTTTTCCATCCTCAGTATCACAGCCTCAATCACCTATCCAATCGAACACCCAACACACCCACCCCAAACCATAACTATTCTCCATACAGAACAATCGGCTGCTAGACCCTCAGAGTAGATGAGGCCATTGATGGGGCTGGACCACCAATTTCTCCCGAGAACCAGCTGAAGTCCAGTAGGCAAATGCACTAGAGAACCCGGTAGAGCCTAAAGAAGGTGGCGCCCATGGCCACGTGCGTGTGGGTTCAAACCCGTCTCCATTTCTTACTCGTCACTTGTTTCTGTAGGCCCAAGTTTACTCATCTGTAAAAGAACAGACAAATGCATACATACTACAGTTTTCCTGAGAGTATAAAAAAAATTCTTTAAACTGGTTTATAACAAATGTTCTCATGTTCCCATTATAGTTTGACCTGAAGTCTTGGCTGCATTTTTCTTCTGAGTCACAAATGCTAAAATTACAAGCAGTAGTGGTTGAAACGCAGATGACTGGCACACAGTAAATTTCAACTCAAGGCTGGACATGGGAGGATAAATCATGCGAGTGTCAAGGAGCTGACCCGGCCCAAGGGTTTAGCCTCAGATCACACACCAGCCACGTAAACCAGCCCCTACCCCCCTCACGCCACATCTTTCTCTATGAAAAATGAATAAACTACTTAATCTACTCAGTCAACTACTCAATCTACCATAGGACCCTCAATCCGCATCTGGACCTCTCGGGGAAGTGCTAAGTGATGATGAAGAGAGAAGCTCCCCCCACCCCCCAAGCCTGGGCAGGCAACACAGGGGTCACGATGTAGGGGCCCTTGCAATTGTACTGTTAACACAATTCCACCAGCAACTCCACCCTGAGACCGTGTAGACAACACACACTGTGACACACAAAGGTTTCAGGTTAAGGGAATTTTTCACTTCACCCATTTGAAACACCACAGCTAATCACAAACTAAGTCCATCAACTTCCTGTATTAGCCGAATGCCGCCCCCTTCCCTGCTAAGCCCGTGTAACCTCCAGAGTAGAAGTCACACCTTGCAGCTCTCTAGCCTCAGGATGCTGACGTTTCTGCAGGAATCGCGCTCGTTCCGCTCCCCGATACACACATGGTATCAGCTATGGCTCTACGCCGCAGGACCCCTCAGCAGCCAACCTCCACCGCCCACAGCGGGGGCTTCGCCCGAAGTGACGACACGTCGCGGACACTGAGGGTCCTCGCCAACTGAGGGGACTCTTCAGAGAAGGCAGAAGCTTCCTTGTTTCTTCTGCCTTTTATTAAACAGGAGCTGCCTCCGCCCGTCGTCGTGTGTCCTCAACCACAGTAACCATCACTGAAACCCACCTGTGCTCCCTCACACACTGGCCTCCGGGGGAAGCTCCTGGACACAGCCAGCCTTCCCCCAAGTGAAAGCAGCCCAAAGCTCTTGGCTCAAAGGTAAAACCACTCACCTGCATGGTATTTTTGCTCAGTTCCAGAGGCCCAACTCTAAGCCTGCAAAATAAAACAAAACCGTCTACACAGCCTACTGTGCTTCAGTGTGCATTTAGCCCAGTTTAAGTAAATAAACAAATAAAAACCACCCTTCTGAATCAGGAATGAAAACTAAGTTCAATTTTAAAAAATGTAACATACCAGAGCCAGCCTATAGAAGTCAAGACCTACCTAGGTTTCCTGCGGTCTGTCCCTCCCTGCGGTCTGTCCCTCAAGCAAACCAGAAATAAATTCAGAAGCCACCAAAGCCACTTTAGGCCACTTCTGGATAATCTGGATTATCCAATCCATTAAGGAGACACCACCAGACTTGAAACCCCCAGACTTCACCTTTCGTCTTTAGTACTTTTATCCTACTCCAAATTGAAATCTAGTATCTCTTCCTTCCCATTTTCTCAGGTAGGAAGGAAGAAAAAAACATTAATCTAACTCATCTACACCAGTTATTCCAAACTACAGCCAATTCTATGACAAGATCCTATCTGCCTCGAGTGCCCTTTGTCCACTAGCACCTTAAAGAACTACTCAGATATACGCTCAAATGCCACCTCTTCCAGGAAGGCTTCCTTTTCACCCACTTGATTAGTACCACCCTGTACTTCCAGCGCCTGCTGGGCATGCCAGACTGTCTCTAGCACAGTCCTTCAAACACAGCAGACATCCAACAAACTGCTGTTGGTTCAAGAATGAGTATCATGTCTCATCAGGAGTAGGAAAAGCACTTAAGTGCTCGCAGAAACCGGACTGCTTCAGGGGTCGTGGTTAGAGGGTAGTGACATTATTGATGGAACTGCTGTGATAGGGAAGAAAAAAATAAATGGAATTCCCAGCCTTCCCCTTCGGTTCTCAACGCAGAAGAGTGTACAATCCTTTGCAATTAAGGCAACCACAGAATCCTTACCCTCAACATTAGTTACCCCTGGGGGAATAAAACCATACAATTCTGCATTGTTTGATTGTTTTTTACAGTTAATTATGTATTACTGCTATAATATTTTAGATAAATTAAAATTTGTAATAGCTCAATTTTTTAAAGGAATCTTTACATTAGTCTGGCGGGAGGGGAGGGGGAAACCACGTGGAATTCATTTTTCCCTCCTTACAATTCCCAACAGCCTTCCACGGGAACTGGGTTATGAGAAGGGTTCAGACCCTAAGGACCAAACTAAGGTCAGAAACATGAGAGACGCTAAGGATAGGTCAACAGTGTAGGGGCAGCTTTGCGGGGCCTCGGGAAAGGCAGGGGTGCGGACGCAGGGGGAGCTGGGCGAGGCTCAGAAGCAAACCTAAGAGCACCTCTTCCATCCCTGGGGCGAGATCTCCTTCACCCGACACAGCTGGGAAAGGACGGGATGAGAGAAACTTTAGGGAGTCAAAACAAAAGGGAGATCTACTTAGAGAAGGAGGTACAAGGTACGTCCATCTTCGGCGTGGATACGTGTTTTTTAACTTAGCAGTCTCAGAATAACTGGAGGAGCAGAGAACCAACAAGAACTGTGAGGAAAGGCCCTGTTAGAATCTTCCCTCCTCTGGTTCCTGGATAGCTGCTGAGAGCCACTAACTTCTCAAGACGTAATCTTGGATACATGCACCCTGAGAACCCCAAATGCACACAGCTTTTGTGATGACAAGAGACCGAGGGCAACCCAGGCTCCCCCACACCAACAGAAACTACTCTGGTCAAGTCAGAAAGTAAAAAAACTGATGAGAGGAAAATGGTGTCAGATAAATATTCCAGTAGAATCAAAAGGACATGTTTTTAAAACACCCTCACTGATTGTCAGGGCAGTGAGGCTCTTCTGCCCACTGTAAGGGTGGGTACACGTCCTTACGTATCTGTTCAATCCGACAGAATGTGCGACAGGGGTGAACCCTGACATGAGCTACGGACTCCGGCTGATAATGATGCATCGGTGGAAGGTTCATCAATCAGAACCAATATAACCGGGGGGGGGGGGGGGGAGCAGAGCACATACGGGGAATCCGTGCATCCTCTGCTCAATTCTGTTGTGAACATGATATCCTCACTGTTCCAGGCACTGCCCCCCAAAGAGCCCACACTGCCCCGAAACACTGAACGCCCACAGCTCTTCACTGAGCAGAAGTGCAAAATGGGCCATTCCACTTCAACTATTAAACTTAGCTCTGGCGAAAAGAGCACGAAAGCTGAGCAGTTCTGGTTTACCGCATCAACAGGAACTGTCCTCTCCAGACCCCCACGTTATTTAAGATATCATGCCTCTTGGAGATTAACTAAAAGTAAACCACCCAGGTGGCTCCCTCAGTTGGGCGTCTGCCTTCCGCTTGGGTCATGATCCCGGGGTCCTGGGATCAAGCCCCACATCGGGTTCCTTGCTCAGTGGGGACCCTGCTTCTCCCTCTGCCTGCTCCACTGCTTGTGCTGTCAAATAAATAAAATCTTAAAAAAAAAAAAAAAGTAAACCAACTAGATACAACTCTAAAATCCATTTCTTGTCAAAAACCGGTGTTTCAGCACACTTAAGTTGTACACAACACACTGAAGCAAACGATCTCAACAACACAATCAGCCCACACGACCCCCCCCAGCGCTGCTTTCATTCTTCCCGACTCCCCCCCCCCCCCCCCCCCCGCCGCCCCGCCACCCCGGGTGGGACCAGGTGGAGTACAAGGCTCGGAAGGAACCTCCACATCCTCCATCTGGGCTGAAACGAAAGCTCACTTGGTTTAATCTGGAGGCTTCCACACCGGTTTCTCCAGGTGTGACCAGACCAAGTGTTTGCGCGTCCTTGTTAAGTCTACCATCCGGCTCACCGGACGGCTGCTTTCTGATCCACTGCAGGAGTCACATCCATTAAACCACCCATGAAAGAGACTGACGGGCAAAATTCAGCGTATCTTGAGTACTGGGTACTTGGAGCTCTGGCATAGGGTTTAATCCACTAAAACGTTTGTCAAAAGGAACACCCTGCCGCCCAAGAAACTACAAGCTGCTCTTGACTTCAGGACAATCAGCTCGCATACTGTGCCCACGGATGACAGACTAACACTCACTCCCCAGCCCGGGGCCTCAGGTGGCGATGCCCTGCTGCTGGGCCAGCAGAGCTCAGGGCAGGACTCACAGGGAAGGGCAGGTGGGGCATCCAGGCTCCTAGCCTTTCAACACCCTCTTCAATGTGCTCACGCCCATACTGCTAACCATCGCTGATGACCTACTTAATAAGTCACAGCATCGGTCCTGAATTCCTTGCACTTTTCCAAACGCTGCTATTAAAAAAAAAAAATGCTTATGCTTTTGAACAGTCTAATCTGTCTAGATTCATCTGGATTCTTGCCCCAAGCTCCAGACCCAGATATGAAACCACCTATTCCTTTCCTCCACACCTACATTCCAGGCATCTGAAATAGATACAGATCTCCTATCTCACCCCTTAGATGGATCACCGACACCGATCCGTGGCCCCTCCATTCATTCACCCACACGCCCAAGCCAGAACCCTAGAGGCTCCCCTCGAACCCCCCCTCTCCCTCCACTGCCACCCCTACCAAAGGCAGTCCATTCCACCTACTGCTCCCTCTGGAATCCCTCCCCTTCTCCCCACCCCACCGAAGCCTCAGTCCAGTCCCCCATCGGTGTGCCCAGGGCCACAGCAAGGGTCTCCTAGCCCAGGGACCAGTCAAACTGTTGAAATCCAAAACTGGTCTCCCCCCGCAGCTGCAAACTTCCCTGGGAATTCTGCTTCACCTAACAGGCTGCAGCCCAGACCACTGGGCATGGTCCTCTATGATCTGGTCCCTGACTACCTCTTTAACTCCTGTCCCTTGCTCTCCTTCCTTTCCCTTTCATGTCGAAGAAAACTGAATTCCTTGCACTTTTCCAAACGCTGCTATTAAAAAAAAAAAATGCTTATGCTTTTGAACAGTCTAATCTGTCTAGATTCTTTCTGCCTTTAAAAAGTCTTGTAGGGGCGCCTGGGTGGCGCAGTCGTTAAGCATCTGCCTTCGGCTCAGGGCGTGATCCCGGTGTTCTGGGATCAAGCCCCGCATTGGGCTCCTCCGCTGGCAGCCTGCTTCTTCCTCTCCCACTCCCCCTGCTTGTGTTCCCTCTCTCGCTGGCTGTCTCTCTCTGTCAAATAAATAAAATCTTTAAAAATAAATAAATAAAAAGTCTTCTAGAACAGAGCTCAGGCATCATTTCTTTTGTCGATTTTCAAAGTGCCACCTCTCCTGGTATTTCATTACTCTCTCCTCTGTGCTACTTCTGTGCCTTCATCCCACTGACCAGTGTGCTTACCTACTTGCCCCTGCTATTAGGATGTACGTCCCCTGTAGACAGGGTTTATCATTTGTCCCCGTAATTCCAGCGCCAGCCGGCGCAGGCCGTGGCCGCTCCACCTTCCTCGTGCACATACATCGTCTCCTATAGATGCCATCAATCTCTCCCTGCCCGACACTCTACATTTTAGGTATCTACTTAGAGCAACACACTTTCTTCCTGTAATTAACAACTACTACTTGTATATCAACTAGTATAGATGCTTTCCCAACATCGAGCTAAAATCAGCTTTAAAACACGGAATCAGAATTTTAAGTAGGAACCACTGAAACCTGTTGCAGGGATGCCATCGGGAGGTCTCACACCAGAGCCAGGGCACCAAGAAGGCCTTCACAGATGGAGCAGACAGGGACTGGGGGTAACAGTGAGGGCCAGCACTCTGCAGGAGCCCACCCTGAGCTCGGAAATGCTGCACGGGGCCAGGCCTACACGAAGAAAAGGAAAGAAAACACTTCCTTCTCCCCCAGCTCTCTTACACCAACTGGCTTCCTGCCTTCGGAACCAGGAACTTGACCCTTAAATTATAGGTCAGTTAGGCTTTTCTAGCCTAGCCTCACAACTTAACCACCATTTCTAAACTCATTTCTAGAAGAAAACATATCAGACTTCTAACCAACAAACTTACAAACGAAATCTGACACGCACTGGGGGAATGTCCGTATTTTAAACTTTCTTTCTGACATATGAAAAATTGCTTCTGCTTGCATCACACTGTAACAGTGGGGTAAGATTCTGGAACTAAATTATAATCAAAATATTAACAGAGCCCTTATAAATTTTTCTATTTTATGGAACACCACAAGGCAAAAGGCCAGCCGACACTTAACCGTTTCAGCTTTAAATAGCGAAGACCTTTACCCCAGTGTCTGACAGCACTTCCTCTCTGTAATTGCCCGTCTATCCAACAACACTCACTTCCGAGTCCGCGCTCGAAAGAGCTAAACAAATAAAGACAATCACACAATAAAGAAAACTTTTCGAATTTGAATGAAGAGAAAAGGCCAACAGGTTCCAGCAGAATTCAATAATGCTAAATTCTCCTAACACTGCCTTGTATTTCTCAAACTTTTCCCTTCATTAAAAACATATGTATGTCAGAAGGTCGATAGTACAGGCCCATGTCCCCTACTCAAAGTTCCAAAACCCCCAAGTCTCTGAGAAAGCAAGTTTTTCCTAACTTCTCTGGAGGAAAGATCTAAGCTGATCTGAACCCACCCGGCCGGACATGAAGTGATGGGGGCGATTCCCAGTCTTGGTGCCGAGAGATTCATCTGGCCGCTCCAGCCCCACGGCCACTCCATGCAGCTACGAGGCATCCCGCCCTCAACACCGGCACCAGCGCGGCCGGCGGTCCCTCACTCACGCGTGCACCTGGCGTGGGAAGAAACGTGGATACACAGCATGTGTTATATACTCAAACTGCTCAAGAGCGGACTGGTCCTATTAGGGAGTGAATGTCCATTCAGAGCTGTAATCTTAACTCACAATACCTGCACCTCTCACAGTCCTGCCAGTTTCCCGGTCATCTACAACTTTTCATTAAAGCAAAGGACTGAAAAGAAATACACACAATATAAAAGCTACTTCACAACTAGAATACTCGGGTGCCTGGGTGGCTCAGTCAGTTAAGCATCTGCCTTTGGCTCGGGTCATGATCCCGGGGTCTTGGGATCGAGCCCTATACTGGGCCCCCTGCTCGGTGGGGAGCCTGCTTCTCCCTCTGCCTCTCCCCCTGCTTGTGCTCTCTGTCAAATAAATAAATAAAATCTTAAAACAAAACCCAACTAGAATACTTATCAGATATATGAAGTATTCACCTGAAGAACAATTAAGAATACAACTCAGCCAGGCGGGATTCCTGCTGCTCATCCTCCTCAGGTCCCTACCATTTCCTTCACTGGCCAACTACCTAGAGGAGGCCCAGAAACGAGAGCGGTTCTGCGCTTGAGTTCCCGCCCACGCCAGCCCGCGCACGCATGCGCACCTGCTCGTACACACAGGCACACTTGTGCACCCAGTCGTTGTGGGCCCCAGTCCACATGCAGTGTCCTCTGTTTGGGATACAACTCAACAAGGGGTGAGAGCCCAGCATGAATTTGCAATCCCACCGGGTGAGTGGTCTAGCTTATCAATGGAAGCAAAGCAATTAACAACAATAACAGTGCTGGTCCAATAATACCGCTGGAGGAGGAGGAATGATGAATTACTGTTTCTTTCTCCAGAGGCAAAAGAAAGTGGCAAGGTTACCGTCTAATCATCAGAGCCAAACAGGACAGGGCTTCTCACTAGAGCTCCATGTCCCAAGGAAGAGGCATGCCTTACACGAAGGAGGTAAGGGTAAGTCAGTTAAGACGCTAAAACAAATCATGTGGAAATGGGGGCGGTATTTATGATCCATTTCTGAACAGAAAACAATATAAAATGAGCACCTGTGTATGACTGCAATTTCTTAAAGATATGTACGTACAGAGACAACTGGAAAATAAGCAAAATAAAAAACAGCTATACTCAAGTAGTGGGATCATAGATGCTTTTGCTTTAGAAATATTTTAACAGGGGCCAGAGTGAGAGTGTTTTTCCAGCAGGGGCTTCCCATTTCTGTACCCACCTTCAACCCCCCACTTCACATGACCTTGTAACAGATGAACACACAGGCAGTGTGGCCAGATAAGGAGGTGGGCTCTTACACCACAGCAGATAACCAAGGGAAGGCCCTTGCACTGGTTTCCAAAGAGCCTTACGACCACAGATTCGCCAGCAGAAATGAACGGAATTATCACTACCCTGACACGAAAGGACACAGGGAAGAATCGTTTTCACGGAATTTCAAAACCAGCCTTGATTGCTATGGCTAACCTATTAAGAAATAATATGTGCAAGCAACCATGTATAAAAATATGGAGAATTTTACCTTTTAAAAGGGCTTAAAATATTTTATAATTTTTTACATCTTTTTTTCCTACTAATTTTTACTTAAATTCAAGTGAGTTAACATAGAGTGTAATATTGGTTTCAGAAGTAGAATTTAGTAATTCATCAATATTTTATCACTTTAACTTTTCACTCTGTTTTTCGGGATGTTGTGAGGTTTGTTCCTTTTGGAAATAAAAAGAAAACATAAACTTTATTCTTTTTGGAACTACAAAGAGGAAAAACTATTTCTGACCAGGAGGGTTACAGCACAAGCTTTCGGAAAAGAAATTAACATACTTTATATACACGTATGTGAACATCTGTATTTGTATTTTGGGGGTGGGCGGAGAAACCATTTGGTCCACATACACAGTAATCCATCCCAAAGGGAGGAATCAAGTAGATCCTTGGCAAAACCGCTTTTCAACTCCAAACTGTTTTGAACTATGGGATCACTTGAAAAACACGACCCTGCTTCAAGCCTAAGTGGAAATGAAATTCCATTCCACATCATCTCCGGCCACACCCGGGCTGCTGGAGCATCTGGGAATGTGACTGGAGACCCCGGCCACCATCAGGTGCGCCCCCTTCAGATGCACCCCCCACCCCCCCCCCCCCCCGCGTCAGGGACAAGGACAAGCAGCCTGTGTCAGGACAATGAGGCCAGGAAATGCACCCAGTTTCACCTCACGGCAGAGCCTCATTGTTTCTTGAAGGAGACAATATGGAGGGAAGCCCCCTGAATGACACAAATTCTGTTTTTAGAAAGACTCAACTCTTCACTGACAAATGAAATACAGGAACCCAAACCTCACAACTAGTCCATCTCCTAGATCTGCTTAATATACCACTTACCCTTATATTGGAAAAAAACATATAAAAAACCTCAGAAAAATTACAATGCACTTTCAAAAAATGAAAAAAAAATCAAGACCTCTCCTTCCCTCAAAAACGACCCTCAAATAAGCAAGTCTGGTAAGAACGAAGTTTAGCTAATTATTGTAAACTCTAATAAAAGACTGCTAATATAGATACAGATCATTTTTCGAATTAAAAATCAAATCAAATATTTATACATAAAAGCATAAAACCTCCGACATCCCAAACACTACTGGCCTGGAATATTTTCCCCAGTTCAAACAGATCTGTATCTCTTAAGCATTAAACACATCACTGCAAGAAAAAAAAATCAAGTTTTGCCCAGAGAAAACCCATTCATCTCCTAACTGTCCCCACCCCAGCAGGTGCTCATCATGGGGAGCGGGCTGGGCAGTGCACACCCTTCCCTCCAAATCCAACCAGGAAAAAAGAAGGCAACATGACATAAATACTAAGTGCTCACCAGGGGTCACTGGGCAGAGGCAGGGGACACCCTGCCAGGTGAGCAGGTGAGCACAGGCAGGAGGAGCAGTGAGCTGACCAAGGAGAAGCACTGAAAAGCAGTACAAGGTATTTGGTCAGGAAGCAACCCAAGGTTCTTCGGCAGAGAATGACTTGATAAAATCAACAGTTAAGAGAAGTTATCCTCACAACCCTGTGGAAGATGATCGAGTTCAGGACTTTTGTTCTGGTGAAGTGTTTTCCAAGAACCACGGAATGCTAGTTCTAAGAGATGCACTCCTTACAAAGTAAGGTTCTGACGCCAAAAAGATACAGAACACACATCCTCCTCTTTTTCCCAACAGGTTTATAATACCTGCTAAAATAGTAAAGGCTCTAACAAGTCTCACAGAAGCCTGTTCAATTCCCAAAGTTAGATCCATGGTTCCAAAGTCGCTCTTTTTTTTTTTTTTTTAAGATTTTATTTATTTATTTGTGAGAAAGAGAGAGAGAGAAGGAGCACAAGCAGGGGGAGTGGCAGGCAGAGGGAGAAGTAGGCCCCCTGCCAAACAGGGAGCCCAATGTGGGACTCGATCCAGGACCCTGGGATCATGACCTGAGCCGAAGGCAGACGCTCAACCGACTGAGCCACCCAGGCGTCCCTAAAGTCACTCTTCTGAAATACAAGACATAAATCTCAAGAACTGATTCTTCAAGATTTTCTTTTTAAGCCACCTCTACACCCAATGTGGGGCTCGAACTCATGACTCCAAGATCAAGAGTTGTATGCTCTCACTATCAACAATAGCCAAATTATTGAAAGAGCCCAAATGCCCACCAACTGATGAATGGATAAAGAAGATGTGGTATATATACACAACGGAATATTACTCGGGGATCAAAAAGAATGAAATCTTGCAATTTGCAACAACACAGATGGAACCTGAGTGTATTGTGTTAAGTGAAGTCAGAGAAAAAAAAATAGCATATGATTTCACTCATATGTGGAATTTAAGAAATAAAACACGTGAACATAGGGGAAGGGGAGGAAAACTAAAATAAGATAAAAACAGAGGGAAGCAAACCATAAGAGACTCTTAAGTATGGGGAACAAACTAAGGGATGATGGAGGGGGGGTGGGAGGGGAGATGAGCTAACCAGGTGATGGGCATTAAGGAGGGCACTTGAAGTAATAAGCACTGGGGGCTATATGGAACTGATGAATCACTAAATTCTACTTCTGAAACCAATGCTATACTATATGTTAACTAACTTGAATTTAAATTAAAAAATTAATTAATTAATAAAAATAAAAATTTGAACTGGTGAAACCAAAAAAAAAAAAAAAAAAGAGTTGCGTGAGCCAGCCAGGTGCCCCAAGCACTGATTTTCAACTGGGCTTTCAAATGGGCATCACTACAGGGTGTCCCACAGTGGAGTGCAATAGGGATTTAAGGATTTTTAATTCTGCAGTTTAATGGTTTTCAAATTGTGGTCCCTAAGGCAGCTACACACCTGGAAAACTTGCTAGTTATTACTGTAAATTTCCACCCAAAAAGATACATTGTTCCTAAGTAGGAAATCATTTTAAGGTAACATCCCGTAAGAGCAGCCTCACCTGTTTAGATACACACCTGAGCCATGGGTTTGTCAATGCCGAGTATTTACGGAGCAGCGCTGGGCCCCACACAAGACTGTGCAGGGCATGGGGTGCACAGAGACCTCCACGCCACGGGCCACAGTCCGCAGTGCACAGCCCCCAACGCACGGCAAACCACCTCCACACGTGTCCGCCACCGGCTGCGCCTCCAGGCCCAAGTCCCGTGCTGACCACTGCCGAACGGGCGGTGACTGACGCTACCCCCACCCTCCCAAGAAGCACACAACTCCAGGCCAGCGGCTGGGCCCCCAAAACATACATCAACTGAAGAAAACGCTTCTCCAAAGAGATGCTACAAGGCTCCAAGAAATGGTTCTTGAGACTAGACAATGAGACACAGAACGGAGAAAGGCAGGCTCTCGGCTCAAGCTGGGACATCGAGGTCACTGTTAGAGATATGGAAAAACAGGCATATATTTATATTGCTGTTGACTAGCGGAGAGAAAACAGAAGCCACAATCTCCTGAAGGGAACAAGGGCCTCGGGAGTTCTTCACTGCACTAGGGTACTTGGAAAAGTCCTGACCTTGGAATTCAAATTGTCCTCATTCTAGTCATTCACCTGTAACAACGAAAGAGAGGGACTTCCCCGTAGAAGGCACCCTGAGCCTAAGCATCTACTCTGGACAATCCTGAAGTCCCCCTACAGCCATAATAAGGGAGTTTTCTTAAAAAGTTAAGTCTCTGTCCACCAGGAAGGGAGAGAAGACCAAAAGCAATGAAATTCCAGAAGTGGGAAGAAATATTGCGGGGGGGCGGGTGGGTGACATGCTAAACCGGAGGTGGAGAGCTCGGAGAACCGAGCCCATTTGCAGCCTGAATCCACACAACTCAGGAACTGGCAGCACCTAAAATAAGGATGGAAAGTCAATTAACGAAGTGGTTAGACATCCCGATGGCCTTCCCTGCTCAGAGCCAGGCAGCTGCCCCGCCTTCCCAATCAAGGAACTCCTGAAAGCACAGTCCCTGAAAAGGAAGCAGAGGGTTTCTAGAATGGGCAGCAGCAGACTCAGCAGCGGCGGACAGAGGCGGTGTGTTAAAAAACAGGGGGAAAGAAGCTCCCCAAGATGCCACGCCCACACTCAGTCCTTCCCCTCCATCCGGTGCTCTGTGGGCTTCAGGCCGCAGAACGGAGGGATCAGCCCCCCCCCCGGGGGGGGTGGAGGGAGGGCACCAGCTGTGGACAAGAAGGGGTCCAGACCTGAGCAGGTCAGAAGCTTCTCCAGGAAGGGGAAACATATAAAAAGCTAAAAGAAATGGACAACAGCCATTCCTCACCTCTCCCATCTGGTAGAAGCACCTCGTATCACTGAGGTTTAAAAAGCTCCATTCAGGGGCTCAGATTTCCAATTAGCTTGGTTGTCCCCCACTCTTAAATATGAGAGGACATTCAAGGGTGTCCTCTAGCATTTGAACTAAAGACCATGACCAACAAGACCGAAGAAAGGACCTTGGAGGAAGAGAATCTTTTCTGAAGGAAGAAAACATAACTGCAATTAACATACTCAGAGATAAGAGCAAATATTTCAACTGAAACAATAAAAGAGCATTCAGAGAACCAAAAGAGCTCTTAGAATTTAAAAAAATAAGAGCAGAAATACTCAGAAGAGCTGGAAGAAAAAACTGAGACTGTCTTCCAGAAAACTACGTAAAAAGGACAAAGACAACCAGTCCTCACTAGAAGGTCCAACATCCAAACAATAATTTAAGAAAGAGAGAACACAGAAAATGCCTGAGCTGCCTGATTAGAAGGGCTTACTGACCACCTATCACAAAAAACAGACCCGCATCACAACATGTCATTGGGAAAACTGAGGTCATGAAGAAAAAAAAGCAGATCCTATGAGGTTCAGGAAGAGCCAAGCGGCTCGCACACACAGAACCCAGCGCTGGCGCGGCACTACAGCCCTCGCAGGCAACAGCGAAAGCAAAACACACCGGAGGAATGCCTTCAAACTCCTGGAGGAAAGTAATTTCCGCCTTGTGACTATATCCCATGCCAAAATATTAATCGAGAGGAAAAGAAATGTTCAGATATCCATGACCTCAAAAAACCTATCTCCCATGTACCTCGGTCACAGGAAGGCACTGGAAGAAAGGGTTCACCAACACAACCGTGCGAACCCAGACAGACAACGCCGGAGATACAGAAAGACGGGTCCAGAGCAGCACGAGGAGCCCACGGTTGAGGGCAAAAGGAGACAGAGGCTGTGAGCAGAGCACCAAGCGCGGAAGACCACCGGTCCACACGGGAGAGGCTCAGAAGGCTCACAGGAAGACTTCTCCAGAAAGGTGACATGGATCGCCTGTCTGCTCTCCCTGAACTTCAGAAAAGGTTTCAACAACTTGTGTGAGTTTTGGTTGAATAAGCTATAAATATTTCTACAGACTAAACGTCTGTGTCCTCCCAAAATTCCTACATTGAGACCCAATCCCTATGGAATTGGTATTACGAGGTGACGCCTGGAGCCTCTGGGATTGGGACAAGTGTCCTTAGAGAGCCTAGAGGGCTCTCTGACCCCTCTGCCGTGTAGCAGACCGTCCATGACCCAGGAAGAGTACCCTCAGCAGACACAGAATCTTCCAGAGCCTTGATCTTGCCAGACTCCAGAACTGTGAGAAATAAATATTTACTGTTTAAGCTACCCAGTCTATGTATGGTATGTTGTTATAGCAGCCCAACATAAGGCAATTACATTATTTAAAAAAATTTTTTTCAGAGAAGATTTGAAAAGTTATCCCGGTTTGCTAATGGCTGGGCTAGGCCCAGGCATTACAGTCCCACTAATGTCCACGCTAACGCAACCAAAGTCACAATGTGACTATGCTGGGGAGTCGGAAGAGAGGGACATGAGCCCGAAGGAGGCAAGAACTAAACCCTCCTCTTCAGAGTCCAAAGTCCACAGATAATGCCTGAAACTAGAAAAAAAGTAGCAGCAATTTTTTAATGTTCTTTATAAACAAAGTGAAAATAACAACCATCAGGTAAGAGAGATCAAAGGGGCTGCCTTTGGGGAGGAAGAATGGGAGGCAAGGGGCAAGTCCCTGCTATCCTTCCAAACAAACCTTATAAGGCCATATGACTCTTTAAATCATGTGTTCACCCTTTTAAATAAGAACTAAACAAAAATCCTAAATAATTAAAAATAAAACAAAGAATCTGGACCTATAGAGTCATTTCAAATCTCAGGGCCTAAAAACCTTTTTAAAAATAGGAAGAAGCTTAAAATAATAGGAAGATAAACACCCGCTACATATTTCGTAAGCACTAATATAAAACTCAAAGTGTTCCCACAATTTATTCAAATACCAGAGGGCACTGCACAGATAAGGTTCCTTGTACTGACCATGAACCCTCAAGAAAACATAACAACCCTCAAGAAAACATAATGGAAGGTCTCTAAAGTCAACACTGCTGTTCCCAGGGGTATGCGCATAAGGGTGCCTTTGTAATCCACAATCTGGGGTGTTTGTATACTTTGTAGCAAGCAAAGGTACATCTTGTTTTATTATTCTTAATCTGAACCTTGGAAACCAGGGAGCCATTTAGGATTAGGAAACTCCATACTCACTCCAGGAGCCAGGTGTTGTATTAGCCATGTTTCTCTTTTTCCCAAAGCACTTGGCACTAGGAGTTTTAAACATATTGTACCGCAAAAACATGAATTAAGGGAAATGACTGGTCCAAGGACAGCAGTTGACCCTAAACAGGCATGGAGGGATAACAGAGTGCAACCTCTATTTCCTGCACTCGCTCCTGCTACAAGGTTCCATGAATGATAACAATGCTGAGCTAATGCATAAAAAAAAGCCACAGAAGGGTTGGCTGGGTGTGGTCCGCTTCCTGCAGGTACCGAACGCCCCAGCAGGCAACTCTGAATCACTGGGAGATGGCTCCCAGACAGAGCGCCAAGAGGCGTGTTTCTCAAGAGGTCCTCTGACTCCTTGACCCTGGCCTCCGCGTGTCTGTAAAAAATACTCTAGAAAGAAGCAGTAACTGCCAATAGGCCATTTCTTAGGTTACTCCTCAAACTACATCTTGTACCAAGGTCCTAGAAATACCATTCAACTGCGAAGCAATGTCCACGTGCATGAAGCAAGCGAAAGCAGCGCCGCGCGTTCGAACGGCGCAAAGGGGAGCACAAAAGTTACATCACACACAGGAACGAGAAAGCAAGGATGGCTGCCACTTGCCCATAACGACTCCGAGGGGACACCGTGCTATGTTAGCAGCCTAGAAATATCTAACCTGACCAATTTCTACTTGAAGGTCATTTGGGAACGTTCCCATAAGCTGGGATTACAACCAAAATGTCTTAGACTCCTCCAAGTTACATTTTTAATTTTTAAAAATCTTCTAACAACACTTCCCCCCCCCAAAATACACTTTTAAGCAAAACAAATTATTAACACTGTTAAATTTGGGTGATAGAGGAAAAGAGGGAATATGGAGTATTGAAATGGAAATTTAAAAAACATACTTAGTCAATTAACAGTAACAGAAATCCATGCCTTTATATTCCTTATTACTCTTAGCGTAGAACGGCAAAAAGGGTGAAAAGCAGAGGAGATGGGAACCGTAAAAAAAGACTATTAAATGTTCACGGAGGTTCAAATTACCAATGGTTGAAGTCAATCTTGCTAAAACGTCCACCTTGAGGGGGCGCCTGGCTGGTTCGGTCGGTGGAGCGTGCAACTCTTGATATCGGGGTTGTGAGCTGGAGCCCCACGTGGGGTGGACGTTAGTTGAGAATAAAAAATTTTAAAAAAGAAAAAAGTCCACCTTGGCTATCCTGCTGACACCTGAACCCCCAACCACTCAGTCTTGTCTGCCCCTACTCTCACCAGCCTGGGGTTCCCCTCACTGCCTTCCAAGTGGCAGCCAGCAAGCCCCAGAATCCAGCTCCTTCCACCAGCAGCAGGGAAGCAGGGCTCCTCAGGTTCAGGACACTCGGCACTACCCTACTGCAGCCAGAGTGCTGGGCCCCCTCCCCCAACCCCTCCGCTGCCTCTCCAGCTCTGGGGTCCAGCTAGACCAAGTGAACCCGCTTTCCAACCCCACACCTTTGTCTGTGCACTTCAGTCACTGGAACCTTTGTAGGCAGACCACCCAGATCAGCTCTAGCTAGGCTGCTGACTTGCCAAGCACATGGCCAAAGGAGGGTCTCACCCACCCCCAAGGTCCTGAAACCACACTCCAGCAATGTGCTGCGTGAATGCAGGCTCCCCATCTCGTCCAATGTTCTAAGACCCTGGACCCCATTCCACACTAAAGCATTTCCCTCAAGGTGCCTTCAGAACCTCAATCTCACAAATAAATACCCTGAACGTCCATACACCAGAACATGCCAACTTTCCCCCAGGGCACAGATGGCAACAGGCTGAACATGGAGAGGCCTCTCCCATGGAAACAGGAAAAAAAACTATGGCAATGTGACACTAACAAGAAAAAAAGATGCAAGAGCACTGAAGCCACAATTAAATGCAGCTGTCCTTCTGTTTTCCTTCATTCCCAGATTTTCAAGTGCACACAGGTTTCCCCAGGGTAAGCAAGAGCACTTGAGGAAAGCTCCCGACATGCCCGAACTGTTCATGTCCTTCTCGCTCTCCCAACTTAAAGGGGCCTTCTCAGCAAAGGTTAGTCTCTCCAACCAATTAGAACAATGGAGAGGGAGAGAGGGGGGCAGGATGACTTACCAAGTAGGAGCCAAGTTTTCCAGCTATTCCTGCAAACCGTCTGTACTTTCAAATAGGAAAATATCCTAAATTAACGACATCCTCGAAACATGCTAAGTAACTCAGCTGTCCTACACATGTGACATACCTAATTCAGTATTTTTCAAACTTGGGTCAAATCAGTCAGCTGTGAAATCAATTTAGTGTTGCAACCAGCTTTTTTTTTTTTTTTAATAAAATACATCACACAACAGCAGAACAATCCACAAGCAGTAAGGATGAGGACCGTCTCCGGAAACTTTTGTTTCAGATCTTGTTGTAAAACATACTTACGCGGGTCACAAACCAAAAAAGCTTGGAAGCTTAGATGTGACTGATAAAAATCTGCAAGAGAAACTTATAAACCAAAATCTAATTCTTTTTGAATTACAATTTAAGCAAACTAAAAGCTGGCCAGTGTTCCTACCGCCAACTGAAGCTTGCTTTTCTTCAAATCTGAATTAAACTGAAACGACAAATGTTCAAGGACATGGAGTACATACATCCACAAATCAACCTAATTTCTTTATGTCTATTTGTAGTTACTACATTCAGTTCATGATTTTTTATTTTCTCCCCTATGCTAATAGAAAACTGGGATGTGGGAGGTAAAAAAAGAAAGGCCCCTGGCAACCTTCACTAAACATTTATTACAAATATTAACTCATTCGGGTGTACAGTCCTCCACCCCTCATCCAGCACCTGGCACGTAAGTGCTCAGTAACGCTCCTGACTGAATAAAATAAGTCTCATAACCCTAAGTTCTCATTATTTCCTCTGCAAACCCGAACTGGAATGAAAAAAACCTTTAATGTTTGCAACAGTTAATAATAAAACAACAATACAGGAAAGTTCTGGTTTCAAATCACACACTCGCCAGCTAATACACTCCCTCTCCTTGGTCAGTTCAACTAGTCTCTGTTGGCTTCCACATCTGGAAGCCAGCATAAATAACACCTATGCCTCCAGAGCCACCAATAAAAATCTAGAGGCATAAAAATGATTTGCGAGACAACAAAAAATGGTGTTTATACTAAAATGTCCTTTCAGGCTTACTTTTTAAGTATCTTTGATACTTAAATTCAGGCTGCCTGAACTCACTCTGCTGTCTCTGAAATTTTTAACCCAACTCCTTATAAGCCCTGTTCAGAAGATGAGAGAGGAGGGGAAAAAAAAAAAAAAAAAAAGGCGGGGGATGGGAGATATCAGGACATGGCACAGGAGGGTTAGCACGTCTCTCTTGTTTTATCCTAGAGAAGAGTCAAAAGCAGGTGTGCCTCTCTTTAACCTACAACAGCTTTGAGAAAAGCCTCCCGGGGCAGTAACAACTGCTAATGCAAAGTAGAAAACTAAGTGTGCTTGTTGTTTTTCTTCTTGGGAGAAGAGAGGAAAGGAATGTTCTTCCCCAAACAGCACACTAAACATGATTACACAGTTTGTAGATGGACTTAAAGACAGAAGTGGTCAAAGCCACCTTTTACACCCCTCCCCGCAAAACTGTGACAGCTGAAAATCTGGTGGTCTCAACCAAACAAAAACAGTTACCTTGAAATGGAAACTTACCTTCTCTTCCCAAGATTTTGGCCCACCCTCTTCACACACACACACACACACACACACACACACGAGGACAAAAAAATATTGAGAACAGACACCACCACCGGGTGACCATCTGATACTGACTTCAGAGCACCAGCCAATAGGACTTTCAGTACCTCTTCAAACTGATTCCCTTTCCACAAAGGCCTTCTACCTCCACCGTAAACTCAAGAGAGGCATCTGTACTAGATTACAACCTGATTAACACGGTATAAGTCAGTCTAAAGGAAATACTGATAAAAAAAAAAAATGTCTTCAACTCAAGAGGTCCTTCTTGCTCTACTGCTCAGGAATCATTTTTCACCCAGTTCACCGTGCCTTCCTGCCTCTCCATTCAAACCAAAGAGAAGCAGGAACTTTAGGAAATACCAAGAAACCACATCTGATTTTTACCTAGCAGTCAGCAGAAGCTTAGGTTTTAAATGTGTTTAGTTTAAAAGCTCTTTAAATGAGATTCAAGGGCAGTTTTCTTCAAGTACACTCAAGATATTAACTTTTACTGTTTCTCCTTTAAAAAAAAAAAAAACCCTCAGGATAAAATGCTGGTAGCTTTGTGTTCCTATTTTTCTAGATTTCAAACCTGAATAATGAAGCCCAGCTTTTTATGGCTTAAAAACGGGGTGGGGGGGAATGATCTGCCACGGAAGACGGGCAGATTCAAGTCTCAACCCCTACGACGGCCAGGTCCCAACACTGAACTTCTCAACCCTAAAGGGCAAGGGAAGAAGAAAAGAATGAGCTCGCTGATGTCTGTAAAATAACAATCCACTTGGATACCCTGATTGTTTTTTTAAAGCTCTTTATGTTCACTCGCTAAACTAAACTGGCACAGCAAAACTTTAAAGACATACTCTAACTGTATCATGAGATTTTAATCCTAATTATTTTGACACCATTTGTGCGCTTACAAATATGACAAATTAATCAGAGCCAAGTGGTTTTGTTTTCCAAAGGGCTAAAAAACAGTTCCCAAAGGCGAAAAAACTTTAATGCTAGCACGCACATTTGAAATCAACTCCCCCCCCCCCCACCACCACCACCAAAAGTCACTGGTAAGCCAAGATGCCACAAAGTATCAACGGAGAGGTTTACTGGGAAGAAACTCGTCTGGATTCAATCAAGTGTCCAAGTGAAAGCCCAGTGTCCCGAGATCGGGCGGGTCAGCCTCGGCTCGGGACACTGGAGTACATGCTGTCCGACTGATTCCTCCTTCCAGAAGGTTTACACGCTCGCACTTTCCCCTCAATTGGCACCAGAAGGAAAGGCGCGGAGCAAATGCGCTGGAAGTGGGGCTGGCGGTTACACCTTCCCTCACCCCGCCCTGCCTCCTCCGCCCGGCCGGGCCCAGGACGAGTCGGGGCGCGCCCGGGGCTCCCCTCCGGCCTCGCAACTTTATCGCCTGCTCGCGGGGGAACCGGGCCTCCACCGCCCCCCGCACGCACGCAGGGCCCAGAGAACGGGTCGGGGCCTCCAAGGGCATTCCCCCCCCATCACTTCTCCCGGGGACCGGGCCGGCGCCGGGCCTGCAGCTCGGCAGGCGTCGTGCGGAGAGGGCGGCGGGGAGGGCGAGGCGGCCGGCTCCCCCACAGCCCTGCCAGACCACCGTGGCTCCCGGCCGGCGAGGGCGCCTCCAGGCCGCGGCCCCCACATCCCTGCACCCACCCCCCACCCCTAGTCCTCGAGCCCCCGGCCACGGCGCCGGGCAGGGGCGCCCTGGGGGCTGGAGCTCCTCGCAGGAGGCCGGCGCGACCCCGGAAGGGGCAGCGTGGGGGGGGGGGGCCGTGTTTACACCGCCAAGTTCCCCGCTTCCGCCCCGGCCGGCGCATCCCTCCCTCCCCTCGCGGCCCGGCTGCTGCTTACCTGCATGCCGGGCAGGCCCGACTGCACCGGGGAGTGAGCCATGGCGGTCAGGACGGCCACTTCCTGGGACGGGACAGCCGGGCCGCGGCGATCCGCGCGGGCGACGAGGCCCGCGGGCCGCGCGCAGCCCTGGGGCGGCGGGGGCGGCAGGCCAAGCCCGAGTCCGGCTTCGGCGCGGCCGGTCGGAGTCTGAGGCCACTCCAGCCCCGGCGGGTCCCGGGCCCGGCGGCGGGCTCAGAAGCGGGCAGCGGGCCGCGTCTCCATGCACCGCGCCGGGAAGGAGCTGCGAGGGGCGCGGAGACTCGCCGCGAGCTACCGCTACCGCCGCCGCCGCTGCTTGGCTAGAGCCGGGCGGCCTGGGCCCGCGCGCGCTGGCCGCCTGAAGCCGGAGTGGGCGCGCACAGCCCGCCGAGCCCGCGAGTGCCGAGCCCAGCGCGCCCCGCCCCGGCCCGGCCCCCGCGCCCGCCCCCGCGGCCCGGCCGGGGACCCCGCCCCGCGCTTCCGGGAGGGGGAGGAGGCTCGCGGCCGCACGGCGCCCTAGGCCGCAGCCGCCTGCGCCGCCGCCTGCCGGGCGGGCGGGGGTCCTGGCGGGGGTCCGAGCGCCTCCCGTGGGCTGCGTCCCCCTGCTCCCAGCCGGCCGAGTGGAGCCGGGAGGAGGCCAGCTCACGAGTGCGGGGAGGGGGGCCTCAGCCGCGGCGCCCGGCGTGGGGAGGAGGGGACTGAGTCGGAGCTGGGGGTTGGCCGTGTGCCCAACCCCCCCCCCCCCGGATCTCGCCACCACCACCCCCGCACTCTCGGCCCGGGTCCGGCGCACAGGGGGCCCGGGCGGCGAGGGAGCGGTGAGTGCCAGCTCTGAACTCTGCCATCTTCTACCCGGTCCAAGCAAGCCCACCCCGCTCCATCTGTCCCCAGGGAAATGGGCTCCAGACGAGCGCCCCGAGGGCAGAGTCTGGGGAGGGGAGACCTCGGGAAGGAGAGTGCCCAGAGGGTCCTCGGTCTGTGGTCGGTTCAAAACTACCAGGGCGGAGCTTCTTCGGTGTCTGGGTGAAGTTTCCAACCAACCCTAGGAGGAAACCGGGAGGGGAGAGGTCGAGAGCTGTTAATTCCCAGTGTTTTTGCTGCTAGAAAACAGCCCCACTTGGAAGGCTAGGCACTGATACGTAGCTAAGTAGTGAGGGCACTGCACCCCACCATCTCCGGGCTCCAGACCCAGGCGGCAGCGTCCACCCAGAAGAAAGGGGAAAATGGGGGCGGGGAGGAGGGTGGGCAAGGAGGAAGGGAAGACAATCGAAGGAAACCGTGTCTAGACTTATCCCCGGCCCTCTCTCGGCCTCTCTTTTCGGCTGCCCGCAAAAGCTCCAAGCCCCCCCCCCCCGGGGACCGGTACTGTCTCTACTTTTTAGACACCCCTTCTCCGACTACAGCGAAAGAAGCTCCAGAAAGTATTTCACTTGACGGTGACAGTGGCAGCCACTGGCTGATGTGCTGCAGGTCGGGTTGTTGGGACCAGGCAGTCATTCGGGCTGCACGAGGTTGGACATACAGAACGTGAGTCCCCAGAGATCGTGAACAATTGGAGGAAACTCTAAAAGTCCTCCAGCGACGTAAGGGGTGTTTATACTCGGGGGGTCACTGTATCCTGAGAATTTCTGTTCCCTCTGGTGCTTTGGATCAGACGAAGAGTGAGGTGCTAAAATTAATCCCCACTTTCCCTCTGGAAATGTGCATGTTTTTCCTCCAAGTCCCGGATGCCTTCAGATATCTTAATGGTTGTCGCTGACACAGTATCTGCGCTGAGTGGTGAAGCCCTGCCTCCCCCAGGTACTGTGAAGAGAATGTGGCAAATACAGAGTTTAAAAAAGCATGAACCCTGATACCTAAGAGCTTACCATCTTGTGTAAGTTTTGTGTACCTAATAAATGGGTACATAAAGAAATGACCAGCAAAACAACAGCATGCATCTTTAAAATGTTCATAATCTTCAACCGGAAATGTCTGCTTGCAGTAACACAACCTAAGGTTAGAACAAAGAAGCACTCAAGAATGGATACAAAAAGATGCAAACTAGGAACAGATTAAAAATTTAACAGAGCTTAAGTAAATGATAGTATGTTTATACAGTGAGTACTATGTAGTCATTAAAAATGATGATGTATTACAAGATTCAGTAACACGGAAAAGTATTTTCATTATACATTGTTAAGGAGGAAAACACAGTGTACAAAACAAATGTATAGCCTGATCTCAAGCTACTTCCTATGTATGAAGTGATATTTAAATGTATCATTTACATATCTATATAATGTTATATGTGTATGCATAACCAGAGAAAAACCTGGGAGTATATACACCAAGATTTAGCAGTGGCCATCCCTGGAATTAAAGATGATTTTTTTTCGGTCTATAATCAACCCTAAAACTCTGCAGGGTTGGCAGTCAGGGGCAATTAACAGGGCAGCAAGATAAGGAGGAAGAAACAGGACAAGTGGACAGAAATGTTTGGGCACTGATCGGAGGCATTACCATTGGAAACTCATGGGGCCCACATTGCATGAGCTTATTTCCAACAAATAAGCCATGGGGGGGGGGTGGCCTTGGACCATAATAATCTTGTAGAAAAAGTAACCAGAATCCCACTTCATATACAGAAGCTAGTGAGGCTAAGAACATGTAGATTATAATGGGATACAACTTATCTGGAAACAGTGACTTGCATTCATTAGCTGGTCTCTTTCCCTATTCATTTTCCCTGTTATTTTCCCTGTTTATCTCCTCACTATGACTGAACTTCATTTCCTCCTTTGACCATATTTATAACCACTGAGCACAATTCTCCTTGAGAGAGAAGAAAGAAGCAAAATAGGAGTTCCGGGTCCCACTCAGTCATATACAGACATTACCCGGTATTCCCAGGGCAGTGGCCCTCTCCCTTTGTTTCAACAGAGCAGATGATTGACACAGCCTGAGCCCAGGATGAGATCCTGCCCAATTGCTCATTGCCTCCATTCATCCGTTAACACATTTTCGAATGCCAGCTCCATGTCAGACATCTGGTTCAGTATTGGGTCCATAAACACTGGCACTCCTCAGGTGCCTCTTCTCCCATCTAGAAAAATGATCTCCCAGGATCCTAACTTCAGAATTTTACTGTAACACGATTGATTAAAGTGGCAACAGCTCTAATTTCCACTAAGGAAAGAAGCGGATTATCCTCTCATTCTCTTCCTCTTGTCACTTCCTCTCCACCCTGAACATATAATTACAAGAGATCATATACTATTATAATTTCAGAAGGAGAGATTTTGAGGGTCTCCATAGAGATTATGCATTTGCTGGTCTCCATGGAGATCCTTACTAACCCATGGAATTATTTTCATCCCCTGGCCCTCTTTGTCTTTTGTATTGACTTAAGGATAACAATTGGGCAATGAATTGTGCTCTGACACATATTCAGGACCACAAAGGACATTTCCATGCCCCTATATAGAGCCCTTCAGAATACAGAGCCCTTGGTTATTGACTCCCCCTAAGCCAGTGAGTAGTCTCAGCAGAGCTCAAAGAGCGCAGCCGAAAACAAGAATTCAACAATCAGTCCCTTCACTTCTCCTTCTGAGTTGAAAAGATAAACACCCCCAAATGCCACTTCATAAAGAGCAGCTAGACAAGTAGCACATTAGCAATTTAAATTTACAGATTAAAGAAAGGGACTTAGATGGTGAACTTTAAAGAGAGAAATATGAGTAGCTTGGATAAATAACGAACAGAAGGCTTGACAAATTTCTACACATGTTCAGCAGGTGAAGACACAAAAGAGGAAGACAGATTATTAAGACTGGTATAAAGAGGCATGGCTAGTCATAGTTGGAAGACATGACAGGGAGGAAATATATGCTAGAGCCCCAAGAAGAGATCCAGCTACATTAGTGCAAAGAAAGTTTCATTCTGGGGGCATGGAGCTTGGAGATCAAGCTCTCAGAGCAGCATGACTATAAGTCAGTTCGGGGTCGCACCCTGCGTTTGTGTCCCGGGTCTGCCATGGAAAAGTTCTGTGGGCTGGGTGGCTTAACAGAAACTTTTTTCTTTTTTTTTTTTTTTTTTTTTAAGATTTTATTTATTTCTTTGACAGAGATAGAGACAGCCAGCGAGAGAGGGAACACAAGCAGGGGGAGTGGGAGAGGAAGAAGCAGGCTCATAGCTGAGGAGCCCGATGTGGGGCTCCATCTCATAATGCCAGGATCACGCCCTAAGCCAAAGGCAGACACTTAATGACTGCGCCACTCAGGCGCCCCCAGAAACTTTTTTCTTCACAGTGATGGAGGTTGGAAGTTTGAGATCAAGGTGCTAGCAAGGTTGATTCTTCTGGGGTTTCTCCCTTTGACTTGTAGATGGCTGTCTTCGCCCTGTGTCTGCCCCTCGTCTTCCGTGCGTATATATATGTGTGTGCCCTGATTTCTTTTTATCAGGACACCTGCTATATTTGATTAGGGCTCACCCTAATGACTTCCTTGTAACTTAATCACCTCTTTAAAGACGCTATCTGCCACTGCAGTCACGTGTGGAGATACTGAGGGTTAAAGACTTCAACATGGGAATGGGGGCGGGGCACCGTCACCCCGGAACATACCCCTTTCGCTGCCCATGCGGTTAGGACCATCTGCTTTATCTGGTTCCTCCAGGCTCAGCTCCATGAGTGAGAGCTTCCTTTCTCCTCTCCCAAGGCCTGTGGGCCATTCTACACCCGTCACATTTCACATTTATGCTAATAAGCATTGCTTCATATTTCCGTGGGCGTCGTCCCTAAACTTCTTCTCCTGTAGAAACTAGAGCGTTAATCTCCAACCACTGGACAACGCAGAGCAGAAGCAGGGAACAGAAGCACGTATTTGCTTGGTAAAGCATTTCCAATTAGAAGAAATCGTCTGAAATACGTGGCATAATCTGCCAGAAAGGAGTTCAGACTATTTTCCAGGGAGTACTTCAAAAGTCATAAATACTCATTTCAGCCAAAAGGTTATACTTTTAATAAAGTCTTTCTTTCTCTCCAGTGTCTCCTCTGCCCCTGATCACTGCCCTTGGAGGTGCAATTTACCAGGATGGTCAGGGGCTGAGCCCGCAGCAGGAAGGGGCTTTTTCTTCTGTTTCTGGCATATTCTAGGAGCTCACACCAGGGAAGTTTAGGCTGTTTAGCAGGGTGCGTTAGAAACAGGCTCACTAGAAAAATTCTCATGTGCAATTTTGCCTGGCAAAAAGCCAATTAACAGAGCTTGTCACCCTCTGAACAGTAGCCACTTGACCCTGCCAATCAGCTCATAAAGGCTTCAGTACACAAAGACTCATCCAGCGCTGTGTGTGTGTAGGTTTCCCTCCCTCCTGAGGCTGGGTTTGCTTTCAGACGTGTCCAGAAAGGGCATAAATGAAATCATCCCCAGAAGGGTGATGTCATCCATGCCACAGTCTCAGAACTGTAGCTCCCCTTCTTAAAAGCCCTTGGCCCTGTTTTCTGACAAGTAAGACAAATTGCAGAAAGCGATTTTAATTTTCACTTCAAGGAGATCTAGGGAATTATGTGCTTAAGAAACATTGTATAACCACCCAAAGGTAAAATGTGCCTGGGAGTTGTAGGCATTGGTTCCAGAATGCACACAGCTAACTATGCTCGGAATCCTCATGAAAATACTGACCTGACACAACCCTATCATCAAGGATTCACCTGAAAAGAAGATAAGCATGTCGTTTCATACCTTGGTTTTCTAGCCCAGTTTTATTTCATTTCCTATGAAACTATGTCAGTGATACTATTAGTCAGTGCCCTTTGAACAAGTGACGGAAACCTAGCTCAACCCTTCATAAAACCCACAAAAGGGCAATTTTAGCTCCATGATGGAAATCGAAGCTTCCTGGATGAGGCTTAGATAAATCCAGGAGGGCGTGTTCAGTGATAAAATCAAACTCTGTCTTTCTCTACCCGTCTTCCCTTCTGGCCTCTGCTTACCCTTATCCTCATGCGGGTTTTCTGAGGTGTCGAGAGTCTCTCTACATGTCTGTAATCCCAGAGAGAAGAGAGTAACTTCAACTTAGCCAATGTCATAACCAAAGCTAGTGGAGGAGCTCAAATTTGTGTGTGTCCGTTCTTGTGACCAGAGGTCAAGAAGACACAGGGATGGAATACTCTAGTCCAGACAGTGGGCAATGTGGAAGAGGCAGTTCCCCAAGGGAAGAGACACTCCTGGCCTGATTGATCATTCCACCCCTTAGCTGCCCAGCATGTGTGCATGCACACACACACACACACACTCACACACACACTTATGTGTACACACATGTTCTCTTTTCCCATTTATGATTTCTTGTGTGCACCCCCCTCCCCAACATAATACAGCCAGCCCCTGTGTAACCATTCATGTACTTATCGCTTCTCCAAAGCAAGTCAAGTTCAAGTGCCTTCTAGTTAGGTCATCCATTCCTACTCTGGAGGCTCTGGATAGCATGTATTCCTCTTTGTCAAGTCTGGATGTAGCTTTTCACCAGTCAACAATCTGCTGTATATGTACATGGTAAATGTTAGCCCCCTTAATGTGTTTAATATGGGGAAAAAATTTGATAACCACCTTAAAAACTCTCATCTGAAAAGAAGGGGGGACAAATAAGCGGGTGTCATCATCAGTCCGTAATATATGTGATACCTTCCTGGAAAGTGAGGCAGTTGGGGGAGGACCTGGGTCAGCCACTGGGGCTATACTTGCCTCCGTTCTCTGAAAGGTTCTCCATATTCTGTGGCCTTCCATGGCCACACTGGAGAGGAGCATGTGGAGGCTGGCCTTTCTGGAGGGTTCACTGTTTTAGCAGCCCACCTCCTGTTGGTGAGGATTTGAGGTCCTGGGGATGGCCTTCAGTGCAGAGAGACCACACTTTTTCCTTCCCAGCACCCTTAGTAGCTCAGTTTTTCAGAGCAACTTTGAACCAAAAGAAATATCTAATAGTCCAATTAACTAAGAAGCTAGGTATAAGTAACTTAGTAAGTATTTTTGTCTTGATAACTTAGTAGCCCTTTGAAAAAATAACACTGTAAATTAGAAAATAATCTAGGGGCCTCTGGATGGCTCAGTCAGTTAAGCATCCAACTCTTGATTTCAACTCAGGTCATTTTCTTGGGGTCATGAGATCAAGCCCAGAGTTGGGCTCCACACTGAGCGTGGAGCTTGCGTAAGATTCTCTCTCTCCCTCTCCCTCTCCCCGTCCCCTCCCTGCTTGTGCTCTCTCTCTCTAAAAAAAAAATTTTTTTAAATAAGAAAATAATCAATTAATTTAATTCTTAAGTAATCTCAGTTACATCTAAGGGGACATATGTTCCTCTTGGATACCATACAACTTCTTAGACCTTAGAATGAGATTGGACATTTTTCTTCAATTCTTCAGTTCTTGTTACACACTGATTTTTTTTTATCATGGCAGCTGCCAAAATATAAGCAGTTGCTTTGCTGATATATGACATCATTGAAAAGAATGTAGCATGATCTAATGTTGAAACTGTGCACCACCTGTCAGTACGGTGTCCGAAAGATGCTTAATACTGCTTTATTTCTAGAAAATGTAAACTATCTTGTGCTACCTCTGTGACCTCTCTGCAGTACTCAGGGCACCTTGGGGCAGAGTTTGAGAACCACGGTTTTAGCAAATGTAATCACAGGTTTGTGTTTGCCCTAGTGATAGAACTCCCTTGAAAACTGAGTAAGAGACCAAAGCCACAAACCCATTGCATCAGGGTTGTTGAATCTGACCCTTTTCACTGCATTTTCTGGCCTTTTTATACTAAGAGCCTCCCGACTGCTGGGCTGTGGCACACGACTCTAGCGAAAGTTCATGCCCATGATCCCCGACAACTGGGCAGTGCCGAGGCATCCAGAACCCCAGGCCAGTGGCCTCCGGTTGGGAGGACCGCCTTCTGCTCAGAGCAGTGTGCCTTACAAACACTAGGCTTCTTTACGTAGATGCGGATGTTATAAATATTCATCTTCGGATCCGATAACGTCCAAAGTCTACAAATGATCAGTCCTCAGCACGAAGAAATAACAATTCAGCCAGCTTCAGATCAAGCATCCATCAGGTCAGGGGTCACCAGCTTCACCGGCATAGGAACTCGCACTGCCGTCCAGTCTGTCTTACCCATGACAATTTTTCTCGCTCGCACCTTCCATTCCTGGATCCAGTTTTATACTTGTCTGGACTCTGCTGGCTTCACGCAACAGAAACCCAATTCAAATTAGCTTAAACAAAAAGAGTAATTCATCTCATTTAACTGGAAAAGCCAGTATTTAGAAGCCAGTCACGTCAAGTTTAAAGAGTAAATTGTAAAGGTGAAGCCAGCTGCTGACACCTCAGTTTGGGGATTCGAAGAAGGTAGTCAGGACTCTGTGTGTCTTGATGTTTGGGCTCATTGGCTCCTGCTTGCGTTACCTGCCAGACAGGCTCTTTCCACAGGACAGCAGGATGATTATGTCTGCCTTAGGCCTTCATCATCCCAAAGGCTTAAGAGCCCAGAAGAAAGGAAGCGTCCTTCTTGACAGCCCTGCCAGAATTCATAGGGAGGATTCTGATTGGCTGGAGCAATGGGAGGGACAGAATCATCCCATCAGAATCCTGGGACAGAGGACAGTTTTTTGGGGGGTGCCTATCTCACACGGAGCAGACAGAGCCCTGTGCCCACTGCAGTCGGGGAACTGGAGGTTTGTCCTGAGTGGCTGCTTAACCTGGCAGTGGGGAAATCTCTCTTATTAAGTTCAGGATGTTACAGAGTGGTAAGGATCCAGGACTGGCAAACTTCCTGTAAAGGGCAGGAGCGTCCATATTTTAGGTTTGTGGAACACGTGATCTCTATCACAGCTACCCAACTTCGCTGTTGTATCAACAAAGTAGCCACAAACAACATGCATTCAAGCAAGCCTAGTGCAAACTGGTTAGAAGCATGGCCGGTAAGCCACACTGGCACCCTGCCCGGTGGTTTGTTGACCCCCTGATCTAGATGAGTGACCTTGGTAAGTTGGGTGAGTGGTCAGACCACTGAACAGAGTTCAAACAGGACAAGTTTAGGGAAGTACACAAAGGAGGAAAAATAAAGTACAGCCACACTACCTGGATATGTAGAGTTGACAGAAAGAGACCAAGGAGCTATCCTGGACAATGTATTGTAAATAAGCCCTTAATACATAATTGTAATTAAAAATAAGATGGGGTCCAAAATACATATATAACTGGTGAGAGGACAAGGAGGCAAGTTTCTATACAGAGGATTAGGCTCTCAGGGAACAATACCAATGGACCTTCACAATGAAAACTGAGTCATACCAAGAATATCTATGAAGAGGGGCACCTGGCTGGCTCAGTTGGTGCAGCATGCAATTCTTGATCTCAAGGTTGTGAGTTCAAGCCCCATGTTGGGTATAGAGATTACTTAAAAATAAAATCTTCAAAAAAAAAAAAACACACCTATGAAGAATCATGAACTCCTTAAGTTCAGGATCGAAGTCTAGTTTCTTCCCTTGTGATCCCAAGAGTGTTTCTGTTGTGGCGATATGGAAGAATCATATAATAAATATTTGTTTATGCATGTCAGAAATAGGTAAATTTAAAAATTAAAATTCTATTATTTAGAAAGTGCTTAAATAGGGGGCATCTGGGTGGTTCAGTCGGTTAAGCGTCTGCCTTTGGCCCAGGTCATGATCCCAGGGTCCTGGAATCTAGTCCCACATCAGATTCCCTGCTCAGCAGAGAGCCTCCTTGTCCCTCTGCCTCTGCCTGCCATTCCCCCTGCTTGTGCTCTCTCTCTCTCTCTGTCAAATAAATAAAATCTTTAAAAAAATATAGAAAGTGTTTAAAAATATAAGGAAACTGGGGCTTACATACTGCTGGTGGAAATGTAAGTTGGTATAAATTCCCTAGAGGGACCTTTAGTAATGTAACAAAAACCTTCAAATTGTCCTACTTTTTTCTATTATATTTTTATTTCAAGATATTATACTTAAAAGTACAACTACTTAGAAAGGCAATATGAAGATGAGCATCATACTGCTGTTTATAACAAAGAAAAAATAAAAACAGTTGAAGTGTCCACTTATAAGAGTTTGGCTAAAAGATTCACTCATTCACTCATAGAATGGTATATATTCTATGTACCATCTTAAACTTATTGGGTAAATTAATACTGACATACTTATTAAAGATTTTCATGGCTCACGTGGGGATGAGTGAGAAAAGCAAGTTATAGGGATACATGCATATTATAATATTTTTCATTAGAGCGTATGTAAAATTCTGCTTCTGGCAATGGCTGAATTCTGGCCTAGGTTATTTCAAAACAATGTCATTAAGTATGCCTAGAAAAGGTAGATGAATTAATTCATAGAAAGATTAATAAATTAAAAAAAATAAGTGTTTGAAGTTATGAGAGAGTTAGCAAGGCAATTTGTGGAGCCAAAATCCAGAAGAGAGGGAAACCACAATAGGTGGACCTGGCATGTGGGGCTGCTCTCCTCCCTGAGGCAACTGCTAATTTGAAAGAGACAATTGAGTGGCAAAAGAGCAAGAGGTTTGGCACTTCCACTGGGCCAGGGAAACAAAGTCGTGATTTCAGTGCTAAGGAAGAGAAGTTCCAACAAACAACCCAGATTTTTGATTGGGACCACAAAGCACTACATCCTAAAAATGAAGATGAATCAGAAATAGACTAACTCTTGGGGCGCCTGGGTGACTCAGTCGGGTTAAGCGTCTGACTCTTGATCTCAGCTCCGGTCTTGATCTCAGGGTCATGAGTTCAAGCCCTACCCAGTATGAAGCCTACTTAGAAAAAAAAAAATGAAATAGACTAACTCTCACAAAGAATACGTCTAGCTTCAAATCAGCTCAATAAATTAGACTCAAACGATCTGTCCTAGCCTTGTGCTATGCCAGAAGTAAAACTTAATTCTTTCTGGAGGAAGATACCATCACTTAGAGTCTCAAACCATCTGTACATTTTTTCATAAGCAATGTATGGCACTCAATAAAAAATAAACAGGCATAGTGGAATAGAACTTACAAAATATAACCAGGCATACAAGAAAGCAAGACAGGACAGAAAACTGAGAGAAAAAATATATAATAGAAACATAATCATAGGAAATATCTAAGTAATCAGAAGGAACATTAAAATAAATATGACTGAATATGAATATAATAAGAAAGTAAATGACAAGATGGAGAATTTTCCAGAAAAATGGAAACTATAAAAAAGAATCAAATGGGGGCATTTGATTAAGCACCTAGATTGAGCTCCAAATGGAGCACCGGGGTGGCTCTGTCTGTTAAGCATCTGATTCTTGATTTCGGCTCAGGTCATGATCTCAGGGTCGTGAGACAGAGACCCTGCATCAGGCTCTGCACTGGGTGTGGAGCCTGCTTAAGATTCTCTCTTTCCCTCTCCCTCTGCCCCTCCCCACCCTGCTTGCGTGCACATGCTCTCTCTCTAAAAAAGAATTTTAAAAATTTTAAAAATTAAAGAGAAT
The DNA here is from genome assembly GCF_024610735.1 of Ursus americanus. Taxonomy (NCBI): domain Eukaryota; kingdom Metazoa; phylum Chordata; class Mammalia; order Carnivora; family Ursidae; genus Ursus; species Ursus americanus. The sequence goes on along the minus strand of NC_142136.1, from coordinate 12,330,311 downwards.
TGGGGTGCCTGGGTGGCACAGTCATTAAGCATCTGCCTTCAGCTCAGGGCATGATCTCAGCATTCTGGGATCGAGCCCCACATCAGGCTTCTCCACTGGGAGCCTGCTTCTTCCTCTCCCACTCCCCCTGCTTGTGTTCCTTCTCTCGCTGGCTGTCTCTCTCTGTCAAATAAATAAATAAAATCTTTTAAAAAATTAAAAAATTAAAAATTAAAGAGAATCAAATGAAAATCCTAGAAATTGAAAATATAACTGAAATTCTTAAAAATTCGATGAGTTTAAGAGCTGATCAGATGCAACTGAAGATAGATTTATTTGATTATTTGTATTTATTTCTTTATTTGACAGAGAGAGAGCACAAGCAGTTGGAGTGGCAGGCAGAGGGAGAGGGAGAAGCAGGCTTCCTGCCGAGCAGGGATCCTGGGATCATGATCTGAGCAGAAGGCAGACAGACGCTCAACCAACTGAGCCACCCAGGTGCCCCTGAAGATAGATTTAATAAGAGAAATGGTGTGTGTGTGTGTGTGTGTGTGTGTGTGTGTACACACTGAAGCCGAAAACATAAAGTTGAATAAAAGAAGGCAGATATAAAAGGATACTGCACATACGGAGTACTGCATGGTTCCACTTACATGAAGTTTAAAAACAAATGAAACTAATCTACAGCATTAGACATCCAAAGTGGTTAAATTTGAGAGGATAAAAAGAATAATGATTAGTTGTGGGTTATTTCTTGACTTGATTTGTGGTTACACTGGTGGTTAGACTTTGAATCATTTGTCAAGCTGTTTTTGATTTGTGTACGTTTTTCTGTGTATGCTGTATATCGATAAAATATTAATATACATGTATATGCACATGTAAATATGAAAGGCTATTTATATAGGTTATCTTTGAGCATTATAATTTTTTTTGTTTTCTTTTTTTAAAAAAATTTTATTTATTTATTTGACAGAGAGAGAGACAGCCAGCGAGACAGGGAACACAAGCAGGGGGAGTGGGAGAGGAAGAAGCAGGCTTCCAGCAGAACAGGGAGCCTGATGTGGGGCTCGATCCCAGGACCCTGGGATCATACCCTAGGCCAAAGGCAGACGCTTAACAACTGAGCCACCCAGGCAACTCTCTTTGTTTTTTTCTACAACGATTATGGATTCCTTATGGAAAAGGAAACGAAAGAGAGAAAAAGAAGAAAAAAGAAATACTGACCAGTTGTTTTTGTTTAAAACTGAGGTACTATTGACATATAACTGATCGGTTTTAATTATGAAAATTCTAATCCTAGAATAAAAGCAAATGGGATTTAGATTTGGCTTCAGAAAAAATCTCCTGGAATTAAAGTTGTTAAACAGAGAAAACAACGGATTCTTCTTCCTAGGTGGCCTTTCAAAATAGAAGAAGTATTAAGTGTGGTCTTCCCTGAAGTCATGGCTATAGGCCAGAATACCTTTTAAGATTCATTTTGAGTCTATGATCCTATAGTTTTGACATGAGGGAGGTACATTTAAGGAACTTCATTTATAGTGAGTTTACCTTCCAGGTGGTGAGCTGGTGGCGGGAAATAACATGTAATCATATCGTTAGGAACTCACAGTTTACGGAGGTCACATAATTATAGATGAAATGTGAATTTCATTCACTCATTAACAGTTATGAACAGCACGTGCCTCTGTTAGATCTGATCAAGGCACTGGTCTATGCTCTCATGGAGCTGATATTCTAATAAATATCTAACACATCGAGTGGTGATACGTGCATTGGAGAAAAAGCAGAGTAAGAATAAAGAATGACGGTGGAGATGGTTGTACAGAGTGAGCAATTTTAAAGATTCTATTTTTAAGTCACCTCCACACCCAGCGTGGGGCTCAAACTTACAACCCTGAGGTCAAGAGTCCCATGTTTTATCCACTGAGCCAGCCAGGTGCCCCCAGAGTGAGCCATTTTAGATCAGACAGACAAAGAAGGCCTCTGTGTTTGGGGATATTTGGACAGTCACCTGAAGGAAGCAAGGGAATGATCCATATGGCTTTCCAACCTGAGCAGTTCCAAGAAGAGGGGGTTATGCTTGGATCATCCATGAAATAGCAAGGAAAGTAGCGTGTCTGGCGCACTCTCCGTGGGCAAGAGAGAATGGTAAGCGATGAAGGAGCTTGGGGCAGATCACGTAGGGACCTGTGGCTCATCATGAGGACTTTCAACTTTATCTTTCTGAAATGGGAAGCTTTGAAGTGTTTGAATAGAGGCAGGATGGGATCTGCCGAATTTTTTTTTTTTTTTTTTAGAGTTTAAAATTTTTATTTGCTTTCTCTGCAGAGTGAATTTCTTTAGGAGGAGAACATTTTACACAAATGAAATTCTACTCTTCTTATTGTTATACTTCTTTTTTTTTAATGTTTTTTTATTATATTATGTTAGTCACCATACAGGACATCCCTGTTTCTGATGTAAAGTTCGATGATTCATTAGTTGCGTATAACACCCAGTGCACCATGCAATATGTGCCCTCCTTACTACCCATCACCAGCCTATCCCATTCCCCCACCCGCCTCCCCTCTGAGGCCCTCAGTTTGTTTCTCAGAGTCCATAGTCTCTCATGCTTCATTCCCCCTTCTGATTACCCCCCCCCTTTCTTTATCCCTTTCTTACCCTACCAATCTTCCTAGTTCTTATGTTCCATAGATGAGAGAAATCATATGATAATTGTCTTTCTCTGCTTGACTTGTTTCACTTAGCATTATCTCCTCCAGTGCTGTCCATGTTAATACGTGTGTGGTCCAAACCACCATCACTTTCTGCCTAGAGAAGAGCAAGAGATTTCTCATGGTCTTTCTCTACAGTTGTCTTTTGACTATCAATTCTCCACTCAGCAGCCAGAGTAACACATTTAAAATTCGGCAGATCCCGTCTCAACATTTGCTGCAACATGGACGGGATCTGCCGAATTTTAAATGTGTTACTCTGGCTGCTGAGTGGAGAATTGATAGTCAAAAGGCAACTGTAGAGAAAGACCATGAGAAATCTCTTGCTCTTCTCTAGGCAGAAAGTGATGGTGGTTTGGACCACAAACGTATTACAGGGCCTAGGGAAAGGGGATAGAATTCTGAATATATGTTGAAGGCAAAGATCAATAGGATCTGCAGAAAGAGGTGTGAATGGTAAGAAAAATAGAAGAAGCAAGAATAACTCCAAAGATTTTGGTCCGAGAAACTAAGAGATTTGAGAAGCGACATTTATTGAAATGGTGGAAGTCTTGAGAAACACAGTTGGGGAGGGATTTAGGACCACATTAGCAGAACCAGCTCACAGTTCCTTTCATACAAAGGAGGAAGCAACTAAAAAGACTGAGTTAGGCAGGTAACCCTTCAGAATGGATGAAAAGAACCATTCTCGTATTTTGACAGTGATTTTGCAAATTATGCATACTACAGAGTTTGTGATGCTAAGTATTTCACAAACTATTTGTTATTTATTTTGCTCAAATTGCTCTTTCTCTCCATTGTGGCATTTTAACAGTGTCATAATTAACGGCAAACCATAATATTCATGTCTGGAAATCATTTTAACTCACACATGTCTTTTCCACCCACCTTAAGTATCACCTTTCTGGAAAGCTTTCCCTTGCCTCTTCATTTAGGGTTAGGTACTCTTCCCATGGATTTCCAGAAAACCCCAAAGATTGTTCTATCATATTTCTTAAGAAATACATTGTATTGTCATCCTCTATTTTTCTTCCTGATCAAATGGACAGATTCAATTATCTTTGAATACCCAATAGCTGACTCAAGTCTTGGCACTTACTAAAAAATATGGGAAAGGAAGGAAGGAGGGCAGGGAGGGAAGGAAGGTGAGAGGGGTCTAGAATGTATTTTCTCTCCATTACCTGGAGATTATTTCATTGCACCAGATCCACCTTGCCTTAGTTCACCCCTGATCCATTGGGCCTTGAGATGTAGGTATATTCTAGAAATGTTGTCTACCATGATTAAGTGGAAAATTACACCATGATGACTTATGGAAGCATCTTAACACCTTCCCTCCTTGCAATTGTACTAAGACTGAAATTATAGACTGGAACTGTCCAGTAGAACTTTCTGCAGTGATGGTAATGTGCTATATCCATGCTGTCCAGGAGAGTAGCCACCAGCTGCACATGGCTACTGAACACTTGAAATGTGGCAAGTACGACCAAGGAGCAAATTTTTATTTAATTTAATGAATTTAAATTGAAATTTAAGTAACTACATGTGGGTAGTGGCTACCATTTAGATAGTACAGTCATAGACTCTATTGGGAGTCATATTTTCTAATTTCCTTACTTTACAGATGAAGAAACTCATTCTTAAAAGAAGCAACATGATTTGCCCAACTTCCTAATTCCTTATACTGAAACATGTTTCTGATTTTGTCACGACTCATTCCTAATGTGACCTTTATGTTGAAATATACGTCTTCTGCAGAAACTTTTAATTTTCACCTAGCCGACTAAATGCAATCCTTACAGACTAGTAACAGTAATAAACCATTTCAAAGGGGAAAAAAAAATCTTAAGTGCCACTATATTTAGAAAAATGTGATTTTCTCAATAAGGAATCTTAAACAATTATTATGATTATAATAAATTATATACTGTGGCTCATCTGATGATTACTTTCCTTAAGTGGTATCATTTGTTGAAACTCGGAATTAGCTACACAGAACATTATTCCACTGGTAAACAGAACAACTGAACAAAGAACCTAATTTCTGAGACTCTATAGTCTCACCTAGATAATAATGAAGTGGGAACACATAAAATAACTGGAAAACTGTAACTATATAAACTATATATAACTATATATAAACATATATAACTACATATACACAACCATATAAAATAAATATCACATTTACTTCCAAAAGCACCTCCATATTCTGTACAGATATCTTGGGAGGAAAAGGAGGTGAGGGTGGTCTTGCAGGAGGGGTGGAGGGCGGGGGGGGGGGGAGGCTGGGAATTGTCTCTCATCTCCTGTAATAATGAGTACAATTCTTGTAAACCCACTGGGTGCCAGATACTATAGCCTATAGAACATTCTTTTCACTAGCTTAAACCAAACTCTCCTTCTCTTTGGACTTTTCTTACACATTCACTCAGCAAATGGCCAACCCTCAATGGACCAAATGCTCACCTTGGCTGTCTTGCACCTGGGAAGCTAAGCACCTGAGGCAAATCACACCGTGGGGCAGACTGGCTGTAGATGTAAGATCACCTGTCTTATACGGGCCCTCAGCACTCCCCGGAGACCACCTGTGCTACTCTGGATGGCCATCTTTCCTGCTCCCTTCACAGCCCAGCACCCTACTTCTGCCCCATCGCTCCTAGCAATGACCTTCTCTCCTGCATTGCCAAGAACAGGAACTATGGGATGAAAGGTGTCTCATATCTCACCTCCATGTCTACAAACCTATGATCATTGGTCCCGATCCTCTCTTCCGCTACAATACAGCGCACGTCCTTCCGTGCATCTAAATCCTTTTTCTTCAACCCTCCTGTTTTTAGGGACCTTATGCTACCTCTCAGTCTCTCCCATTTCTGGATCTTTGGTCTTCTTTTTTTTTTAAGATTTTATGTATTTATTTGACGGAGAGAGAGATAGCGAAAGAGGGAACACAAGCAGGGGGAGTGGGAGAGGAAGAAGCAGGCTCCTAGCGGAGGAGCCTGATGTGGGGCTCGATCCCAGAACACCGGAATCACGCCTTGAGCCGAAGGCAGACGCTTAACGACTGAGCCACCCAGGTGCCCCTGGATCTTTGGTCTTTTACTCAGTCTTTCCCATCAGCATTTAAACATGCTGACATCTTTTCTATTTTGAAAGATAAAAGACAAGCTTCCCTCTATACCACATACTGCTCAGGTACGAACCCCACTCTCTCTTTCCCTCTACAAACTTCTTCAAAGTCTATCCTATTTCCTTGCTTTATTCTCCCCTCTCAGACCCTCCAAACTGGGGTGCCCCCGCCACGCTGCAGAAACTGCACTAAATTCACCAATGACGTAGGCAGGCACTTGTAGCTCATGGGTAATCTGCCGTCTTTTATCTTTTCGTGTTACCATCTGGCATGGTTGACTATGCCGGCTTCTTGCAGCATTTTTCTTCTGTTGGCATTTGCATCACACATTCCTGGTTTCCTCTCACCTTTTAGGTTCCTCCATCTTGCTCTTCCCAGCAGGCTCAATCTACTTCCGGCAACCTTTAAATACTGGAAGCTCCAGGTCCCTTCCTCCTTACTCCTCTTTGCTCCTTTGGGTCCATTATACCATTTAGTTATCCTGATGACTCCCAAATTTATATCTCTAGCCCTCTCTTTTGAGCTGAAGACTTGTAAATCCTGCCTCCATTTGTATGTTTTCCAAGGTCAAGATCTGCCCTCATAGACTTGGCCCTTCTGTGTTGTTAACACCAACTGATCAGACCACACAAAACCACTCACTCAAAAACGTGGGACCCATCCTTGACCCTTTCATCTTCTTCTCCTGATTAATCAGCTAGTCCTCCACACCTGTCCTCTAAATTCCTCGGGGATCCATCTGTTTCCTCTGTCAGTGCTGTGACTGCCCTGCTCTCAACCTCGCTAACTCATGTATGGTCAGGATCAAGAGTGTCATATTCACCTGGGAGTTTGCTCAGAAGCCCTGGTGATTCGCATCTACATGGAAGCTTGAGAAGCTTCTCTCCAAACGGGCGTAATTTCTCCACCTGGGCTCCCTGCTTCTACTCTGGCCCCTTCCAACGGATTCTCTACACAGCAAACGGAATCATGTCACTCATGGACTAAAAGCCTTACAATAGCCTCCTATTTTTCTTAGAATAAAGTATATTCTGTATGCTTTTCCTTTTATTTGCTGTGATTCAAGATCCTGTTGTCCTTTGTCTAATTTACATCTTTATTGTATCTCTTTTAACACAAAAAATATTTGACAGCTTTATTTTTTTAAGTACCTTTAATCAAGAGTTTTCTTTAATTTTGTCTTTTTTTTTTTTTGGTATGAATGTTGTATTTGCATTGTAAATGGGACTATTTCTCAGTTCCTGTAGTTAGTTAATTCACATAATAAATGCATATAAAAAGGCCTCAAGTATTGAAGAAGTGCTTTTCTTTGCAGAATGCCATAAATTATGCTCTGAGAGCTTGAGAGAAACCCCCTTGGATGAACAGGATTAAAATCTGAATGTAATTAAGCGTGGAAAATAAAACTCTTTCTAATTTTATTTTATTTTTTTATGAGGAAGACAGTGTTCTAGACACGATGGCCAGTTCTTGAACAAATCCAGAGAACATCCTTTGATAGACCCACAGATGTTGCAAATGGGTTCAGCACTCTGTTTCAACTCCCCAGGCAAATGCTGGTGTGGAAAAAAGGTTTTGTTGTCATAGGTCACCCATGGAGCTTAAAAAGCAAAAGCACTATTGTTGAATCTGTAAAGTTCAATTTAAAAAATATCCCTTTGACTTCTTTAAGTATAAAAGAGGAGTTGGAGATAGAAATATTTCATAAGGCTGTGGAATCCAATCCAAAATATTCACTACAATGTAGATTCCCCTCAAAAGCTTTCTACACCTTATAATTTTCAGTGGGGTGAAGGGGTGTTGCCGATAAACACTAATTAGGCTGCCTGAAATATTGGCTGATTTTGTTAGGCAGCCCTGCTCTCAGGTAACACAGTCCAAGATACTCTGGAACGTTTCCGATTCATTTCCAGCTCTGAATGACCATCATCAGCGGGGTTGTAGGGAAAAATCTGTCTTCTTGACATGGGGGTGCCAAAGCAGAGATAGGATTTTCTAAGGACAACTGAATTCAGGAGTGATGACAGGGGCTTCTGCAAAGTAGGGACCAAAGAACCCAAACTTGGTGGTCAGGGTATGGAGGGCTTGAAAAGACAGAACTTAGGAGAGAGGAAGGGGAGAGTCAAAAAACTCAAACCAGCAAAGTGAACCACATACTGTAAGATTCCACTTATTTTTTTTTAAGATTTTATTTATTTGAGAGAGAGAGAGAGAGAGAACGAGCGGAGAGAGGGAGCGAGAGAAGCAGGCTCCTCACTGAACAGGGAGCCCAACATGGGGCTCTGTCCCAGGACCCTGGGATCATGACCTGAGCTGAAGGCAGTCGCTTAACCGACTGAGCCACCCAGGCGCCCCGTAAAATTCCACTTACATGAAACATTCAGAATTGGCCAGTCCACAGAGACATAAAGCAGATTATTGGCGGCCTAGGATGGGGGATTGACAGCTAAGGAGTGCAGGGTTTCTTTTGGCAAAATAAAAAGATTCTAAAATTGATTGTAGCGACGGGTGCACAACCCTGGGAATATACTAAAAGGTTCTGAATGGTACATTTTAAATGGATGACCTGTATAGTTGGTGAATCATATCTCGAGAAAGCTGTTAAAAAAGAAACTAAAATGGGGGTGCCTGGCTGGCTCAGTCGGTAGAGCATCCCTCTGATTTCAGGGTCGTGAGTTCAAGTACCACGCTGGGTGTAGAGATTACTTTTAAAAAATCACATGGGTTCAATGCCTCCATGTGGTAGAAAAAAATAATTTAAAAAAAGAAATAAAAATAAACTCTTAAAAATATCCCTCCTAGGGGTGCCTGGGTGGCTCAGTCGGTTCAGTGTCTGCCTTCTGTTCAGGTCATGGCCCTGGGATCCGGAGATCAAGCCTTGCCTTGGGCTCTCTGCTCAATGGGGAGTCTGCTTCTGCCTCTGCCCTCTGCCTCTCCCCCTGCTCATGCTCTCTTTTTCACTCTCTGTCTCAAATAAATAAATAAATAAAATCTTAAAAAAAAAATGCCCCTCCTAAAAAAGATGAGGAAGAAAAATTTAAGGATATCGAGCAGAAGTAATAGGGAAGATTGCTTCTTAGAACGCTTATACAGCTATTTCATGATTTTTTCCCATTAGTTACCTACCGCTGAGTTCCTGCTACACCAGATAAAGCTCCCGCTTCTCATATGCCCCTCCCCCATGCACACATATACTTTTTCCGCCCACCTTCCTGCCATTATAGCTGTATTTTAATTTTGGGGTAAGATCAATATTCAGCATTGATGACTTTCAAATGTATTATCTCCAACAAAGCTCTTTCTGGAGTCTGGACCATATCCAAATGCTTCCTAAACATCTATAATATCTAATAGGCATCTCAAACTTAATTTGTCTAAAACTGCTCTTGCTCGCCCTCCAAAACCTGCTTCTCTCGGCCTTTCCCTTCTCAGTGAATACCAGTGTCATTTTCCCAGTTGTTCAAGTTAAAAACTCCAGAGGCTTCTTTGACTTCACTCTTACTCTCCCATCCTCCATCTGATTACAGCAAATCCATCTCACTCTCCCGTCACAATATATCCAGAATCCGACACCTCCTTCCCACCCCCACGATACCCACCCTGCTCCCAGACACCATCACTTCTCTCTTGAATGCCGTGGCCTCTCAGTCGGTTTTCCCACTTCCACCCATGGTCCCTTGATCTATTTTCAACAGAATGATACAGTTAAGATAAAGGTTGGATCACGCCACTCCTCTCCTTCACAGTCCCCAGTGGCTCCCCATTGCACTGTGGGGACATCAGTCATGGGAGATTCCCGAACTGGTAAATCCCGTTGGTCCCCGGCCAGTCCGTTACGTAAGCACACAAGCCTAATGCCGGTTATCTATAGTTTTCTGGAAGGGCTAGGAAGGTGAAGCCTCCACTTAAAACATCAACCACAGAAACAACTCAGTCTTTATCTGCTAAACTTATAATGCTCTCCAATGAAGAGTTCTTTCACCCTGATAAACAGAAGTCCCTGCCATTGTCCTATACATGGGATGAGGGTCCTCGACTATTTTCTACCCAGTCTAAACTCCCCTAAAGTAAATCCAGCTCTAATATCCTTAATGAGGAGAGGGGGGACATAGCTGCTTGTTCTCCTATACTACTGTCCACAGCTACAAGCCCCCGCTGGTTTCTTACACAGGCACTCACAGCCTTCTCGGGGGCCCAGCTTGGGGAGCAAACAGAACTCCCAAAAGAGACACTGAGTCACATGTACTGGGCCCACCCTCTGGATGTCTTAACATCTGTTTCTTTATATTTGCAAATGGTTCTGTTCCTAATTAGCATGACGTTCCTGATCTAGTTATTATTCTACTAATCCACAGTAATCGTCTTAATCGATGAAATCCAAGTATGATATCTAGGAAGTAGTGTCACCTGCAATTGAGATACAGAATTTGCTTCATGGATTACAGAAGCAGGGCCGGAAAAATGACAGAAAAGTTGCCATAAGCTAATTTAGGAAGCATACTTATTAAAATAATCTCTTTGAGCCTATTTTTACCTGAAACACTGGGAAGGGGATGGTGGCAGCAGCATTATTTTCTGCCGAGACTATTAGACTCTTGTCGGTCACCTTCTAGCGAAGGAACAGCTTCAGGGGAAACCCTCCTCCGCCTACTTCTTGGTCCTGGCCCTTCTCCTCACATGTCTTCATCGATTCATTCAGGCTCCTGGGGGTCCGGTCTGATTTGCTCTCCTCTTCAGGTCTTTTACTCAGAGTTCTTCCAAAACTGATTCCAATTTCCTCAGCTTCCCTTTTCCTTGCTGTCCCTCATTCTCTTAGTCACAAGTGCTTGCTGAGCACCTGCTGCACTTTCTGTGTTTACGTCAGGCTCCATCTCTGCCCTGGAAAGTCACAACTGAGGCGGGCACAGAGGAAGGGACCTGACAACCACGTACACTTGCACAGAAGACGCATGATCTCTTCTGTCTCAGCATTTCTGAAATTGAAATGCATCTCCCTTATCTTACAGGTGATGAGAGAGAGAGATGGAGAGAGAGAGAGAAGAAACTCGCCAGTCTCCGAGTTAGAGAGTGCTGCAGTGTCGTTATCCTTGAACGCTTTTAGCTTTCACCTCTGCTCTCAGCCTGCATGCTTCTAAAGAACATGCTGGGGCTGCTATCTGGGCTCCATCTCTCCCAAATGCATGGCCTGGCTCAAGGGCTAGCGTATGGGCAGTTTGCTGGGGTCTGATGCCAGGGAGCAGGAATGAGGGGCAGAGTGCCGGGAGAGGAAGAGCCAGTGCAAGCATTGTCACCCCTGTGGGCACTTGGGGGTCAGTCCCACTGAGCCTTCCGAGGAGCCATGTAGAACATGCCTCAGAACCGTCTACCCCCAGGTAGAAGGGAGAGGTTTTTCCACCCGTGTCACCCTTCCACACGCATGAACGCCACACTGCATGCTGGAGAAGTCCCACGTGCGCAGGGCAGCTGAGGCGAGGTGATGTCAGATCGCACCTGCTCAGAGCAGCTGCTGGAGAAAGAGGTGGGCTGAGAGGAGGGGACAGCAGGAAAAAAATGTCCCATTCAACTGCTATTTTTTCCCCTGTTTTTTAATAAGAATGTTCATAGATGGGCCGCCTAAGTGGCTCAGTCAGTTAAGCGTCCAACTCTTGATTTTGGCTCAGGTCATGATCTTGGGTCATGGGATCGAGCCCCGCATTGGGCTCCGTGCTCAGTGTAGAGTCTGCCTGAGATTCTCTTCTCCCTCTGTCTCTGCCCCTTCCCTGCCGTTCTCACTCTCTCAAAACACAAAACAAAACAAAAACAAAAAATAAGAATGTTCATAGCAGCTTTATACATAATAGCCAAAAAAATGGAAACAATCCAAAAGTAGGAGAATGCATAAACAAAATGTGGCATATTTATGCAGTGAAATCCTACTCAGCGACAAGAGCCTGGAGCACACAGAAGAGCGTGGGCCACTCCTACAGACACGACTCTAAGCAAGAAAAGGTGGGAACCAAAGGGTCCATACTGTAAGACTGGACTTAAATGAAGTCAGAGAACAGACAGAACTATCTATGGGTATGGGATCAGAGCAGTGACTGTCTCCGTGGGGTATGCAGGTTAACCTCAAAGGAGGATGAGAGAACTTTCCAGAATGATAGAAATGGTCCTTATCTTGACAGAGGTATGGATTGCATCAGTTTATATAGTCATCAAAACCCAATCAATTATACATTTAAGATGTGTATATTTTACTGTTTATAAATTTTACCTAAAAAAACTGTTAAAGAAATATTTAACTTCAGCTAGTAGATTTACTTCTCACAATAGTATCGGTTAGTAACTGAAATTACTTTCTGTGTATTTAAGTCTTGAGCAAATGAATAGAACATATTTAGGATGATGAGAACTGGGTTTCTCACTTTTGGAAAAGGGAATTATAAATATGCACAGAGAGAAGACTGTGGTGTGACCCTTAAACATCTTGTACCATTAAGTCAGAAAGTGAGATATCAAAAGAATGGAGGGACCACATTGAAGGAGTTCCCAGTGGTCAAATCTGGTCCATTTGAGGTTCAAGATAAATGATGATAGGAATGGAAGTTAGTCATCATGGAACCCATGACAAACAACATTGAAAACAGTAATTCTAGACTCACAGTAGTTTATAAAATGAAGCAGGAATGACAGCCACAGAAGACCATGTCCTACTTAGGACAGTACTGTTCACGCTCTGATAAATAGCATCCTTCCCAAACGTGAGCAGCCCCAGCTATGCAAGAACGCACAAGCCCTGCCAAGTTGCCACGAGCTTCGAGGAAGCTAGCCAGACTCACACACAGCACCCTGACTTAGAATCCTGTGTCAATTCTAGTCACTTCTAACCTGAGCAACTACGACTACAGCACACTTAGTAAGTGTAGCCAGTGTAAAGCTGAGTTCACAAACTCAAAGTATGCAAAATAAATGTCCATCTTTTTGTTTTCTTTACATTAAACTAAATCTTCCAACCCCAACAATGGACAATCGGATTTTCATTGTTATTGAGGTCTCTCTCCTCTCTTCCCAGAATTTCAACAGAAGACAGACGCTCTATGTGGCGCCAACAACAGGCGAGACCACTCTCCTGGGTTTTGAGCCCTGTTGGCGATCTTCATTGTCTCAGCCCACCTGGGTCTCTTTAATCTGGAAGGCCCTTGCTTCCTTGGGACCAAGAACCCTGGGCTCACCTAAATCCTATCACACCTGCTATAGGGACAGCAGGGGACAAAGCCCACGGGCTAGAAGAAGTCCCTCCAGCTGCTCTTCATTTGCCTCAAAGGGGCTCCTCTCCCCACTGGTGTCCTCAAAGAAAGAGAACCTTAGTTTTCTAACGAGCTCTGGTTTTAGGAAAATAAGACCAGGAAGAAAAACATCTTTTGCATAGTTTTTGTCTTGGCATGGTAGTCCCCAATTCCTCTGGGTGCAGGGTTAGGTGGAGGGGGGGAGCACAAAGGTCCTGCTAATCTTGGTGGAATGGGGGAGGGGGAGACTGTCAGAAGAAACACCCCAATAAATTTTTTTAAAAGATTTTATTTATTTGACACAGAGAGAGATAGCCAGTGGAAGAGGGAACACAAGCAGGGGGAGTGGGAGAGGAAGAAGCAGGCTTCCAGAGGGGGAGCCTGATGTGGGGCTCAATCCCAGAATGCCAGGATCATGCCCTGAGCCGAAGGCAGACACTTAACGACTGAGCCACCCAGGCACCCCAACACCCCAATAAATTATCCTGACACACAGATTATGTGTAAGTGTCCCTGGGTTGTTTGTAACACAAGCACCCATGACCTGTGGGATAATTACTCATGAGAGCCAAGAGGGGGCTTGCATTTTTAGATCCATTTCAGATTCAGTGGGGGCACTTTATGGTCCACTGATGGGTCACCCACCTTCCTTCAGGATTGGGACCTGGTCCAGCCTCCCATCCATGGAGGACACAGTGACATCATCATCACGGGGCGATCGTCCAGCTCCTGCCTGAACTCAATGGGCACAAAAAGAGCTGCCCCCCAAAGGTGAAATGATGCCTTCCCTGAACAGCTCTCCCCGAAGGCAAACTCCACCTCTTTACCTGCTTTTCACTGACCCCACTTTCACCTTCTAAGCTGCCCTGAATTTCTCTGATTTGCTAGATGTGGGTCCAGGGATGTCATTTTAAGGTTTTAGCAGGACTCTGGGGAATAATCTGCTTGGTCTTGGGGTCTGAAACTCATTTAAAGTATCTCGATCTTCCCTGAACTCCTCTTCTGTCTAGGCCTTTGTACCCTCTTAAGGACGGTGCTCAGCCCATTCATTTGAAATTTTTCTTATTAAAAAAAAAAAAAGAGGGAAAACGAGATTGCAATTAAGTAGTTCTACTTTTTTTTCTCTCGACCTAAGTTTATTCCCATTAAACTTCCCATTAAACCGTGGAAGTTCATAGTTTACAAAGTAGAGGGGAAAAAAAGAAAAATTACCCATAAACTCAACTCCCAGATGGCTGTTGTTTTCTTTCAATGCATGGATACAAGCATAATTCTATATTTACTGGTTATCCCACTGGCTATACTGTTTTAAACTGCTTTCTCCACTTTAACCTGTCTTGAAAAGGCCTGTGTTCTCACACTGGCCATTTATCCTTATACCCCGGTTCTCAAGCAGTGAGTTACCTCTTCGTTATTCTTATTTCTAGTAGATCTATTTTTTAAAGCTCCTGAAGAGTTTGTTCTCTGACTTCCTTCGACCAGTTATTTCAGTTCTAGAATTTTCTTCAACTTGACTCTATATACATCCTTCTGTCCTGCACACAATTGTTTATATTCTGTCCATGTTGGTATCACCCATGTACCACCTGACTTCCTTAAGACATCCTCCCATTTCTTGGGCGCCTGGGTGGCTCAGTCAGTTAAGCATCTGCCTTCAGCTCAGGTCATGATCCCGGGGTGCTGGGATGGAGCCCCACATCGGGTTACCTGCTCAGTGGGGAGTCTGCTTCTCTCTCTCCCTCTGTTGCTTGTGCTCTCTCTCTCTCTCTGTCAAATAAATAAATAAATAATCTTAAAAAACAACAGATATCCTTTCATCACTTCCTCAAAAAAAGAGCATCATTTGTAATTGCTTGTTTAGAATTTTGCTTTTGTTAAGCCCCAGTCCCTGTCGAGCCAACTATGCTTTTAGAGCCTCTGGCCTTGAAGTCATATATTTCTTCCCTCTGGACATTTTTGACATCTTTCCTAAAATCTAGGGTATGTAGTTGAAGGATCCCAGACCAGAAGATCCACTGTGGAGTTGGCCAGGTCCATCCTGAGCTCTTCTGAGAACTTGTTGCTCTGTCCACCCCAACATTACACACACACACACACACACACACACACACACACACACACACGTTGATACCCTGAACTCCGTGTTGACCTATGGACCATCCCTGGCTCTATGACCACAGTTGGACTAAGGTGGAGACACGTGGTTCAAATGAAGCCAAGAGATTTTCTCTCCTGGGGAGATGGAACGGGGGTGCGGAGACGATCCGTCCCTTCCAGGCAATTCCATGGGAAATGAAAGAAAACAGCAGCCACACCTGGCCCAAACCCACGTAAATGGCAGAGAAAGCTGGTTTGCAAAGAGGAGAGAGAGAGAGAGAGATGGAGAGAGAGAGAGAGAGAACAAAGCAGGCATGGGGAAGAAAGCGGAGAGACTACGGCAGACACAGCTGTTGTCCTGCCCAGACACCCTTGGTTTCCTTTTACCAGTTCTGTGCACGCCTATTGCCAGCCTCTGCAAGCAGCTCCCCGAGGACTGCCCCCAGGCACTGGGGCCACCCCCTCCACAGAGAGAGCCTGAAGCCCCTGGGAGTTTCTATTCTTCCCCCACAACTCCTGCCACACTCCCCACCCCCATAGACTCTAATCATCAACCGAAAGGTGCAAATACAAAAGTCCAGCTCCATTGCTTGACGCAATGAACAAGCTCTGAGGTCTAATTTACACTCTAGAACTCCCCAGCCCCAGCCCTTTGGAAATTCCCCTCGGAGCCCCTCACTTACACCCTAATCCTTAGTGTTTGAAAGAACCTGACAGAATAGATAGGAACCATGCAGCCCGGGGAAACAGAAATCAGAAAAGCCGTGGGCCTGAGAGATGAGGTCCCGGTTCAAGTCCCTTGTGAGGCCCCAAGATTTCCCTTCTGTGGGTGCTACAGTCTGATCCAGAAGCTTTGACTCACTTCTCCCTTGGGGTTAAGCTTGAATCAGCCAGTTTCTCTGAACTATGACCCCCAAAACCGTGGAGGGTCCCTGGGTGGCTCAGTCAGTTAAGCCTCTGCCTTTAGCTCAGGTCATGATCTCAGGGTCCTGGGATCAAGTACCACATCAGGCTCCTTGCTCAGCAGGGTGTCTGCTTCTCCCTCTCCCTCTGCCTGCCGGGCTCCCTGCTTGTGCTCTCTCTCTCTCTCTGTCTCTGTGTCAAATGAATACATAAATCTTAAACCACTCCCCCCCCCACAAAACAACCTTACTTGGGCACCCAGCCTTCCCTCCTTCCTAACAGTCACTGTCCTCCAAAGTTCCCAGAGTTTCACTGGGATCAATTATTTTTTTCCAGTTGGTCGGCATCTGGGAGATGAAATTATCAGCAAGACAAGTTTAGAATTTATCAGAGGCTTTGCTTTTACTGGAAAGGGGCTTCTGGCAGAATATCTAGACCTTTAAGTCACTCATTACTGCTATGTTTGGCCATGTTTACACTTTTATACTTATTTCTAGACCTTTAAACAATAAATAAACGCATTTATTTATTATAAAAATATAGATAGATGTATAGTTAGATGTAAGTGTCACTCTGGTCTGAGAACCAAATTTTTATTGTAATTAACAGCTTTTAAAGTATTATTTTAATGGAAAGTTCATGTCTTTTGCCCTTTTATCTGAAAAGTCTATTTATAGGGAAAAAAACACAAGCTCATGTCCCTTATTTGGTGTTTTTGTGTTTCTTTTACTATAGCCTGCCTCACAAAAATATTTTTGCTGTTGATACAGAATTTCATTTTTTTTTTAAGTTTCTTTTCTAAATGCCAGGGACTTCTTTGTATGATAGTTACCAAGTTCCTCCCTGGCTTACGCCCTAACATCTCTGACATCTAACGCCCTGACATCTCTGTTAGGGTGACTGGCTGGCTCAGTCGGTTGACTCTTGGTTTTGGCTCAGGCCATGATCTCATGGGTCATGGGATCAAGACCTGTGTCGGGCTTGGCTCAGCTTGAGATTCTCTCCCTCTGCCTCTCCCCCACTTGTGCATGTGCGTGCTCTCTCTCTCTCTCTTAAATAAATAAATCTGGGGCACCTGGGTGGCTTAACCTGGGTTGGTTAAGCATCTGCCTTCTGCTCAGGTCATGATCCCAGGGTCCTGGGATGGAGCCCCTCATCGGGCTCCCTGCACAGCGGGGAGGCTGCTTCTCCCTCTCCCTCTGCCTACCAGTCCCCCTGCTTGTGTGCTTTCTCTCTGTGTGTCAAATAAATAAATAAAATCTTAAAAAAAAAAAAGACTTAAAAAAAAAAAAAACACCAGGCATCTCTGTCAATGAATTAGGTGTTTCCATAGTACTGAGAACACATTACACAACAAATGATAAGGATAGGAAATAAACACAGGAGGCAGGGAGGGCTGTCACCATGGACCTACCAGAAGCCAGGTCTCCCTCAGATCGCCTTGTGAAATGGACACGAAGGGCCTTGATGATTCTCATAATGCTCAGAAGGGAGACATGGGAAGGAAATGTCAGCCCCTGCTGACTTGGAGAAGCAAGGACCTGAAATTAACTCTCATTCTTCATTCAACGATTTCTTTCTTCCTTTCTTCCTTTCTCTCTTTCTCTGTTTCAAGATTTTATTTTTAAGCAATCTCTATCCCCAGTGTGGGGCTCGAACCACACCCCAAGATCAAGAGCTGCATGCTTCACTGAGTGAGCCAGCCAGGTGCCCCTGATTTTCTTTTTCCCCTTCATCTTGAAGGCCTTGTGCTTTTCCACTTTCTCCCCAAACTGCCTCGTTTTCAGCTGCTCTTTTGATACCCTGATCACCTTTCACCTTTACACACACGAGCAATGCTCAGGGGTTCCAAACATTTTCATGCCACAGATCACCCGATTTGCTTTTGTAGAATGTTGACCACGAGTCCGGAGAGCCCTTTGCAAAGCACCGATTATGCAATGTCCGTACGTGCTTGCTAAGTGGCCGGATCCAGGAAGCAGAGAGAGGATATAAAAATCCCCTAGGAAGGGAGGGGAAGGCCCCAGCGCTCCACTCACTTAACAATCACAAGCATGCGCTCTTTTGGAGCCCATCTTAGATCTAATTCTCAGAACCTATGGCCTAAGGATGGCTGGCACTGTGTCATAATTACGTGTGTAATCATCACAGAGCTCCAAGAGGGAGGTATCACTGATTTAATTAATTCTAATACATATTAAACATTTTTTCTCTTTCACTAACTTCTCAGAATCCTGATGCACCTCACAGCGGATGGCATTCTAGTCAGTACCAGCGAGTAGCTGTCTTCGCCTCTGTGTACCCAGTCTTGGTCATTGCCGTTACAATCAGCATTTCGACTGAATTATGTGCCTTGTTGGGACTAGGTGAGCCCGAAAATCATGGAAGTAGAGCTGGAAATATGCTAAAGAAGGGATCACACCTCTATATTTTCTTGCAAAGCAACAACGAAGGGCTTCATGAACCTAAGGACGGAAGACTCCCCTCCAGGTGGATGAAGCTGTGTTCCCCTTAGCTACGAGATGCGTACGAAGGCACCGCCATCACATACTGAACAATGCGATAGGAGGCAGGAGGAATTGGCAGATTTCTGACACAGATGAAAGAAATTTCAGAGCCATGAGAAGCTGGTGTGACTAATTCGTGCACCGTACAGGGCTATTGTTCAAGGCAACATGTCAAAATTAAATTGGTAATATTTGTCTTTCTTATCAGTAAAAAATACATGCCTCTAATCAAAAGCATCTTAGATTTGATTAAGTATATTATCTCTATTTTGCAGATTGAAGAAGAAATTAAGTAATTTGCCCATTTCACAGTGTAAGGAAATTCGAGAGGCAGGATTCAAATCCCAGCTAGTTGGATTCTAGATCTCATGGTTCTGATCACAAAACTATACTCTCCCCACCCCCCACAACACTTAGCATGGTGCCCAGTAAAATAAATATTTGTCAATATAAACTAAACTGTTTAAATAACCAAACAGCTATTCTCAGTGAGAAAATAATCAAATATGTAGAGAATGTCTCTAAACATGGAAACATCATCATTCTTGTGGGAGAAAAACTCAGAGCCTAGTTGCTTCCAAAGCTCTGAGCCCAAGGAAAATGGGGGAACTTTGGAGCACTCCACTTTCCATACAACCTCCTGTCCAGATCACGGAGTGGGGAGCACCAGGGATGTGAAGCAGCTGTCAAGGGCTTGGGTCCACGGACAGCAGCATGCTCTTGGACCTCTGGCTTGGAATTTGTAAGAGCTGCCCCCCAAGAAGCTAACTTCAACCCATCAACACAATTATTTGACTTTGAACCTTAAACATTTATAATAACATTAACTTTTTTCTGATTATTAAAGTAACTCATACAAAAAAAATTTTTTTAAGATTTATTTATTTTAGAGAGAGAGCATGGGGGGAGGGGCAGAAGGAGAGGGAGAGAGAGAATCCCAAGCAGACTCTGTGCTGAGCAGGAAGGCCCACGCGGGGCTTGATCTCAAGACCCTAAGATCACGACCTGAGCTGAAATCAAGAGTTGGTCGCTTAACCCATCGCGCCACTCAGGCGCCTCTGCAAAAAATTTTGGAAACATTCCTGAGGAAAGAGTGGGCACCGTTAATGCTCTGGTGTACACGCGTCTTCAAATTTCGAATCGGGTCGCTTTGTAACCTTTTCTTTGGACTTTACTATATTTCGTAAGTACCTTTCCATATATTAAACATCTAAAATACAGTATTCCATCATGCAAACATTGTCATTTTTAAAAAAGATTGTCATTTTTAACACAAACTTCTATAAAGTAGAAATACACTCAGACAAGGTCTAGTGTATGTGCATAAGCCCTAAATAGACGACGGGCTTTCATCAGACAGGATTTCAATGTAGCTGGTTTTTTAAAATGAGCTGATGGAAAACAGTTTTCTGAGTGTCCCCTTGAGTCCCTCCCATCCTGTCCCTTCCCCAACCTCCCAAATCAAAGGCTTCTTTTTTATATTTAACTCTCTGAAATACGCTGTATTAGTTCCTTAGGGCTTAAGCCACACACTGGGAGGCTTAAAATGACAAGAACTGATTCCCTCACAGTTCTGGAGGCTAGAAGTCCAAATTCAAGGTGTCAAGAGGGCCACGTTCACCCTGAAGACCCTGGGGGAGGATCCTTCCTCACTTCTCCCAGCGTCTGATGGCCGCCATCCCTCCTTGGCGGCCTTCAGCTTGTAGAGACATCGCTGCCACCTGCCTCCACCTTCACGGGGCCGTCCTCCCTGCGTAGCTCACCGTGTCACATAGCCTTCTCCCCTCTCGCCTCTTCTCTTCTCTCAGACACCGGGAACACTGGACTCAGGGCCCACCCTTCTTCAGTATGGCTCCATCTTTTTCCTTTTATGATTATTACCACTTTTATTGTGGTTAAAATACACATAATATAAAATTTCCCATTTTAACCGGTTTTAAGTACACCATTCAGTAGCATTGCACACATTGGCGTTGTTGTACAATCATTTCCACTATCCAATTCCAGAATGTTTTTATCCTCCCAAACTGAAACTCTGTATCTGTTAAAGAATAACTCCCCAGGGTCCCTCCTCTCCACTCCTGGTGACGTCGGTTCTACTTTCCGTCTCTATGACTTTGTCTATTTCTAGGGACTTCATCTAAGTGTGGTCATAAATATTTCTCCCTTTGTGTCTCGGCACGTCTTCGAGGTTCATCCACGTTATAGCAGGTGCCAGACTTTCAATCCTTTTCAAGGCTGAATAATATTCCACTGTTAGTGTACTTTTGTTTATCCATTCATCCAATGACGGACATTCGGGTTGTTTCCACCCTTGGGTGATTGTGAACAATGCTGCTATGCACATTGGTGCGTAAGTATCTGTTTGAGTTCCTGCTTTCAATACTTCTGAATGTATAACTAGAATCAGAACTGCTGAATCATATGGTGATTCTATGTTTAAGTTTTGAGGAACCGTCAAACTGTTCTCCACAGCGGATGTGCCGTTTGCTGTTCCCACCAGCGAGGCACATGGGTTCCCATTTCCCCACGTCCTCGCCAGCCCGAGGTCTTCTATTCTCTCCATAATAGCCATCCTAATGGGAATGAGGATGACTTCATCATATCTAATTCCATTGCAAAGACCCTATTTCCAAATAAGGTCACATTCTGAGGTTCCTGGAAGGACAGGAACTTGAAGGTAGGAGGGACTCTATTCAACCCTGTCCTGTGGTGACGAGGCTTTCCCATAGGCAGAGTGGGATTAAAGAGCCGAGTTCCCAGAAATCAGATTTACCAAAGACAGGCTCTTATGTATAACTTTGAATTGGAGGGAGTAACGGTGGGGATGTTAATGAAGGAAATCGCTCATGTTCTCCTCATGTTCGTGGTTGAATTGTGGTCCGTTATGGAAGACAACAGTGTGGCACTGACTGAGCTAATTGATACGTGCATATCTATTTTATATGCAGCCTATCGTGGGTTTAAAATAGTAAATGGCAAAACCATTCTATCAAAAGTACTTTAGCAGATGAAAGCCAAGAGAGAGGCACTGGTGGGCTAATTACCTCTCTCCATACATCAAGTGTGCCTCCAGAGAGGAGAGGTAACTCCGAAGGTGTGGGAAGAAAAGGCTAATTACCCCAGCGAGCCCTTGTGCACGCACCCACCTCAGGAGCACTGTGAGGGGCCTACGGAGCTTAGGGGCTGACTTTCATGGACGCTGGGAAGTTTCGGATCTTTCCCTCCCTGGGTGTGTGCTCTGACAGGTTGCCTTGCAGAGACTACAGATGGCCTTGGTTGGGTGACTGTCACTGAGAGAGAGAGAGTGTTTGAGATGTTGCGCGTAACAAGTATTTATTCGCTCTGGTTGAGCAATGACTGCTTCTATCTCTTTTCCTATTTTTTTTGGTTGTCTTTAACTCCTTGTGGGTAAATTTTTTTTTAAGATTTTCTTTATTTACTTGACAGAGAGAAAGAGAGAGAGCACAAGCAGGGGGAGCAGCAGATGGAGAGGGAGAAGCAGGCTCGTGGCTGAGCAGGGAGCCCAATGGGGGGCTCCATCCCAGGACCCTGAGATCATGACCTGAGCTGAAGGCAGACGCTTAACTGACTGAGTCACCCAGGTACCCCTCCTTGAGGGTAAATTTTTAAAAAATACTAATATGATCAAAATCCATAGAGAAAATAGACAATCGTCCAGTCATTTCACTTCCTGAACTATTTGAGAGGAGAAATGTATTCGGATGGGAAAAATTAGTAATTAATTAATGGATCAATTAATTAAGGGCTGTGATTCTGAAGTAACTGGATGACTTTTGTCATGACCTCAGTCTCTAATCCAGCGTCCTTCTCTGACAAGTGGGGATAATCACACCTGCTTTCCTACCGCACATGACATCTGGGGGATTATGTGATATCTCTAGGGTTCTGTCTCAGGACCTTCTCCTGCATCCTGCATTCGCTCTCCGGCCCCGGCTCACACAGCCTCAGTCGGTATTGGAAGGGAGGTGTCTCTAGCCCAGGCACCTCTGCTGAGTCCAGACCCTAATATCCAGCTCCCCGCTAACCACCTGCACTTGGTACCTTATCTCTGGCCACTCAGACTCGCCGTGCTCAGAAGTGACTCCCATCTTTCTTTATGAATCTTGGCTTCTTTCCAGTTTCTCTGTCTCTGAGCAGTAACAACATCCCCCCCACCGGGCTAGTCCACGGGCAAAGCAGGGAGTTGGTCACCCTTGTGGCTTCTTCCTCCCTTGCCCACAAGATACAGTCGGACACGCACCAAGGCCTTGATAAGGATTCTCTCCTTGACCAAACCCAAGCCAGGCTCTTCTGAGCCCTTTCTCAGCTAGGCCTCAACCTTGGTCCATGAAGACTTGAACGAACACTAACACAGTGGCTAATAGCTCACAGCCACATCCCGTAGATGACTCTACTCCCCCTTCCCACCAGAATTCTGTGCCTGCCCGAGAAAACTCAAGGCTGCCCAGAGGACTGACTGTCCCAGCAGACACCCCCTGACTCCAGGCCTCCGTGGAGGGGTAGGAGACTAACTTCCACGAGGCCCGGTGAGCAAACCCAGATGGTTCCACAGGGACCAACACCCCCTTCCTGCTCTTCCTGCTTTTTGTAATTTTTCACATCCCTGACCCTTCTCGAACCTATGTTCCCCTCCCTCCTGCCTCCTTCTCCCTTTAAAACGCCTAGTCACCTCTGCTCAGATGGGAAAGAAGTTCCGTGGTTTCCTCCACGGTCAGCGGTTACTGAGTCAGGTCTGTGTTCCCTGCCTGAACTGAAGTCCAGCTGTGTGTATCTTTGTCACCCTCCTGGTTCTACCACCGAAGCATCTCTCAGTTCCATTCGGATCTCTCCTCTCCTCGGTTCTGGCCACCATCGTCTCTCCCCTGGACTGCTGCCTCCCACCGAGGCTCCGGCCCCAAGACTTACCTTCCTGCAACCCACTTTCCTACTCTCTACACACAACAGATTTGGGCACCAGGCCCTCCACATCCTACGCGAAGCCCTCAGAAATGGTTTGCCCTTGCTCTCCAGATGCCAGAAGCTCTCGGAAATGGTCTGCAGTAAGGCGACCAAATTAGCAAACTTGGAGGAGTTGGTTGGGAAGCAGAAGCCTTTGCGACAAGCTGACCTCTCCTTTCCCCCCTGCCTGGGGAGGGGCGGGGGGGGGATTGTGACTGTGTCCTTCTGTCCCTGCCTGTCCCCCTGTCCTCCCAAGTGGAGCCAATCTTGCCAGGCACACTTTCTTATGGGCTTTGTTGGTGCAAGACTCCAGGTCCCTGGAGAAAAGAGGCATCAGGAAGATGCAGGACGCTTTTCTGTTTTCCTTTTATTTCTTTAAAATATTTTTTTAAACTTTAAATTCAATTTAGTTAGCATATAGTGTGTTATTAGCTTCAGGGGTAGAATTTAGTGATTCGTCAGTTGTATATAACACCCAGTGCTCATTGCATCACGTGCCCGCCTTAATGCCCATCCCCCGCCTTCCTCCCCTCCAGCAACCCGCAGCTTGTTTCCTATGATTAAGAGTCTCTTATGGTTTGTCTCCATCTCTGATTTTATTTTCTTTTTCCTTCCCTTCCCTTACGTTCATCTTTTTCTTAAATTCCACATAGGACTAAAATCATATGGTGTCTATCTTTCTCTGACTGATTTGGCTTAGCATAACACCCTCTAGCTCCACCCATTTCGTTGCAAATGGCAAGATTTTGTCCTTTTTGATGGCCCAGTAATATTCGTGTATGTGTGTGTGCATACATATATATGTGTGTGTGTGTGTGTATACATATATATATATATATATACACACACACACCACGTATTCTTTATCCATTCATCTGTTGACGGACATCTGGGCTCTTTCCATAATTTGCCTATTGTGGACATTGCTGCTATAAACATTGGGGTGCAGATGTCCCTTCGGATCACTACGTTTGTAGCTTTGGGGTAAATACCCAGTAATGCAATTGCTGGGTCATAGGGTAGCTCTATTTTCAACTTTTTGAGGAACCTCCATACTGCCTTCCCGGGTGGCTGCCCCAGCTCGCATTCCCACCAGCAGTGTAAGAGGGTTCCCCTTTCTCTGCACCCTCACCAACATCTGTCATTTCCTGACTTGCACACAGCCCCATCCCTGTTGCAAGGTGCTTTCACATTTTTCTTTCATTTAACCTTTCCCTTATTTAAACTTGTGAGATCAGTTTCGCTGTTATTTCCATTTTACAGACGAGAAAATAGACTTGGAGAACTTAAAACACTTGCCCCCAGCTCCCCCAGTCAGCATAAAGAGGACCTAGATTCAAGTCTTCCGTATCCCAAGTAATATTTGTTCCTTCCAATGCCTCACTCTTTGGCTCCCATTTCTCTGACAAGCCCAGGGTTTCGCCAGCATGACTTCCTTCTGCATTTCAAGCTGTGTGCAAGGCAAATGTTTCTTCTGGGTTCCTGTCTCATCTTTCCTTTCTCTTCTGCCTCTTCTGTGTTCCACAGAACTGATGGATGATCGATCATTGAAGATTGTCTTCTTATTGGAAAACATACATTTTTTTGACCAACTAATTTATATAAATGGCTCAAAAATTAAGCATACACTAAAACAGACAATGAACAATGCGTGTCTACTGTTACTCTCCATCGTTCTGTCCCCCTCTTCTCTTCCCACCAATAGCCACTTTTATTTTCTTGCTTATTTTTCCAGAGTTTCTTTGTGTGATACAAGTACTGATGCTAATGCTTATACTCCTTGCCTCTTCTATAGGGCGCTGCACACTGCATACGCCATTCTGCACCTTGCTTTTTTCCTTTAACAATAATATATGTCCTGGAAATCATCTGTTATCAGGGCATGGAAAGTTCCCTCATTCTTTTTTACAGCTGCAGAGTAGTTCAATGAATGGATATATTCCATGATTTATTTAGCTTGTTCCCTAGTGATAGAATTTGGCTAGTTTCCATTCTTTGACTTTACAAAAAAATGCTTCAAGGAATAACCTTGAATATATCTCATTTTGCACATATAGCATAAATATGCCTGAGTCAGAAAAAATATTTGATAGATTGTGCCAAATCCTCTAATATACATTAATATACGTTCCCCCAGCAATGAATGAGAGTGCTTGGCCAACAGTTTGTGTTGCTGAACTTTGAGATTTTTGCCAATCGTACAGACACATGGTAGTATATTGCTGTAGCCTTAATATGCATTTTGCTTATGGGCAAGGGGGACTGTCTATTCATATTTTATTTTTTTTAAAGATTTATTTTAAAGAGAAAGAGCACGAGTTGGGGGAAGGGCAGTGGGAGTGGGAGAGACAAGCAGACTCTCCGCTGACTCGGGGCTCCATCTCACGACCCTGAGATCATGACCGGAGCCAAAATCCAGAGTCCCACGCTTAACCGACTGAGCCAGCCAGGTGCCCCTATTCATATTTTAAAAGTCACTTGTATTTCCTTTAAATGCTAGCTGTCTGTTCATATTATTTGTTCTTTCAGGGACTAGATGTTCTGGCCTTGGTATTGACACTTAAGAGCTTTTCATACATCAAGGACAGTAGTGTTTTGTGATCTGAGTCATACGAATATTTTTTCTATCTTTGACATTTCTTTTCTGACCGTGCTTATGAAGTAGTTGTTTTTTTTTTAACTAAAGTACAGGGTTTTTTTGTTTTTTGGTGTTTTTGGTGTACAGGTCTACACATGTATAGATTCATGGAATCACCACCACCATCAGGATAAAGAACAGCACCATCGCCCCCAAAAATTCCCTGGTGCTACCTGTTTGTAGTCATGCTCTCCCCACCTCTAGAAACCACTGATATGTTCTCTCTCATGATAGTTTTATCAAGAATATTTTATAAGTGGAATCATATACTATGTAACCTCTTGAGACTACCTTATTGCAGCATGACGCCTTTAAGATTCACCCAAAGTGTGGCTGTAGCATTAGCTTGTTCCTTTCTTTTTTTTTTTCTAAGATTTTATTTATTTGAGAGAGAGAGAGAGGGAGAGAGAGAGCATGAGCAGGGGGAGGGGCAGAGAAAGAGGGAAGGGGAGAAGAGATTTCTTGCTGAGCAGGGAGCCCGATGCGGGACTCCATCCCAGGACCCTGGGATCATGACCTGAGCCGCAGGCAGATGCTTAACCCACTGAGCCACGCAGGCACCCCTCCTCGTCCCTTTCAACTGCTGGGTAGTAGTTCATTGTGCAAGGACGTACCACAGTTGGTTTATCCATTTACCCATTGAAGATAGTTTTCAGTTTCTGGCAAGTATGAATAGAGCCGTGTAAATACTCAAGTACAGATTTTTGTGTGAACGTAGGGTAAATACAGTGGAGAGGGGTTTCTGGGTTGTATGGTTAACTTTATAGGAAGCTGCAAATTATTTTCTAGAGTGGCTACATTATTTTGCATTGTCACCAGCAAAATTGCTTTCCACCCTCCCCAGCAATTGGTGTTGAGAGTATTGTTTTTACTTCAGCCATTTTAATAGGCATGTAACCGTATCTCATTGTGGTTTTAATTTGCATTTCCCTACTGGTTATGATACTAAACATATTTTCTCATGCTTATTTGCTGATGACCTCTTTTTGGCCAAGTATCTGTTCAAGCCTTTTGCCCATTTTAAAATCAGGTTGTTGCTTTCTTACTGTTCAGTTTAGAGACTTCGTCAGATGTTGCACATTGCACATGTAAGTCCTCTGTCGCATGTGTGACCTGAAACTGTCCTGTGCCATTGTGTCACTTGTCTTTTCATTCTCTTTGCAGGTCCAAACCTGATGTGCATTACACAAAATTGCATAATTTTGATGAAGTCTAATTAATCATCTTTTTCTTTTATTGATCATGCTTTGGGCATCCTGCCTAAGAACACTGTTTACACAAGTTCAGGAAGATTTTCTCCTGGATATGTTACTTTACATTTAGATCTATGGTCCATTTTGACTTCATTTTTCTAGAAGGTGTGAGACTAGGACAAGGCTCGTTTTGTGTGTGTGTTGATTTTCAGTTGTTACAACACTGCTTATGGAAAAGGCTGTCCTTTCTCCCTTGACTTGCCTTTTGCATGTTTCTCCAAAATCAACTGGCCATACTCAAACGGGTTTATTTCTGGCTTCTCTATTCTGTTCCATTAATCAATATGCTTATCCCTTGCCATACCACGCTGTCTCAATTACTGCCACTTTAGAATAAGTTTTAAAATTGAGAAATAGGGTCTCTATGAATTCATTTTTCTTTTTTCAAAATCATTTTGAGTATTCTAGTTTCTTTGCCTCTCCATATACATTTTAGAAGCGGCTTGTCTATATCTATAAAAAAAAATTCTGCTGCGGTTTTGATGAGAATTATGTTAAATCTGTAGATCAATTTGGGGAGAGCTGACATCTTTCCTGTGTTGAATTCATTAATTCAGGTCTGCTTTCATTGTTTTCAGCATTAAAGTTTTGTAATTTACAGCATACAGATTTTATAATATTTTGTAGATTTATACCTAATTGTTTCACTTCGAGTAAGCTGTTATAAATAGCTTGTGTGTTAATTTCAGTACACGTTTTATTGCTAGTATGTAGGAATAGGATTGGTTTTTATGTTGGCCTTGTATTCCACAACCTGCTAAACCCACTTGTTATATCTAGGAGGCTTTTTGTCAAACCCTCGGGATTCGCTATGTAGACAATCATCTCATCTGTGCCAAGAAACTATCTGGATCCCTTTCCAATGTGTATACTCTGTATTTCTAAGTCTTGCCTTATCGCACTGGCAAGGACTTCTCAGTAAGGTGCCAAGTCAGTTGCAGAAGGTTTTATGTGTTTCTTTTTGTTTAATTTTTTGGACATTGTATTTTTCAATCTTATATAAGATTTGCATTTTGAGTAATGACAGAAAAGACTTCCCCACTGAAAATTATTTTATAACTCTCCTTTTGAATGCTTTTTGGAAGCTGCTAGGACACCTACTTTTGTGAAGCCTAGATAAGAAGGGAAAAGAGATTTAAAGAGGCATTGTTGTAGCCTATGTATTTCTTTTCATGATGTCTGAGAATTGTAGTACAAGAACTCGAGCTATGTTTTTTTTAAAGATCTTATTTATCTATTTGACAGAGAGAGAGACAGCCAGCGAGAGACGGAACACAAGCAGGGAGAGTGAGAGAGGAAGAAGCAGGCTCCCAGTGGGGCAGAGAGCCTGACACAGGGCTCCATCCCAAGACCCTGGGATCATGCCCTGGGCCGAAGGCAGACGCTTAACAACTGAGCCACCCAGGCGCTCCAGAACTCAAGCTATTTTGAAATTGATTTTCTTATTGATGGGCTCTTTAATCACACACCACACTCAGACTGCATTATGGGGGCTGGGGTCTTTTGTGACAGATTATTGAGGATGCAAAAGGTATCCACACTCAATTTTAACACGTAAGTCTGCTTACTGATGGAACGTGAGATAAAATTGAAGTGCCTGACAAATTTAAGTGCCGTTTCAAGGGGCGCCTGGGTGGCTCAGTTGTTAAGCATCTGCCTTCGGCTCAGGGCGTGATCCCAGCATTCTGGGATCGAGCCCCACATCAGGCTCCTCCGCTGGGAGCCTGCTTCTTCCTCTCCCACTCCCCCTGCTTGTGTTCCCTCTCTCTCTAGCTGTCTCTATCTCTGTCAAATAGATAAATAAAATCTTTAAAAAAAAAAAGCGCCATTTCAAGAATGACCAATACACATAAGATTCTCATTAGACATCATGAATGCTAATTAAAGCTATCTTGTGATACTATCATATGCTCAACACAATGGCTAAACTGGAAAAAGACAAAAATATACTGAGGATTAGTCAAGATACGGAACAATCAGAATGTTCATACACTGCTGTTGGGAGTGTAAATTGGTACGATCACTTTGAAAAATTGGTAATATCCACCAAATGTATGCCTCAGGACCTGCCAGTTATAGTCTTAGGTAGATGTCCAAGATAAATGCATATACATGTCCGACAAAAGACATGTACAAGAATTTTCATCGCAGTGCTGCTGGAATAGTCCCAAATTGGAAGTTCCCCAACTCTTCATCAACAGTAGAATGGATAAAAAAATTATGGTTTATTCACATTATTTACAAAACTATATTCAGTGAGAATGAATCAACTTTAACCACATACAGTAGCATGGGTGAATCTCACCAACGTAACGTCAAGTGAAGCAAGCTAGACACAAACGAATATATCCCGTATGCGTTCATTTATACAAAAGTCCAAAAATAAGCGCAATGGACCTATGGTGTTAAGAATCACGGTAGGTTTGAGGGGTCAAGTGTGGAGGGCACGAGAAGGCTAATGGGATTCTGATAACGTTCTGTTTCTTGACATGGGTGCTACTACATGGATATATTCGATTTGTGAAAATCTACCAATTGTATACATTCCTGTATGTATGTAACACAGTTTTAAAAATCGAGTGTGTTTTGGAGCACCTGGCTGGCTCATGCGACTCTTGATCTCAGGGTCATGAGTTCAAGCCCCATGTCAGCTGTGAAGGCTACTTTGAAAAAAAAAAAATTCAGTGTGTTTTTATTTAGTGGGCATGGTAACAGGTGAAATAAGACACAACTGGCCTCAAAATCCAGCTATGTGATGCATTACCAATCATGTGCTGTTGGATTCTGTTTGCTAATGTTTAATTTAAGATTTTTAGATTGTTATTCATAAGTGAAATTGGTCTGCAGTTTTCCTTCTTACTGCTGTCTTTATTAAGGACTGGGATCAAGAGAACACTTGCTTCATAAAATCAGGTTGGAAGTTTTCCTTCTTTTTCTATGCTCTAGACTACGTTAAAACATCATTAGAACTACCTGATCTTTAAGGTGGGTAGAAGATAGAATTCCCCTTTCAAATCTGGACCTGGGTTGTTTTTTTATTTAAGACTTTTTTTAAGTTTATTTACTTAAGCAGTCACTATATCCAACATGGGGCTTGAACCCATAACCCTGAGATCAAGAGCCACACGCTCTATCCACTGAGCCAGCCACACACCCCTGGACCTGGGGTGTTTTTGAAGACAGCTTTTTACTTCCTCTATTTCTTCACTGGTAATTAATCTGTTTAGACAGGTTGATTTTGATAAGCAGTATTTTTCTGAAAATTGTACATTAGATCACAAACTGTGTTATCTTAGGCTAGTTACTTCATCACCAGAAGTCTCAGGTTCTTGGTTTGAAAAAGGGAGATAAGGATAGAACCTCCTTCATGTGTGAAGAATTTCTGACTGGTAAGTAGTAAGTGCTTGGTAAACATGAGGCAGGATGCTAACTTCAATACAGAAAAGGTATCTTTCAAAACACAATTGATCTGCGTTGGTATTAGAGGAATTGCTAACACTGGAGTCTACTGCCTTCCTGGCGATGTCTTTGCCCTGGAAAATAACCAGTTTGGACACATACTAAAAACTTTGCTTCTCTAATTTTCCTTATAGTTTTCAAAGCAACTTCACATATACCATATTCATTTGTTTTACATAAGAATTGACAGGAAGGCAGTGGTTTATAAATAAGCCTTTAAATTTTTTTCTGAATATAAAACTCAGATGCCCACTGAAGAAACTTCAGATATTTGCAAAATAATTTTTTAAAAAGTGAAAAAACATATGGGGGACCTGAGTGGCTCCTTCAGTTAAGCATCTGACTCTTGATTTCAGCTCAGGTCATGATCTCAGAGTCAGACTGAGCCTCGCACTGGGCGTGGAGCCCGCTTAAGTTTCTCTCTCTCCCAGATATTTGCAAATGACATGTCAGATAAAGGGCTAGTATCCAAAATCTATAAAGAACTTATCAAGTTCAACACCCAAAGAACAAATAATCCAACCAAGAAATGGTCAGAAGATATGAACAGACATTTCTCCAGAGAAGACATACAAATGGCCAACAGACACATTTTTCATGCTCAACGTCACTCGGCATCAGGGAAATACAAATCAAAACCACAATGAGATACCACCTCACACCAGCCAGAATGGCTAAAATTAATAAGTTAGGAAATGACATTCGTTGGCAAGGATGTGGAGAAAGGGGAGCCCTCTTACACTGTTGGTGGGAATGCAGGCTGGGGCAGCCACTCTGGAAGACAGTATGGAGGTTCCTCAAAAAGTTGAAAATAGAGCTACCCTACGACCCAGCATTTGCACAACTGGGTATTTACCCCAAAGATACAAACATAATGATCTGAAGGGGCACCTGCACCCCAATGTTTATAGCAGCAATGTCCACAATAGGCAAACTATGGAAAGAGCCCAGATGTCCATTGACAGATGAATGGATAAAGATACACACACACAATGGACTATTACTCGGTCATCAAAAAAGATGAAATCTTGCCATTTGCAGCCATGTGGATGGAGCTAGAGGGTATTACACTAAGCAAAAAAAGTCAATCAGAGAAAGACAATTATCATATGATCTCACTCATATGTGGAATTTAAGAAACAAAACGGAGGGTCATAGCGGAAGAGAAGAAAAAATAAAACAAGACGAAATCGCAGAGGGAGACAAGCCATAAGAGACTCTTAATCATAGGAAACAAACTGAGGATTGCTGGGGGGAGAGGGGTGGGGGGATGGGGTAATTTGGTGATGGACATTGAGGAGGGCACACGATGTAAAGAGCACTGGGTGTTATATAAGACTGACGAATCACTGACCTCTGCCTCTGAAACTAATAATACATTATATGTTAATTAATTGAATTTAAATATTGAATTTAAATTAAAAAAGATTCTCTCCCTCTCCCTCTGCCCCTCCCCCTACTCATGCTCATGCGCTCTCTCTCTCTCTAAAGAAAAAAAAAAGTGAAAAAACTTAGAATCCTAACACCAAAAAACAAGCACTCCCATATTGGTGTTTTTCCTCCAAAACTTTTTTCCTATGACTTTAAGAATCAAAGTTGTGATTCGACTTTGTATGCAAATTTGTGTCCTGGTTCTTAAACTAAATATAATGAAAATGACTTATCCTGTCCAGATCAGTCTCAGAACGGGGTGCCTTCCAACAAAAACAAATATGTGACTCTGAATAGCCCAGAGAAGTAAGGTAGGACTTTACTTGATGTCTCTGAAGGAGATGGTGATAGGGGAAAATGGAAGCAGGTACAATGAGAGCTTCAAAGTAAGAGAGTAGTGTAAAATGGATTTGGGATATTTTGTTGTGTTTTCATGATTAATGCTTCTTTCATAGTCTCTAAAGGTGGTAAGAGGATAACAACCCTTCTCTTGTTTGCCTTTCCTTAGCTTTCTGTGTTAACTGTCTCTTAACATCCATTCCGTCCTAATTTGATATAAACGGGATTATCCGTTTGCCTATGGTGGCTCTTCTAATGACTACATTTCCCAGACTCCCTTGCATTTGATGTGGCAATGAGACCACATTCTAGTTAATAGGGTTACTCATGCCTGTAACTTCCAGACTGTGGCCCTAAAACAGTGTTTCCTTTTCTTCCCCTCATCCTCCTTGACTAGACTATGGGAACGAGAACACTCAGCTTGGACGATGAGATGGAAGCCATGTCTAGGACGGCAAAACCACAGAATAGAAGAAAGCCGGGTCTCTGGTTCTGGGAATCCAGCTCCAATAACCTGCCTGGGTTTCTTTGCAAGAAAATTAGACTTCCATCTAGTTAAAGAGAAGTTTCTCTGCTAGAGGAGCCAAACCTAAATCCCAACAACACATCTTCTGACAAGTTTATACTCGTTCTCATGGGCTTTATGCTCACTCTGTTCTTTGACCCACTGGCCTGGCGTCTTTGTGAATGCCTTATCATACAAGGGAGGCTGATGCCCATCCCTGCCACCACATCCTCCCCCCGAGCCTTTCTGCTCCATCCCAATCCAGATGCTGGGCACGGAGATCCTTTCCTTCTTTTTTTTTTTTTTTAAGATTTTATTTATTTATTTGACAGAGATAGAGACAGCCAGTGAGAGAGGGAACACAAGCAGGGGGAATGGGAGAGGAAGAAGCAGGCTCATAGTGGAGGAGCCTGATGTGGGGCTCGATCCCAGAACGCCAGGATCACGCCCTGAGCCGAAGGCAGACGCTTACCTGCTGTGCCACCCAGGCGCCCCGGAGATCCTTTCCTTCTACCCTAATGCCTCCCTAACTCTAACAGGCAGAGGGGTCTACTAAACATTTTTTATTTAAAACAACTAGAAACCTTTAAAAAACCAGTATTTTAATGGCTGGAAAGATTCCATTCTATAATTTTTAAATCAACTGCTATCATTGGATACTGTTTACCATTACAGAGAATAACAAGGCATGGTAGAAAGGAAATGAGCAGCAAGAGAGGCAGGTGTGACTCACCACCTGTGTGATTTGGGGCAAGGCATTTCTCCTCGCTGGCCTTCCGTTTTCTCATTTGTTTAACAAATACTACAATACCCATCTCTCTGATTTGTCATGAAGATCAGAGACAATTACATGAGTCAGCTAGCATGACAGCACTCACATAGCAGATTCATCACACAGTAGCTACAAAGGGGTGGTGGTGGTAGATTATTGTACGGAACGCTATTTCTGCGTCCCAGAATTTTTCTCAAATGATAACAATCCTGAAGTGGGGGGTTGTTGGTTCAAAAAATAGATTGTGTTTTAGAGGGCGCCTGGGTGGCTCTGTGGGTTAAGCATCTACCTTCGGCTCAGATTATGATCCCGGAGTCCTGGGATCGAGTCCTGCATCAGGCTCTCTGCTCATCTGGGAGCTGCTTCTCCCTCTGCCCTTCACCCTGCTCGTGCTCTCTCTCTCTCTCAAATAAATAAATAAAATCTTTAAAAAAATGTTTTTTAGATTCTTAATACATACTTGGTAGGACTTATTACTGACATTTTTCAAATTAAGAGCCAAGGCTCAGAGAAGTGACACAGTTCAGCTAGGGTTTTAGCCCTCGAAAATGGCAGAGACCAGATGAAGCCCGTGTTTTCTAACTTCTGGTCTTGGGCAATTTCTACCAAATGTCATAGACCCAGAACTCTAATCCTTGCAGTGTGAGAAACTGAATTAAAACCCTTTGCGGAAATCAGCTGTATAAACTCATTAGATGTTACAATATCATTGTTCATTCTGACCTGTTTTTCCCTCAGTCAACTTTTATGGGCATGTGACCAGGGAGAAGATGTGGTAAAAAGTCATCAGCGTTGGTCAGGGAATCAGGAATTCCTCCCAGCCTCGTCATTTACTCATGTTATCTTGGCAGAACATCAATATATCTGGGTGACAATTAACTTATCTGTAAAATGAGAAGAACTCTGGATGATTCCAGAAGGTCACTTCTTGCTTAAAGTCCTATCATTAAGTGATGGGGACCAATCTGGGTAATCAAGACTAAAACAATCTTCCTAGGTACCTTTTACTAAATGTTATGTCACAATTGAATTAACGGTGGCAAAGTTATGTACATTCATGCACATTTTCTTTCAAAATATCTTCAGACACCAAAAGAACAACTCATGTATGCATATCCCATAAGTCTTCATTAGAAAAGGGTGTTGAGAATTTGAAGTTGGGTCTACTCAGCTCTCCACTCAGTTTAAGAAAAGCATGTATTTGTGTGGTTAAAAATTAGAGAAGAGGCGCTTGGGTGGCGCAGTCGGTTAAGCATCCAATTCTTGGTTTCGGCTCAGGTCACGATCTCAGGGTCGTGAGCTCAAGCCCCGCGCTAAGCCCCACATTGGGCTCCAGGCTCAATGCAGAGTCTGCTTGAGATTCTCTCTTCCTCTCCCTCTGCCCCTCCTGCTTGTGCTAGCTCTATCTCTAAAATAAATAAATCTTTTAAAAAAGATTAGGAGAAAAATAAAAATATGAAAGCCATGGGATTTGGGGGATGGCATAAGAGTAGAATTTTTCTTTCAATTACCCTCAATGTTGTTGATGCAATGCCAACAACAACAACACTTCCTAAGATGCTGGTGGCAGATTCTGGCTTTGCAAACTTTGCTTTGAGGACTTTAAAAAAGCGAAGTCTCCTCCTTCTTCTTCTTCTTTTAAAATATTTTTGAAATTCAGATTAGTTTGATTCCGAGTGGGTAAACACAGTAGATGTGGGGGCCTTCATGGTGGGTCTCTGAAATTGGCCGGAATCCACAAATGGGAAGATTTGTGCACATAGTTAGCAAATTACTGCATAAACAAGTTTTTGAGATGTAGCAGCAAGGGAGCATCTGAGCCCTGTGTCTGAGGAGACAGCCACTGATCCCAACACTTCCCTCACTCCAATCTCGTTCCGTCTCTACAACCACGTGACATTAGAGGCCGTTAGTGTCAGCCGCTCCCCGTGCCCCACCTCTGCCCTGATTCTGAAAGCACAAGGTAGCCTTCACATCCATGTGGCCCTTCCACCCCCACCCCCACCCAAAGGGATATTTACCAGTATCTGGAGACATCTGGGGTTGTCATAAACGATGTACAGGACAGCGCCCCACAGTAAAGAATGACTCAGCCCGAAGCGTCAGTGCTAAGGTTGAGAAACTGTGATTTAGGGATAGGAGAAGTGAAGCTGGGATGTGGGCTTCTGGCTCTAGTCCTCTGTGGCCTCTGTCATTTGCAAAGGGCACAGGAAGTAAGCAAAGGGTCATGAGTCAGTCCCGCAGCTCCACCCCAGTGACCTCTCATCTCCTAGAAACCTAGTGCCCGAAGCTTGACCCAGAGAGAGAATGACCTCACCGGAGTCTGCCCACCCGTGGACACGGGGAGCTGGACCTTGCCCCGAAACAGCGCCTGTGACATACATTCCTGCTTCTTCCTGTGTGTCGCCCTTTCTGGAACACCTGTTTCTCACTGCAGTAAGCTTCCTGCAAAACCAGTTTCTCAAGCTGGACCCAAACCCCGCCACTTCCAAATTTCTCTTCCTCCATCCTGTGAATGCAGAGGCACAAGAGGGCACGCAGGCCAGGCCCAGCCCCAGGTGAGGGGAAATCGGCCGAGAGGAGACGCTATCAGACATGCTCATAAAACGATCAAGCCATAATGAGGAAGTGCAGCTAGCACTGGCAGAAAACCGCACCCAAGGGACCGCGGGGACACAGCAGTTGCGCGAGCTCGGTCCTGAGAGTTGGCTTGTCGCCCCGCGAAGGGAGCAATGAAGAGGAAGCAGAGAGCGTGGGACCAAAGAAGAAAAGCGTTCACCGACAGGATAAAATAATGTCCATGCCTTGAGAACCAAGAAAGGGAACTAATTACCTGACCACAGCTTGGGGAAAATATTTCTTACACCATCTGGCTCCTCTTTTTTTTTTTTTTTTTTTATGTAAACTCTACACCCAACGTGGGGCTCAAACTCGCCACCCTGAGATCAAGAGTCACGTGCTCTACTGACTGAGCCAGCCAGGCACCCACCATCTGGCTCCTTTTACTTTAATTTTGTATTTACTGTACAACTCTGACCTCAATGTGGTTTTTCTTTTCTTTCTTTCTTTTTTTTTTTTTTTGAGGTCATGCTTTTCTGTTGACCAGATAAAATGGAGACTTGACTGCTTTTATTGCAAATTAATAAATGAGTATTTGAGTTTTGTTGAGTCCCGCCCATTCACCCTTGGGAGAGTTTAAACTGCAGGACCAGTGGTGCTGAGACCCCTGGCTACAGAGCTGGAGGCCTTTGGCATTCCCCAAGGCGACAGATGAGGGGCCATCTTGCTTCCAGGGGAAGTCTTTCAGTCTCAAGATATTAAAAACGGTTTTCAGCATGAGTGGTTCTCTGTGCGGATTGGCACAGATGCCAAGGCCCCTTGTCAGTCCCTAGTGGTTGACAGCATCGTGGACGGAACATAGAAAACAAGGCCTCTGCCCCACCAGGTCATTTGGCTCTTCCTCTCCCATGGAAGAATTTTGCATGCCCATCAGTCCAGCTGAGAACATAATCTTGTTAATGAACCAAGACAATAAAGGGTAAGGAAAAGGGAGAGGCTTTTAAATCCAGAGGAGTGGGACAGACAGATGAACCCCAGCCGCTCAATAGGCATGAAAGGTTTTTCTAGCGTAGAACTCAGCAGAAGCTTGTGAGCAGTTGGCAAGGCCAGAGTGGTTGATCGAGCAGAGGCCAGGTGAGGCATTCTCTCTCGGGGTTGTGTAGGGGCAATGCCCCCCCCACTCTGAGCCCCAGGCCCGTGCTCCCTCTAGTCCCTCCCCTGGTGGTTTAGGCCTTCTTCCAGCTGCTCTGACCCCAGCTTCTGGAATTTCTGCAGTTTCAAACCTTCTGCTCCAGACTTTGCCTTTGCCCAGTGGCCTGAGCCTTCTAAGATTCCGGCTCTGCTTCTCCAGTCTGGACTCCCTACACGGCTTCACCACACCCTGACCTGCCTGGACAGACAACCTGAATGGAGTCAATGTACCAGTTCTACCAGGGGCGAATGAATATCACATTCCTTCCAGCAGACCCCACATGCTTAGTCTGAGAGCAACGCAACAGAGACACGCAACGCAACAGAGAAACACGATACAACAGCTGTGTTGGGAGGAAAATACCACGTCTACCATGACACACGCACATTAAGGCCCCTGGGAGCCCCGTGGAGGACACATGACTGCTGTGAAGCCTGCTTCGTGGCCAGGAAGGGGTGCTTGTGTGAATCATCTCCACGACATCGCATAGGAATACGCATGACGCCACAAGGATATTTCTCAGAGCCCACACTGTCAGGGGTACCTGGGTCTCCAGTCTAGTTCTACCGAGTCATGACATTGGATGCTAGAGCCCAGGAACCTGAACTTGAACCAAGTTTTCCTAGCGGTTCTTATGGGCGCTAAAGAATGAGAGCCACGGGGGAAAGAGCGGTGAGCTTAGGACATAGCCCTGCCACAAGGAGTTGTGTCACATTTGTGGGATCACTGGTGGATTTTTCTTAACCTCACACTTTTTGCTACTGCTATTTTACTTTTACAAGAAAAATAAAAACAAATACAACAGATAAAACATTTAAAAATCGTAAATAAAAAGGAGGAAGGAGGAATTGGATGAAGAAGGTGGACACGGGTGGAGGCAGGCAGCTCTGATGAAGACAGGACCTGCTCGGGCCAGCAGCAGCAGGAGAGGAACGTTAGACCCGGACTACAAAGCTTGGGTTGGATGCCAGGTCTGCGCTACCGGCCAGTAACTTGGGGTAAGACGCTGAGCCTCAGGTTTTTGTGAAACCCCAAATTTAATACCTGCCGACATCATGCCAGTCCCTGTTCTTGGTGCTTTACCTGGATAATCTCATCCAGCATCACAGAGGCACGTTGGGATAGATACAATTATCATCCCAGTTTTCCAGGTGAGAAAAGTGAGAGGTTAAGTAACTTGCCCAAAGCCGCTCAGCTAGTGACAGAGTTGGGAAGTATGAATGTGCTTCGTGAAGCTTACAGCTCTACATGTCCGGAGGCAACTGGGCTTTTTTGTGTTTTGGTTTTTTCCTAGTGGCAGTGTAATTCCCTTTAATCACAAGGAAACCTTTAGCTTCTTCTCTGCGCTATTGTCCGCTCTGTTCCCAAAGG
The DNA here is from genome assembly GCF_024610735.1 of Ursus americanus. Classification (NCBI taxonomy): domain Eukaryota; kingdom Metazoa; phylum Chordata; class Mammalia; order Carnivora; family Ursidae; genus Ursus; species Ursus americanus. The sequence goes on along the minus strand of NC_142136.1, from coordinate 12,291,232 downwards.
GTTGCTTTCTCTGAGATCAGCCCTGCCTAAGCCAGACTCCAAACTAGCTCTGCTGACAAAATACCAGCCCTACCGGGGCAAGTGAGTGTTGTCCCAGGGACACTTGTCCCAAGGACGCCCAGTAGAAACCAGCAACCTCACGCCCCATCTGCCCTGGGACTTGGGGTGTTGCCGGCACTTGAGCCTTGGTGAACTGGCTCATCAAGCCAGAGCTCGGCTTTCAGTATCAGCACACCTGGCCGCCCGACCTGGCCCTGCCACCTGCCGGCTGTGGGACCTCGGGCAACGAACTCATTTAACCCACGGGCTTCAATCTGCCTGCCGTGCTGGCTGTGCTACGGATTACTGGGTTTTTAAAAAGCCCTGTGGACAATTCTACCGTGCAGCCGGCATTGAGACTCTCCACACTTTTCATTCCTTATATGTAAAATGGGAGTGGCCATTTATAATCCAAACTTATTTCTTGAAATAATAAATGCCTATTAGGCATCTTCTCATGTATCAATCTGAAAAAGCCCAGGAATCCAGCACCACTTATCTCTTTCCTTCACGCTGAGTTTGTGGTTAGTGGCAGAACCGAGACCCCAACCCGAGTGTTCAGAGACCAGCACAAATCTCCCCATGCCCGACATCTCTCTATCAACATATATGTTTTACACACAGTTGTTCCGATGATCAGCCAAGAAACTCATAATGCCTGGTACATAAGCTAATAAATGTGAAATACTTAATTCTTAACTTGACACGGAATTTATTTTAACCTTTATCTCCCCAGATGTCTTGGAGAGCTCACGCTATTATTTTTTTTAGGGGCAAGGCAATGTGTCCCTCTTCAGTGACGAATGGATGCATAAAATTCAAATCAGGGAACTTACCTCCAATCCTGGATTTCCCAGGTCAGCTTTGCTCGGCCACAGTCTGCCTCGGTGGTCCTTTGGGGCCACTACAACACGGTCCGTTTCCTGGAGCAGAGCAACATGGCGGCCTTCCAGCCAGGCTGGGGGCGCTGGGAAGTGCTGGTGATGCAAGACAGCCTGTGCTGCCTTCCCTTTGTCTTCTTGTGGCTCTTGTTTCAGGAAATCTTGGCCTGTTGTCCTGGGTTATTGGGGTATCTGGGATGACTTCCTGCTGCAGTCCAGAAACTCAGGGCTAAGGTCATGGCCCGGGAGCCCCGTGGGCCAGCTGAGAGCTGTGAACCCTCCCGGTGAACGTCTGGATCACAAGGGGGTGTGTCAAGGGCATAATAGGTCGGCATAGCCTTCCTTGAAACCCCCTCCCCCACCCATAGCCCACTTCACCTGTGATCATCAGAATCACCTGCAGGGCTTGTGAAAGCACCCACTTCGGGCCTCAAGCCCAGAGTTTGATTGAGTACGGCTGTGCATTTTGAACCCGTTCTCAGATACTGCTGCTGCTGATTCAGGGACCACACTTTGAAAACCTTTGAACGAGAGAGACCGCGGTCATGATTGCTGGCTTTGTAAGGCCGCCTCTTGGAGATTCCAGCCATGGCTCTGAGGCAACTTCATGCCTGGCCTGGCCCAGGAGCTCCTCCTCCCCTTGGTCACGCTGAGGCCAGAAGCCCCTGGGGAGGCACAGGAGGCAGTGATGTTGGGCAGACGAGGACCGGGAGTGTAGGAGCTCAGTGTGTTGGGTCGGGTGATACCCAAGGCTGGACGGGGATGGTCTGTAACTAAGGAAGTCTTACAAGCTGCTAGTCACAGTGATAGCAAAGTCCAGGGAGAAATGCAGGGCTCAAACATCGAGAAAGTCTTCAAAATAACAGCAGATGAGGTCCTGAGATTACATAATTTGGGGTCACAACACTGATGAGTGGGGATACCACCACCAAAACTGGTCCTTGAACGGAAGGACTTGATTTTTTTTTAAGATTTTAATTATTTGAAAGAGAGTGAAGCGAGAGATCACAGAGGGAGAGGGAGAAGCAGACTTGCCACTGGGCGGAGAGTCCGAAGTGGGGCTCGATCCCAGGACGCTGAGATCATGACTTGAGCCAGACGCAGATGCCCAACCGACTGAGGCCCCCAGGCGCCTCCAGAAGGACTTACACTCTGGGTGCAGAGGCAGCAGAGGGGCAAGCATTGCCCTGCGCTCATATAGGAGCGAGTAAAACTGAAGCAGAGTCAGGAAACCAGGGGTGTGCTCTGTCCTGACGAGTGCTGAGGCAGAGGGCTCAGAGTTCCATGAACTAATTCCGTAGAGTCACGTGCAAGTATCCCTGTGATGGACATGTGCTTGTTGCCAGGGGAAGCCTAAAAGGCATTTTTTGCATGATGCTTAATGATGCAAGAAATTGATCTCGAGAAGCCGTTTTGTAGAAAGCTCTGACGTCGATGAGCTTTTGCACAGTGTAGACAGTTAGCCCTCAGCCCTCTCTTGGGTTGATCTAGAACTGGCCACTGCTTTGTATCTGCTGGGTCTGTCCCAACCCCGGAAGCCTCCCCTTCATTCACTTGGGAAATTGCCCTGTATTCTTCTGCAAAATGACTTAAGAGCAAGCAAGCTGGCAAAGTTGAGGTCGAGAGTGGTTAACTATCTCCCCGTAGTACACAGTAAGGCACCGACTGAGCCGCGAGCCTCTCCCGAGCTCTTCCATTAATCACTCAGGCTCTCTTTGACATTTCCAGACCAAATGAGGACACACCGCCTTAAATGAGGAAAGAATATGACCCAGCCTGGGAGTTACCATTTTTTCTTAAGAAAAAGCTGTATACCACCTCATTACAATAAAAAAACCATTTTCGACTAACTGCCCCTCGGTTGGTAAATTGTTCTTACCGGAGCTTCTTAGCATCATTACACTGATGCAGGCTCCAAAGGTGCTGTACCCAGGTCAGAGGAGGCTCACCCCTTGCCCGAGAGCCCCTAAGAGAACCCCAGGATCTGGATGCTTAGCATTTTCTGGTGGTAAGCCCGTGCTAGTGTTGCCTCTCCCCCCGTGTTTTCTTCCTGATGGAGTTTTAATTCCACCGCAAACCCGTATTGGCTAAAATAAGGTTCAGTGATAGGGAGTGTTAAGATGCGTAAGCCCAAGAATGGAACGAGGGGGTGAAAGAATCCCAGCGTGGCGACAGACAGTTACAAATGAGCCAGGCTGAGGAAGTCTCCCGGGCCGATAATAGCTCCAGCATTGTACTCGTACTAAAAGGGGCTTGGAACAGAACGAGAGAGACGGCGGGTTTGATAATAATTCTCCACACGTCTCCTCAGAGGGACTTTCGAAAGCGTTTCTCCAAAGTCAAGAAAGGTCCGCAAAGCGGCATTCAGTGCATTCGCTAGGTTAAGTATTGACATGGGTGTCATTTTGAGAATGTTCTCAGACCAAGCAGACATCACTGCTGTCACCAGCTAACTGGGACGGCCCTCAATCCATTGATGAGATAGAATAGAAACATCCCTGGTACGCGGCAGTTTCGGCCACATAGATGCTTGTTGGCATTTGCTTTGTGGATGTCTTTCTTTTCATCCAGGGCCTTAATTCTGTAAGGCCTCCAGGACTTTTGTGAACAGTAACAAAAACAAACAAAAGAAGAACAATACTGGAGTTAGCCAGGACGTCTAGTCCAGTCCAATCTCTGATAGGTACAGACATGTGGGGGCCTGGTCTGGTATGAGTCTTTCTGATCCCCGGAACATCCCACATCCCACTCTTAGAATGTGGGAGAATCATGTTTAAGGAACTAGGGGTCTCTTCCTGAAGGCTTCAGCATAAAGGGTGAAGGCAAGAGCCACCTCCTCTGACGATTTTCATGGAAAGTTATTCCATTTCACGAGGAAGAGCTGGGGAAAGTGCTTGCAACTCTATTCCTTGGGGTCTGAGTCACTGTTTCTGTTGGGAAGCTGACTCAGTCTTTGTCTGCGGGTTGGGTGGGAGAGCAGAGGCAGCCTGGGTTTTGTATCTGGCCAACCCTCTCACCAGGCATGATTCCCCCGAGGGCTTGCCAAGCAGAGTCCTGCTGATGCTGTGAGGGTCGTCCATTGTCGTTTCCTCCTGCTTCCGGTATGACCTCTGGTGGGACTTCTGTTTGCTTTCCAAAGAAGACAGGCCAGAGGGCCACTTCCCATGAAGCTCCAAGTGATACCCCTGGGTCTGAGGCCTGAGTAACTGGAGTATCCCTGTGGGGGAGGTGCTTCCAGAACCTGTGAAAACCACCTCAGGCTCCTCTCGGATCCTCTGCTCCGCTGGGCAGGCTGGGATGCGTGGCAGGCCTGTCAGGTAAGGCAATGTCGGGATTCTGGACGGACGAGCTGGCACGTGGCATGACATCCTTCTTAAGCCTCTGCCTGTGGCGACCACTCACTTTGCTCCATCCTAAACATCATCTCTGGCCCCGTGGACGTGGCATACAGACTTACCTTGGCAGGAGGGGGGGACGTTGCCCTGTCACTTCCCCAACCATCCGCCAGCCTGGACGGCATCTTCTCTCTTCCAAGACAAGAGAAGTTGGTCGTACCTCTGTGGAAATAAGTGAAGACCAACCAAACGAGAAAAGCAGAGGCTACTTGTCCGGAGCTGGCAGGAGCAAGGGAGTTGGACACCAGCACTTGCGTTCGGCAGAGACTGGGAAGCAGACAGAGGATGGGAGAGCTTCCCAGAATTCAAAGGGAAAGTTCCAGGGGTGTCCTGACTAGAGGCTGCTGGCCTGGGGAGGTTGCAGGTGGGCCAACTAGAATCGGGGTGTCCTGGGTGGTGGATTAGGGTGCACGTTTGTTTTTTTCTGATTGGTGCTCAGTTGGAAGTGGGTCCAAAAGGGAAGCTTGCAGACTGCAGTCAAGTCCTGGCCATTTTTGCCCAACTGCTCAAGTGGTTGTTGCCCTGCTCCCTGGACTGGTTGCTGGGGGCGGCAGCCAGGCCGCCTGCGGGACTGACCTGCACCGCAGGCTGGCTTCTGAGCTTCCATAAACATCCTGAGATGCGTCTCCCCGCCGACGCACCTGCTTACATGGCCCGCCCTAAGGTAACTTCTTCCTTGATAGTCTTTCTTCAGCCCTCACCTTCTCCTTCTAAAACTCCATCCCCAAGTGCGAGGTCTTGGTGGACATCTGCAAAAGGCGAACTGATTGAGGTGTGAGTGTGCCTGCAAAGCCTTCCCAGATGACTGCATCTCTCAAGAAGGTGCCGGTTAAAGCTCATGCAGCTCCAAGTCATACGCACTCTGGGGTGGGACGCAGGGGAGCATCCCCGGCACTTCCGGGAGGGGGAGTATCTTGGAGCAGGTAATTATGTCCTGTGCCGTGGGAGGGCCTCTTTAATTGCTGAGGACAGTCACACCCCAGGGCAGGGCACAAACCCAGGAGTGAACAAGGGATCTGAAGCCACTCTGGGGTGACACAATTCAAAGGACTGTCATTTTGCTGGATTGTTCCCTGGCCTCTCAGGTTGGAGACGGAATGGGCACATGGGGACCATCACCAGCTCTCACCAGCTCTCTCAGGTCACTTATGAAATTCTGTCCCCAGAGCTTCAGGTTCAATATTCTGATGCTCACGGAGTGCATTCTGTTCAGTTAAAAGCCCACAAGGGGAACATCAGTGGCTAGGAATCTGGGAGAGAAGCTGCAGAAGGCTGGGTCTGGACCATCTTTGTTGGGTCAATAGGGTTTCGTGTCTTCCCACTTGTCCTTGATGTGAAAATCACGTCCCTGGTGCTGGACAAAGTGTGAGGAATAGAATTAAAAACAAAATTGACTCCTAACCCCCAAGAGCCCTCCACAAAGGTAGAAGAGAAAGAAAACAGGTGTATTACTGAACCACATTAAACCAGAACGTGATGAGCATCACAGGCCACGGGCTGGAGGAGTTGCAAACAGAAAGATCTCTCTTCCGTAGCTAAGTGGGAAGTCTTCACATTCGGCAGGTTTCACAAGGCGGAGTCAGGTGAAACTTAATGCATCTCCCCCTGGGGAGACGGGGTGTTACCTTCCTTGATGATTACATACAAAGAGATGGCCCCCAGGTCTTTGAGGACACAATCCTGAGTTGTAAGACTGCCAAGTGGCTTCTGTGGCCCATAAAAAAGATTTATGAGCATTTGAGAAGGATGGAGAAAGGAATTCTGAAAGAAAAAGGAAAGGTGGGGGAGTCTTTTTTCCCCCTTTCTTTCGACCGGGAGAATTAAACTTATTTTGCATTTATATTTGCCCTTACAAAAGGCACCCCTGAGTCAGGAGTCAGGGACTCAGGAGCTGGTTTAGGGGGCTGAGCAGATCCCTGTAGCCATCGAGCCTGTGGGCTGGCACTGGGATGTGGGCGCAGCTCCCCGTTCGGACGAGTTTCTCTCTTCCCTGGGCCGCCAGCAGCCACAGCGAGGGAACACTGCTCTGCGTTCCTGGCTAGAGACACCCTCCCAGGCAAAGGGGGGCGGGATTTATAAGGGCTCCTGTCCTCATTTCCTTCCTCCCACAGTGCAACCCCATCCCTGCCTCCACCCTCTTAGATTCTCACGTTTTTATCTCTGATCTTGACGCACAAGATAAGGTTTCTATAATGGAAAGTAAGAGCAAGAACGAGTCAGGTGGTGAGTCAGAGCCATTCAGCTAGCAATTTAAGAAGCCTGCTCTGTGCCTGCTGCTGGGGCTGCCGCCCGAGCATCACCAGCCTCCGAGTGCACACACACAGTCCTTCCCCTTCCCCCTGCAGAAGGCTCTGGAAACGCAGCCCCTGTCCTGCTGTTGTTTCCAGGGCTTCCTGGTGGAGTGAGCGTCCTGCGGTTTCTGAAATGTTCCCTCAGAGGCCCAGGCACCTAGGGCGGGTTTCTAGCAAAGCCACCCAAGGTTGAAAAAGACCTTAATGTGATCATAAGGTCAAACCCTCTGCCTCCAGACAGGTCATGACCTAATGTCCTCCCGGCAGATACCTGCTGGGCTTATCTTAAATTAAATGCTGACGAGTCTCCTGCTCATTCCTGTTCCTTGTTCCCCCATTCTCCTCTTCAACAGAAACAGACTGATGGCCAGCTTCGCATTGGGCATAGCTCCCTCGGTGTGCGGACACAGGACAGCTTCCGGCCCTGCAGGTCCCTACAGAGAGAACAGGCCAAGCTGCGGGGTCTGAGCCATCCATCCCCCCAGAGAGAGGAGCCCTGGCATTGTCACCTGCTGTGTGGTCTGAATCCTGTTGTTCTCACCTCGCTACCCAAAACCCAGGTTCAGCTGCCTGTCCCTGGAAAAGCCAATACTCAAGAAGCAAGTTTTGACTGGAAAGGAATACGAGCTTTTTTCAGGAGGCTGGCCACCTGGGGGAGAAGGCAGACTCTTTTTTTTTTTCTTTTTTAAAGATTTTCTTTATTTGAGAGAGAGAGAGATAGCAAGAGAGAGCAAAACCCAGCTGGGAGGAGAGGAAGAAGCAGACTCCCTGCTGAGCAAGAAGCCCCATGGGGGGCTCGATCCCAGGACTCTGGGATCATGACCTGAGCCCAAGGCAGACGCTTCACTGATTGAGCCACCCAGGTGCCAGGAGAAGGCAGACTCTTGTCCTAAAACCCACTCTGAGGTTTCTGCCTGGCCCAGTGATTTTTAAAGGAATTTTAGGGCAGTTAATCAGTGAAAGGGAAGCACCACGGTCTGTAACGCTTGATTCTGTGCAGACCCAAAGGTGCCAGCTACAGCTCTTATCAGATGTTCAGAGGCAGTGTGCTGGTGCCTGGCGGGGGGGGGGGGGGGGGGGGGGGGGGGGGAGGTGGTTGGGCAAGAGGGCTTGTTCTGAGTCTTTCCAGGAAAAAATGCATGATCTGTAGATAAACAAAGAAAGGTTTAGTTAATTCATCACTCAGGCTAAAGGCTAAAGGCGCTGGCTAAAATGTAAAGACTGCTAAGGTGCCGAGTGGCCTAGGCGGCGGCTTCAACCTTCCCAAAAAGTGTTCAGCAGGAAGACCAGGGAAGCTTTCTTGAAAAATACCTGGCAGCAGATAAGGCTGCAAGGAAGCTTAGCTGTGGTCTCGGCTCTGGGCCAGAATCCATGATTCAGCTGTGCAGTCAGGTGCGCCCGAGCAAGGTCAAGGAGCCAACTTCTCGGTCTTTTCGGGCACACCCATCTGGAGAATCTAGGTTATTGTCAACTCTGATCGGCATAGCGATGCCGGGAATAGAAGGAACGTTGTCCACATTATCATTATGCCTGAATACTTACTTTCGATATGAGCAAACATCGATGTGTAATAAAAAACTCCCAGGAAGTGTGTTTTCAAGGATGCACAGGTCTTCGCTTGCAAGGTGGCGTCCATGAGCTCGCATTATTACCGCCGCTCAATCTTTAAGCTCAGGGGATGCCTGGGTGGCTCAGTCGGTTACGCGTCTGCCTTCGGCTCCAGGTCGACCCCAGCAAAGGGCTCCCTGCTCAGTGGGAAGCCTGCTTCTTCCTCTGCCTCTGCCTCTCCCCCTGCTTGTGCTCTCTCTCGCTCTCTGACAAGTAAATAAAATCTTTAAAAAATTTTTTTTAAAGTAAAAAATCTTGAAGTTCAGGAGTTAAAGAAGAGATGGAGCTTCACCTTTGTCACTTGCCACTGGAGGGTAAGGGAAGATTCACAACGTGGTGGCTGTCGAGGCCACTTTTAGGCAAGCAACTTGGACAGTGAAGTCTGAGTAAGGTAGGAAGGGCCACAGGAACCCCGGCCCCTGGCTGAATACAAACAGGTCCACTAGACGACCCACCTCAAAACATCCATGAGCTCTGGCTGATGAATGGGTTACTTACACCTGGACACAGGTACCAAAAAAGGAAAATTCCGTTGGGTCCCCTACCCCTCGCCTTCCCCCTTAACTACAGACCCCCCCACACACACCACCTTGTGGCACACAGCCTCTCCCTTGCTGTCCTGCCCATTGCTCCCTTGTGGTAGTCAACAACCTTCTATCTCCTTCGTTCTGCCTTGGGTGAATTCTTGCATTGCCCTTGCCCCTGGCCTCCACCTGACTGGGTCACCCCACATTCGGTGGCCCCCCATCCAATCCGGAGACCCCACAGTGACAACATTTGCAACATCAGTCCTCGCCGCGGCAAAGCTAAGCCAAAAAAATCTCAGCTCCCCACTGAGTTCAGCTGATAGTGACTAAGACCCTAAAGTGGTTTCGGGATCACAAGAGAAATTATTGTCTCTACATCTAAACGTTAAACTTAAAAACTGACTTCTAAGGTTTTTCATGATACCACTCCAATAACAACTAAATAATTTTTGGCGATATTTCTGATTTAATCTTGTAGCCCGTGAGTTCAGACTTGGCTGAGTTTAGTCTTTCATATTTGGCTTGCACATCAACCGGATATCGATTTTAACAGTCAGTCGTGCCCATCCAGCCAAGATGAACATTCAACACACCTGTCGTCACAGGGGACACCCTTACCCTGAGTCTACACAGTTCTAAATGACTGGTCTACGGGGAAGTCGGGGCGGGTGGGTGTTGAATGAGGGCAGTGAGGGCAAAGATCAAGGGTAACCAATGGCTGAAGGTGTTGTGAGCTCCCGTGCTTGTGTGTGATAACATGACTCTTGCAGCTCACCCTACACTCACCCCCACTTCCTTGCTCAAGGAAAGGGTGTCTGCATTTCTTTTTTGAGACCCACATTCTGTTTGGTATGAGCATTTTAGCACCTGAACTCCATCTTGTCCCCACTCTGACCCTGAGTTCTTTTTTCCCAGGCCTTGGTTTCTCTAGGACTGGGGATCTTGCCTTGTCCCCTAAGTCCTGAAGGGCCCCAAAGTCTGCTCTTGAAACCGCCCTACTGCGCACTGCCAGGCTGCATTCCCCAGAGCCTAACCTGCAGCTCCACTGCACGCCCCTTCCCGAGCTGAGCACCAGCTGGCTCTGCTCCTGACCCGACATGAACCGAAGCCCTGTAACGGGCACAGCTGCCGAACTATCAAGTAGAGAAACATGCTTGATCGGAGCTTTCAGACAAAATAAATGGGAATTTAAGAAATCTTTGGAATAAATTGGTAAAGGAAGAAAAACATATCATAGATACAGACATTTCAAAAAATAACTCTTGTACCAAACCACCTAATACCTGGCCTTGAAATGATACTGGTTTTACGAGTTAACAGGGAGTGAGGACCCCAGGAGAAATCACACCAGATCATGGGGGAGGGCCAGCAGATAGCTTACTGCTACAATATCTTACTTCACAGTGATTATATGTCTAAAATAGTGGAGTAGTTGTCCAAAAAAATGTGCCATAGAATCAAATGAATTGGAAATTTTTCCATGTCTGTCTTTCCAAAGCATGCTTATTAATATTTGGTTTAAACATTTCCAATGCTTGGGGTGCTTGGGTGGCTCAGAAGACTGAGCGTCCAACTCTTGATTTCAGATCAGGTCACGATCTTAGGGTCATGAGATCGAGCCCCATGTCGGGCTCCGCACTCAGCTGGGAGTCTGCTTGAGATTCCCTCCCTCCCTCTACCCCTCCCTCCACTCTCTCTTTCGTTTCAAATAAATAAAATCTTAAAAAAATACATTTCTAATGCTTATGTTTTCTTTTTTAAACTTTTTATTCTGAAAAAACCTCAGACGTCAGAAAAGTTATAAGACCACAGTAAAGTACAATAGACTCCATATACCCTTCACCTGAGCTCACTGATCTTAGACATTTTTACCCATTGCTTTCTTCCTCTCATTCTCTCTTTCTCTTCCTCCCTCCCTCTTCTTCCTCCCTCCCCCCCAACTCATAATGTCTCATCAGAGCAAAGACATTCTCTCACCTAACTACGGTACAATTAGTTCAAGTCAGGGGATTTCATAACAATTCTATTATCTAACCACTTGTTCAGTGATATCCTTTATAAGCAATCGTTTCAGGCCCAGGATCGAATTCATGATTGTATATCCTATTTAGTTGTCATGTCTTTTACTTTCCTTTATTCAAGACCAGTTCCTCAGCCCTTCACCTTCTTCTTCTCCTTCTCCTTTTTGGGCTTCAATGACATTGGCATTTGGTTTTAAAGAGTACAGGTCATTTGCTCTGTACGATGTTCCTCCATTCCTCCATTTCAGGTTTGATTGTTTCCTAATGCTCACACTAAGCTTTCCTCGTGATTAGAATCAGTTAGTTCATTTTCGGCAGGCCTTCTACATTAATACTACTGGCTCGTTCTCAGCGCATCACATCAGGGGGCATGCGGTGTTCGTTTATCCCATGATTGAGAGCGCTCAGATAAGGTAGTGCCCTCCAGGTATCTCCACCGCAAAGGTCCCTTTTTTCCTTTTGCAATTAATAAGTTAATTGTGGGGCTCTACTTTGAGATATGTAAATAGCCTGTAATCCATGGTATTTGTCAGGGTTCTCTGGAGAAATAAAACCAATAAGATGGAACCTATATGTATGGGAGAGAGAGAGAAAACGAGGAGAGATTGATTTTAAGAAGTTGGCTCATGCAATCATGGAGGCTGTGAAGTCCAAAATCGGCAGGGCGGGCTGGCAGCCTGGAGACAGAATTCTCACTTCCTTGGGGAACTTCAGACTTTTTCTCTTATGGCCTTTGACTGGTTGGAGGCGGCTCACCCCCCTTATGGAGGACAATCCGGTTTACTCAATCAACATCTACTGATTTGAATGCTAATCTTATCTGAAATAATACCTTCACGGTGTCGTTTAGACTGGCCTGGCCAAGTTGACACATACAATTAATCACCACACTCCTTAGACTTTCATCCAGTGGTTGGAGCATCTATTGATAATTTTAGCTTTAATCGGTCATTACAAAGATAATTCAAAAGGCAATGTTCTATAGTTCCTTCTACATTTATTAGCCCTTTAAAATAGCCCAGAAAATTGCAGATAGAGCTAAGTTCTTCCACTGTTTCCCAGAGGTAGGGTGGATAATTATTATTTTGATGCAGAATTCCACCATCAATTCCACACAGTTTCATTTTTTAAGTATTTAATCTTTGCTTCCTCTGGAACTTATTCTGAGTACATTGTGACATATGGAGTCAGTTTTTTCCCCAGATAATGACCTTATTTTCTTATCACCATTTTTTAAAAGTCCATATTTTCTCCCAATGATTTGCAATGACACCTTTATCAAATTTTAAATTCCCATATAATTTGGGTCCATTTTGATGTTTCTATTCTATTCCCTTTGTTTACTTGTCTTTTCACAGCCCATGGTCCCTGCTTTAATTATAAAGCTTGTGTAATATGTTGCGCTATCCATTGGGAGGCAATCGTCTCTGGGGTTTCTTGTATTTTTGCACATTTTTTGAGCTGAAGATGCCTTTGCTCCGGGCTATCTTTTGAGGATGTGTGTATAGCAAACAGCCGTGGAAGACAGAGATCGTGTCTCCTGGAAGCAAAGGGCAGGTATGCTTCCATCCATTATAAAAGATCTGGGCTTCCTAAGTTCAGGGTTTCTTGCCTGTCATGCAACCCACCTGGCCCTCTTTGTGTCACCTGTGGGAATTAGGGCTTAGGAACCCAGCCAGGAAAACGTTGATAATGCTGACACTCTGCTTCAGCCAGGAGTCTTGTGTCTTCTACCATATCATGAAACTGTGGGAAGCTAACTTGTTAGTTTACAGGTAGGGTAACATCTCTGACCCTTCCCAGTTGTTGACATCAGTTTGTAGGGGAGTCCTTCCTCAATGCTCCTCTTGGTCAGAGTTTTCCTGGTATTCTCGCATGCTTATTTGTCCAGGTAACTTCTAGAATTCATCTAGTTCTCAAAGTCGGTCAATCAAACAAAAACGTATACTGTATATGGAGCATGTTAATTTCACAAATCAATTGCAAGAGCGTCTACAGCTTCATTGGTGTTTCCCTTTTCTATGTTCTCATGGTCAATCTTGTAATCCAGGTCTTAATCAATTTACACTTGAACTACAGGACTTCTTAAAATCAAATCTTGGGCTTTGCTTTAAATAAATGAAAAGAAAACCTTTTTAAACCTTAGGATGAAAAGCAGAGTGGCCAAAACATGGTCTGTCATTAAAACAGAACACACCCCAAAGGGCTTTCCTGAAGGTGAAATGAATTCATGCATGTGGGTCAAGCATGGTAAGCACTCAATGCGTGGTAGTAATTGTTATTATTTCTTTTTTGCAGCAGTGATCTTTTATCTCACATGGTCAGAAAAATCTCAGTTCTAACCATTTTCATATGTGCAAATCTTTATGGTGAGGAAGCTCAAGATAATTCTTATAATATGGAAATATGATTCGTTGGGTACCTGACATGGATACATTAATTTGACTAATATGGTAATGATCACCTATAAATAAAATCCTCTCCCGAAATGTATCTTTTAATTGAAAACATTTTACATTTCTCATGGAGGCCACTACTTCATCATTTTTACAATTTAAGGAGGATGAAAGCCCGGCTCATTCAGGAAGAGATAATAATGGATGGTTTTGTTCTGTATCAGAACGATTATGGTAATTCTGAGTCCTCTGTCCTTGGAAATGTTTGGGTCATAGACTTAAACTGACAGGTACAGCAATCCAGTTTTTAACTGGAATTTGGTTATTTGCTTTATTTAAAGGTATAATTCTCGTTAATTCATATAGATATTAAAAGTCCTGCCTTTTATGCCACAATAAAGTGCCTGAATGATTTCCATGGTAACACGCTTGCCTAAATCTGAAATGTAAAGGAGTCCTGAGTTGTTAAGAACAAGCTCCTGGTGGCATAGTAATCTTTTCCAGGGGCAGGAACAAAACCCAGGGAAGGACAGGTGGGCTGCTTAGAGTCACCAGATGGGGTCTGAGGCATAGTCTCCCAGCATCAAACCACCTTCACCCCATTTTTATGGCTCCTTAAGCCTCATTCCAACTGGGGAAACCAAGAAGCAAGTTACCATCAGCTGGTTAGCAGGGATGAGAAAACCCGGTGAGCACATTTCTCTGGAAGAAATATGGCTCATGAGGAGTTATGAAGACAAGCGGGAGAAAGGCACTAACATCAAAGTCAGAGCCCTGATGAGAGCTCTGGTTTCAATCCTCTCTTTGCCGCGGTATCCCTCCCCCCAGTCTTTTGATAGTTTAGAGAACCAGACCTGCTGTAATCTGAAGAATTCTGCATAAAGAGACTCATGGAAATGTGGCTAACATCCCTTGTTGTCACGCTCACTGGCTCTCTTTCTTAGGCACCTTACTTTTGAAAAAAGCTTCAAGTGCATGGACTGGTTCTCTAAGAACATTCTAGCTAAAACCGCATTTCCTGTTTTTTTCCAGGGATATTTTCCACAGGCCCTTCCAGGTCCGGTCTCCACCCATGTCCTCTCTGCTCTCTGTCCCAGAAACTGGTCTATAGGAACAGTATCTGTGTCTCCCTTGCTCTGGCTTCTGAATCTGGTTGGATTCAGCCAAGGAGAGTTGGAAGAGAAGGAAGCCCAGAATTCCCCCTTCCAGATTACCTTGGTTGGCTACATCTTCTACACTGAGGTGCTCTTTCTGGCTTTCAGTAATGGCTCCCTCCTTCTGCCCTAAAGTCTGGACTAGTGAGGTCTTTACTAGACCCAGGTGCTTAATGGTGCGATGTTGGTTCCACCAGCTTTGCCCACACCTGCTATGCTTCCTGGAGACTCTTCTCATTTCCCCTCTTTGAGTGCACCATCTGTTTTCCGCTGGGGGCCTGTGCTAGTTTCCTAGGGCCACTGTAACAAATACCCACAACAGAACAGCTTAAAACAACAGAAATATGTTTTCTTACAATCTGGAGTTTAGGACTCTACAATTAAGGTGTTGGCTGCTGACAGGGCATGCTCTCTGGAGGCCCTAGGGAGACTCCTCCAGGCAGTTCTCTCAGCTTTAGTGTTGCCAGCAGTCCTTGGCTTGCAGATGCATCGCTCCAATCTCTGCTCCCTCTTCTCTGTGTGTCTCTCTCTTCTTCTAAGGACACCAGTCATATTGGATTAAGGGCCCACCCTACTCCAGTGCAACTTCATCGTAATTTAATGATATCTGCAAAGACCCTATTTCCAAATAAGGTCACATGCAGAGGTACAAGGGGTTAGGATTCTAACACATGTTTTTGGAAGGTACAGCTCAACCTGCAATAGGGCCCAACTGATATGGTGCCTCAAGTGGGCTTTTCTATCCCTCCAGGTTCCCATGCCCCCTGGTCTCCTCCACTAGGCCTCCTCTGGGTTCGCTTTCTTCAAGTTGCTCTCCTACTTGATTTCCCAATTACCTCAAACACTATCCCCCTAAAACTCTTCTTTCTGTCCTGGTCCCATTGCCACCCATCTAATTTTTTTTTCAAGATTTTATTTTTTGTTTTTTAAGTGGAGCCCAACATGGGGCTTGAACTCATGACCCTGAGATCAAGACTTGAGCTGAGATCAAGAGCCAGATGCTTAACCAACTGTGCCACCCAAGTGCCCCAAGATTTTATTTTATTTTCCTAAGTATTCTCTATACCCACAGTGGGGCTTGAACTCACAATCCTGAGATGAAGAGTTGCATGCTCTACTTGACTGAGCCAGCCAGGCACCCCAAGATTTTATTTTCTTAAGTAATCTCTATACCCATAGTGGGGCTTGAACTCACAACCCCAAGATCAAGAGTCGCATGGTCCACTGACTGAGCCCAACCAGGCACCCCAGCCACTACTCCAGTTTTAAGGCATTCATTCCTTTTGCCCTGTTCTGGTCTCCTGACCGACTTTCTCACCTCCCAGGCCAGAACCAACTGTGCATGGCATTCCCTGTTAACACAAGTGGCACGCAACATATGTCCACACAATCATAAAGAAAAGGAATTTGGGAGTAAAGTCTCCTTTTTTTTTTTTTTTTTAAAGATTTTTTATGTATTTATTTGACAGAGATAGAGACAGCCAGCGAGAGAGGGAACACAAGCAGGGGGAGTGGGAGAGGAAGAAGCAGGCTCATAGCGGAGGAGCCTGACGTGGGGCTCGATCCCTCAACGCCGGGATCACGCCCTGAGCCGAAGGCAGACGCTTAACCGCTGTGCCACCCAGGCGCCCCAAAGTCTCCTTCTTTTGTCCCCCTCCCCCTCTGGCCCTTTTCCTCTCTCTCACGTGTGCACACTCACATTGACCATGGCAAAGGAAGGTCTGCTGCTGTCCCAGCCTTCCTATAACCGTAAGAGGAACTGGTTTCAGAACGAGACAAGAATAATGTGGATGGGAAACTGAAAGAAAATGAAAAGACTTGGCCACCAATGACATCACAGAACAGCTGGGTCAATGAGCCCCGAAGGCTGGCCCATCTCAGATTTCCAATCATGGAAGCCCAACCGCGTCCAAATTACCTAAGTTGGTTTAGGTTGGGGTTTCTGTGACTTGCAGCCTAAGGCAAGTGCACCATCAGGGTTTCATTTCGTTTTGTTTTGTTTCTTGTTTCTAACCAACTAAGCAGATGGAAAATAATTAAACACAAAACAAATCAGCAAACCGCTTTCTTAGATGCAAGATGGCCAGATCCGAATTTGAGGCTATCTGGTTCTCAGTGTCAGGATGTCTTTGGGGGATGCTTCCACTCTTCCCAGATCCCTGGGGTCTCAGCCCTGTCAGGTCTGTCCAGAGTGTCACCACAGACTGGCTGGTGGCTGGATGCCCTGTGGAAGGAGCGCGCCTGGCAAGCTGACCTGCGAGGGTCTGGCAGATGGCTTTGGGTTTGGGGAAAACAGGTCAGGGAACCACACCTGGGGAAGCAGGCAGCTTTCCCAAGCACCGTGAACAGACTGTTGGAAAGAATAGAGACAGAAAGCATATTCATTAAAAAGAAGGTTGCAATTAGGACTTCTGGATAGAGATGGGGACTGAATACAAATATTGATATCTACTCCCTCCTTAAACTCACTAAATGACAGTAAAGATGGTGAAATATATATTTTTAAATGTATAAACGCACAAGAACTGGAGAGAAGCATTATTAACAATTTTGGAAGCCGAACAGCAGATAGATGAATGGTAAGTTAGCCGACTTCGGAAAGCTGGATCCCAAGCCAGTAGCAGGGAAGCGACAGAACAACTCGAATTGCATGCACACATTCACACCCATTGACACGGGCGTGCACACACCTAGGAAATATCAGCAGCACCAGTACCTGAGGAAGTAGGCGTGAAGGTGGGGCAGCAGGTGGGAATCGGATCACTGAGCATAGCTGAGTGCTTCCGCCCCACCATCCCAGTGGCGGCTTCGTCTCTGGAGAGGGTAAAACCAAGCGTCACAGGCTCAGGAGATGGCAGCACGACTTGGGGTAAGGTGCCGCTTAACAAAGAACAGGTGGGCGCGAAGGAAGGCTTCCATGGGAGCATAAGCTCCTCCCCCCGCCCCCTCCTGGTCTCGCTTCCACGCTCTGGTCTGGATCCGCTGGAGGGCAAACAATCTAAAAATGCCACCTTCTGGGTTTCTGCAATAAAATGGTTCATTCAGATTTCCCTATCTGTAGACCACGGTCTCATGCACAGAGCTTCCCACCAGCTCTTTAGACCCCTCCTCTTAAAGCCAAGCAGACAGCCAAGAATCATAAGATATTTGAGGAAATGTGCCATTTGAAAAACAGACTAAGAAGCGACTCAGATCAAAACAGCTTTGGGGGAATAGAGACAATACGGGGGAAGAAGACTTCAAAATACCCATAGGGGTGGTCGAGAATCCCAGAGAGAAGAGCAGCCAGCCTGAAATAACAAGCTGATGTGACCATAAATGACAAGTCAGGTAATTAGAAAGACCCTCTGGATTAAAGACATGATGGTAAAAAATTTAAAAAACAGGGAGTTTGGAAAACAAATTGAGGAAATCTCAAAAGTAAAACAAAAAAAAGAGAGAAAGGATAAAACAATTCAAGTCTGGTCAAAGAGGAAGAACATCTAACAGGGGTTCTAGAGAGAGCAGAGGAAATGCAGGGAAAATGATTTTTTTATTTTTATTTTTTAATTTTTAAAAATTAAAAAAAATATTTTTTATTTGAGAGAGAGAGGGAGCGCCAGTGAGGGTGGGGGGAAGGAAGGGCAGAAGCAGAGGGAGAGGGAGAAGCAGACTCCCCACAAGCAGGGAGCCCAACACAGGGCTTGATCCCAGGACCCTGAGATCATGAGCTGAGCCAAAGGCAGACGCTTAACCGACTGAGCCCCACAAGGCCTGAGGATTTGTTTAAATTCATGAAAATATCCCAGAATCAAAGGAAAGCAGTTCCCAGATCGAAAGGGCCCACAGGGCATCCAGCACAACAGATAAAAATAGTCCCCCCCTGGGCCGACGGCTGAATTAGGTGATGGGGATTAAGGGGTGCATTTGTCGAGATGAGCACTGGGTGATGTATGGAAGTGCTGAATCACTAATTGTACACCTAAAACTAATATCACACTGTATGTTAACTAACTGGAATTAAAATAAAAAAAAAATGGACTCACGCCAACATACGTCACCCTGAAATTTCAAATTTCTGGAAGCCAAGAGACGATCTTACAAGCCTCTAGAGAAAAAATTTTCCTAGGAGAGATCAATAATCAGAATGGCTTGGGCTTTTCAATAGTGACACTGAAAAGCTCAGAGACCATGGGGATGGTCTCAGAATTCCCGGGGAAAATGGCTCCCAACTGGAAGTCTATACCTGGCCAAATGTGAAGTAAATAGACTAGAATAAAAACCTCTCAGACATGCAAAACCCTAGAAAAATTTACCCCCCATGTCCACTTCTCAGGAATCAACCACAGAAAAGTGCCCGACCAAAACCAGAAATAACTAAGGGAGAAGAGGGCATGAAATAAATACATGCTAGGGGAGGTCAGAAAGTCAAGAGGTGATGGGGATTTGAAGATAGTTTTACAAGGATTTTTTGGCCTCCGGATTGGAATCTGCCAAAAAAAAAACCCCAAACAAACAAAAAACCCAAAAAATTCAACTGGGTAAATTTGAAGATCTAATTGGCTTTCAGTGATTCAGAATCAGGCAGCAGCCCATCAGGCAAGGAGGAGTGGGGCGCTCCAAGAGAACATACAAAATGGAAGGGTTTTAAAGGAAGGGGAGGGCGGCAAGAAGTTACTAGCTCAAGAAAGGAAAGGATTGTTTTTGGCAAGGTGGACTTCCTTTGCGGGAAGGGCTGGGGTCTCATCATGCAGATGAGGAAGACCTCATCTTCCTTTGGGGGATGAAAAGGGCACAGGCACAGATCACTTCATAGATGCTAACCAGAAAATTTCAGATTAATTGGCTTAAAATTCTACTCCTGTAGAGGCTGAAACTGCCTTTAAGGCTTGGTTTGCTGTCCTGGGGGGGGCAACTGACTCCATCTTGGGCCTGTGTTTTTCTGTTTAACAAATTCCTCAGTAGGTTCCAGAAGAAACCTTTTGAAGGACGTGTTGTGTATTTGGTCACATTGAGAGGAGATTTACTAAGCCAAGGAAGACTTGGAGGTTGAGTTTGTGAAGATCTGTAGAAAAATAAGCAAACTTGAAAAGGAATGATTAACTCCAGGGCCAACAAGCCAGGGTTATCGTGCATGGAGGGGAAAACTAACCACAGCGTATGGTGTGGCTTATTGAAGATCACATTGACACAAGTACAACATTGTACCAGTGAATACTGACCCAACTAAAATCACCACACGGCTGTGCTGGGAGGACGGGGTCACCCTCATGCAAGCGCTCATTTGTAGCCGGTGTGTGAACGAACGGCAGGGTGTAGGTTGGGAACAAATTCTCCTTCTCTACAGTAGGAAGTCAACTTAGAAAGCTTAAACCACCAGCCCTATAAGCAAGCTATTTGGAGGTAAACAATGAGTTGAAAGAGTTCAAAGTGGTTGCCCCTAGGGAGTGGGAACCGGGCAGGAAAAGGGAGGATTGCTATTTTTCAAAACAAGTGTTGTAGAGATCTTTGCCTTTTTAGACTTTGCATGTACTGATTTGATTGAAGATAAAAAACTTAATTTTTAAAATGCGCTATATACGTAAAGAGTGGTGGATTGGGTTTGGACAGACATTTTAACTGAGATGGGCAGTAGACGGATTTCACGCACGCAAAGCTCTGGAAGCTGACGGACCGTGTGCCTTAACCGCCATCTTGTAAAAGTAACACTGAGGTAATTAATAGGTGCTGGGCCTCTCTGCATACAGTCTTACCAGACTACCGATTAACTGAGTGCTTTTTACACCTCCATAGGTGCTGTTTTCTACTTCTGCTGCCCAAACGTCAGGGCTTTAGGGTCCACCCTTCTTTGTGGTTTGTTTATTTAATTGCAAGGAGACAGAAATTTCAGAAACCAGTCAAAAGGCTTCATGTGCACTTTAGTCTCTGATAAGTGATGCCACACCCAACTCACACTTGGTTTTTGTCCGCCTGGATTTCAACCTTCAGCCTGAAGATGGGACACGCCAACACCATTTACCTCTAAGGCTTCATGGGCCTGGGCCGATGTTGGCCCAGTGACAGGAGAGGGTCAGAAGAGGGATGGCCAAGAAGAGGGGCCCCAGGGGCATAGGAGAATGCCTGCAGGGAGTTCCAGCAAACGGAGGGAATATTTTAACTTGTTGGTAATCTTTCCAGGGCAAAGATGGGGAGCCCAACTCAGGCCCAGAGGGAATCACGTTATACTTTATTTTGTGACAAAATAAGGTCCAAGCGGGGCATTTGTATATAATAGTCATAGTTGCTCTGTGCAGGTGTGATGCACGGCAAAAAAGGCACAGTGACCTAGGCTGGCCTCCCTTGCTTGAGAAAATGATCTAAAAATGATAAATGTCTGTGCCAGAGGTTCCAAGCACGACTGAGCAGGCTCCCTAGAAGACCCCCTAACACACTTGTCCCCCCAGAGGAAAGTCAACACATGTTAGCTCAAATAAATTAGCATTCTCTTTTCCATAGATTTCTGTAGATTCTCAGGGCTCACAGATTGATTTGAACAGACCCAGAGAGCAAAGGGCCAAGAGGAAGGGCAAGGATGTGGTTTACAGAGGTAAGACCACCAACATCTCATTACCCGTTATAACGATAGCATGGAGGAACTCCAGACCTTGGCTTGGAGAAGGTGAGATGGACACAAACCGAGAAGTCTACAGGAACAGAAACGGGCCCATGTTTCAGCTCTATCATTATGCTTGTTACACCCGTCATTGCCGCTTCTAATGACTCATGATGCTTTAGAAATTGCATTTTCCCCAGGAAAGATTTCTTTGGGTTGATGGGAGGCAGGAGCTCCAACCTAAAGTTCATTGTTTTAAATAGTTGTCTTAATGACCCACACTACATTTCCACACACTTGCTAGATCTAAGGTTGTTGTTCCAGAAAGGCACATATTATCATTAATCATAGTGTTGGCATGTTTTTACAGTTTCTATTGTGCTTTTACACAATACCAAATGCTTGTGGTTTTTAACCTTGGTTGCTTATTAGAATCCCTGGGAGCATTCAGAAAAAAAAACAGATGCCCAGCCTGCAGCCCCAGAATTCTGATTCTAATGGTTTAGAGTGAGGCCCAGGCATTGGTATTAAAGAATGGTTTAATTGTCAGGTGACTCTAAAAAGCAGCCAGTGTTGAGAAACCACTGTTCTGACAGCTTCCTGACATATATAAGTCTCCAGTGTGGCCCACAATTACCACAAGGCCCACATGATGAATCTGGGTCACCCCTCCCTTGTCTCTTGCTCACCACACCTCACACAGGGGTCTCTTTGCTGTTCTCAAACACACCAGCTGTATTCCCATCTCAGGACATACGCCCTTGTTAGGGCCCCTTCTGGAATGTTCTTTTCCTAGACATTTGACTATCTTGCTTCCTCACTCCATTCAGGTCTCTGTTCAAATGTCACCTCCTCAGAGAAGCCCTCCTTGGCCACTCCATTTAGAATACCAGTCTTCACCAGTCTCTGTCCCCTTACTTCATAGCACTTATCAACATCTGCCATTATGTTATATATTTACTTACCTGGCTGACATCAGTGTCTGGAAAACAGTAGAAGCTTAATAAGTATTTGCTGAATGAATCAGTGAGTGGACAAGGATATATGTAAAATCACGCGAACTCGGGCATGAAGGAAGTGGTCAATGACGGAGTTTCTTTTCCCGACTCACAAAACCCCAGTTGCTTCCTCACACTGTCTGGTGCCATCCTGAGGAACAAGAACCCCAACTGGGAGGTTGGGACTTGTACCTGAGTCCCAGACAGAATGGAAGGCCACTAATGCCAGTCCCAAGAAAGAAGCTTCTAGAAATAGCCACTCGGTATCTGATGAGACCTTCTGATGTATATGCATGAAAAATTTATAATAAGCATTTCTGACGTTTACAAAAGCCTTTTGTTGGCACCACACACTGCCTAGCCTGTTCTCGTTCGCCATCTTGTGGCCAAGCTGGGGCACTTCCACACATACCGTGTGTCATAACCAGGCTTAGTCAAAAGGAAAGTTCCTGCAGCTGGGCCTGGCCAGAGCCGTTTGGCAAAACACCTGTGGACATTTGACCAGACCCTGGTGCTACCAATCTTAGGCTCCCGTTTTTTAGAAACAGGAAGTAACGGGGGTGACTGCTTGGTTTGGTGGCTTTTGCTGGGGGACAGCTGAGAGAAGTGCTTAAGGGCCACCTGCCCCAGAGCCCAACCTTGCCTGACCTTTGTCCTCCTATTCTGATACGACCTCCACTATGAACCCGGTCACACCAAGACCCCTGTGATTTGGTCTGGGTAAATAAAGGCTTGTACATGTCACAAGTTTATCTATTTATCTATTTTGTAGCGCCAGTATATGAAAACACATTTAGCACAGAGCAGGTGCTTACTCAGTAGTTGTTGAAGGGATAGAACAATAATTGCTAGCATTTATAGAGCACTTACTGCATGCAATGCACTGTATGAAGCCCAAGCACCTTCCATACACAATCTCATTAATCATGTGGCGATATTCCTGGGACTGGCCCTGGAACTCCCTTAGTCCCAGACAAACGGGGACAGTGGGTCCCTGAATTAGTCACCGTGCGCTGCCATAACCCATACCACAGACCTGAGGCTTAGACAATAGAAATTAATTTTCTCACAGTTCTGGAGGCTGGATGTCCAAGATCAAGACGCCATCAGGGTTGGCTTCTGGTGAGGCCACTCTTCCTGGCTTACAGACAGCCGCTTTTTTTTTTTTTTTTTAAGATTTTGTTTATTTGAGAAAGAAGGGAGAGAGAAAGAGAGAGAGTGCAAACACAAGTGGGGGGGCGGGGAGGAAGGAGCAGAGGGAGAAGCAGACTCCCCGCTGAGCAGGGAGCCTGACTCGGGGCTTGATCCCAGGACCCCGAGATCATGACCTGAGCCAAAGGCAGACGCTTTTGACTGAGCCACCCAGGCGCCCTGACAGCCGCCTTTTTGCTGTGTGGAAAGAGAGAGAGAAATGGAGGGGGAGGGGAGGGAGGGAGAGAAACCTCACGCTCCTCTTCTCATGAGGACACTGCTTCCTTCTTGAGGGCTGGCGCACTGGCTGCTGGGATCGCTCGCCCACTGGCTGCTGGGATTGATGTAGGTCCTTCCTGCTTATTGGACACACATGGGTGTGGGACACACCAAGAACTCCTTCCAGGTTTGTAAACTAAACCAAGGACGCAAGTAAGTCGAACGACTTATGGAAAGTTACAGTCGTACGGAAGCTCATTCTGACCGATGACCAGACCCGGGCTAAGCAGCAGGGGCAGCGAGCCTGTCATCTCTGCCCCAAAGCCCAGCTTAGGGAAGGGTTCTTGGCGTCTTGCTGGTGATGGCAGGGGGAAGCTCTCACACCAAGTGCTGTGACAGGGGGCCTGAACAGGACAGAGAGCGGCTTAGGGAGATTATTAAGGGAAACACTTCCTTGCTCAGCACTAAGGAGAGGACAGTCCCCAGGCACAAAGGCTTGCTGCCCAGGGCCAATCCCCTGACTCCCACACTCATTGAAAGCTCTTAGGGCCCCACACTTGCTTCCAGAAGAGTCAGCTCTAAGAAGCAGCCCAGCACATCCAGCTCCTGTTCCTTGTGCATCTTTGAACACCTCCATGGAGCCTACACGCCTCATTAGAGCAAACCAGGGGTTACATTAAATACAGACTCCATCGGCTCCGAATCGCCAGAGGTCAGCAGGATGAGGGAACGTGGATGGAGTGCGGCTGTGTCCTTGGCAGACAGACCTCAGAGCCCAACACCTGGGCTCTCTCTCCACTGCCTTTGATCAGGTTGGAGTCAGAGGCCCCTGACACGTGGGGCTCTCTCTAGAAAGCCTGCAGGCCCTCTGACATCATAGGATGGAGGCAAGTGGAAGGAGAATTGCCTTCTTTTTCTGGGAGCCTCTGGGAGGATTGGAGGGAATTGGAGTTCTTGTTCCGTGAGTGTGAAGAGAGTTCTGCAGTGGGAGTGCCCTTCATGCAGTGGGAGTGCCCTTCAACTCTACACTTGAATGGCCGCACGGCAAGTTCTGCTCTGTGTATTTTACCACAATTAAAAACACAGGACAGCTGGCACATTCTCTGCTGTCCTCCACCTGCTGTGACTCCCCTGTCTCCTTTTCTCTCCAGCACTGTCACTGGCCACCGCTCCTTCTGTGGCCCAGGCCTCTCCCCTGCCGCCAGGCCACTGCCCCTCAGGGTGAGACTGGGCCCCTCAGCCCCTCGCAGGCAGGTGATCTTCAGAGCTAATCCCACTGACCCGACCTGGGAGGAGCCACAGCTGGGACTCCCACACGCAACCGGGGTGCATAAAACTCAGACCCCTGGGAGCGGCTTCCGGTGCTTTCAGAACATCACAAGGTCCTTGGAGGAGGCCCTGGCTCCTTCTAAGATGGCAAACGTGTTTCATCTTTTCCGTTTCATGCTCTGAGTGCAGGGTTTACCAGTCTCTCTTCCCCACATACGGCCCCTCCTGTCCATCTAGCCCCGCCCATTCTGGGCTTCCAGGGAACTGCTGCCTCTCCGAAGCTTTCTGGGACCCCCTTCACCATGCCCCCCCCATCACGTGTTTGCATTTTGCTGTGTGAAAGGAGACAGAGTAGACCGGTGGTCAAGAGGCCGGTCTTTCTGCTCATTCGTTCAAACACCGGCTCGGCCCTCCGCTGGGGATATGGCCTGGGGCAAGTAACTTAAGCTGGTTCCTCAGTGTTCTTATCTTGGAAATGGGGCAAGCAAGACCTTCTTTACCACTGTTAAAAGGATCAAATCAAATTAATCCACGCTGTCCGTGAAATGTTGGCAGCGAGAGGCAAGTTTGTTGAGTGGCTGGCTGTCTGGACTCTGGAGCCAGACTGTGGATGTGACCTCCGGCAGATTACTTGGCTTCTCTGTGGCCGTTTTCTCCTTTGTGGAATGGGAATAACATCAGCAATCTACATTATAGGGACGTTGCAAGGATTAACGCTCGTAAGCTTCATGCAAGAGCGCGCGTAATGCTCTGCACACAGTGCCCGATAACTGTTGACTGCTATCGTTTGCCATTTAAAAACATGAGGCTGCAAAAACCCTCCATAATGTATGACAAGATGCAAAATGGTGAACAAAAATCAAACTTGGACATACATTTCATAAAGTAATTTTGTAAGGTCTAAAATAGACGGTAAGATAAATATTTTAGTACCCCGAAAGAAAAAACATCCACAAAATTTTTAAAAAATAGCAAGAGAAATATGGAAACAAAACAAGAATAGGCTGATATGAAGAAGATTCATATGTATGTTATAAGGACTTCTCAAAATAGTTTGGCTTTTAGGTACAGGTGTTCCCCGCTTTCTGAAAGTTCGCATTAGGCCACTTTTATAGAAGACCTACATTAGTACCTGTTTTTGCTAGCAGAAAGAAATCCAAAGAGGATTTCTGCTTTAAAAAAACACAAAGCGTGAAAAGCAAAACTGGCATTCAGTGTTGGTTTTGCAGCGGACTGTAATAGAGGTACAAGCACCCCAAGCCCCAAGAGCCACGCAGCCCAGCTCCTTCCTCGAGGACCGCACTCAGCATCCAGATACCAGAGCTTTGAACAGTGTCTGTGAGCAGCTGGACTTTATCTCCATTTATATTGTGCACTTGTTAGCAAGATGTGTCCGTAGGTCTCAGAAAAGCCTAAGAGAGGGAATTTTGGGGGTTGGAGAGTACTAAAAATTTTCCATATAAATTAATGGTAATTGCTTCTTTGCTTCCCACCATTTGGGCTGACAAAAGGCTTCATGGGAACACCCCGCTTTGAAATAGCAGGGAAGACCTGTATAAGTGATGAAGTCCTGCTGTTTCCAGTGACAGCACTTCCATTCCAGGTGCTCTCCCCAACCCATGCTCAACTGTATCTGACAGTCAGCCAACGCCCCGGTCAGTGTACTATTTTGATTTTACATTGATGAGCCTGGAACTTAGAGAAAGGCATAAAGCAGGAAAACATGAGGGCCCAAGAGACCCCGCGTTATTGATTCAGCCGCACGTGTCCCCTCCTCCGTCCCCTCCCCATGACATTTGCTACTGTCCAATGTCTTGCATCTAGAACAGCCACGCTGGCACCTGTCAGTCTTGATTATGTTTGGAAGAAGTGGTCAAATAATAGCTAGAGGGAGGACGACTCTGGAGACTCGGCCCTGATCAGCCCAGTGCACCTGTTTCCCCTCGCTCTCTCCTCATTCAAAGGCCAACTAAGATCCCGTAGGCATCATTTCCATTCATACGCAAAGCATCCTACAGTGTTAACATCAGAGTCCATCAAATATTTGGGAGCCACCCGAAACAAAGGGTTTTTAAAACCTCAGAGTGTGTGGTATTCTTTGCTTTGTAAGAGAAATGAAATCAAATCGAAAACGTTGAGACTTGCACAGTGTTACCCAGTGGCTGTAAGGACAGGCAGGACTAGATATCTCCAGAGGATTTAGGCTTCATTCTCTCTCAGTTATGGGCAAGCTCAGATAATGACCCCGCGCGCTCATCAATCTAGCTAGTGGTTTGTCCCATCAGGGACACAATAGGTAAGTGAGAGGGCAGAATGAGCGGAGAGGCAAACTTAGTCGTTCCTCAAAGCTACGCTTGCGGGCCAGACTTCATTCATTAGGCTCATTTCCATCTTCCACCACACCCCTCCCAGCCCGAGCTTTAAAGTGTTTGTGTAACACATCAAGGCCCACCAAGTTCCAGAGAACAGGACACACGCAGAGAGCTTTCAGCCTTGGCAGAGCTGGGATGGCCCACCAGGGCGTAGGGTGTGGGACAGCGCACGGGGGAGGCAGCCAGGCTGGGGGATGAGAAACCCCCCGGGGAAGTGGCCCGCAGCCTGAAGATGCAGAGAACTCAGCCAGGCGGATTGGGTGGGCCAAGCTGGTAGAGAATGTGTGTCTCAGGACCTGATTTTTCTTCTGACCTGGAAATGAGAACTTGATGCATTCCAGAAGAAAGTCAGTGTTAGTCGGATTGGAGTGAGCAGAGAGAAAGCAGATGTGTCGTGAGAAAAAAACACCTTGCAGGCCTCAACTAAGGAACGAGGGCTTGATCCTAAGAGTAGGAAAGGTCTTCAGCGAGGTTTGAGACTCACATGGTGTTTCTCACCTTGCGCTTTGAGCCTCCCTTCATTCAGTCTCCACAGCGGGACAATGAGCTTGTCCCTGAAGCGTCTTGGAAGGCCACCCCGGGCCCTTCCTCCTGATGGATCACGGGAGCAAGTTCCAACGGTCAGAGCTGCGTGCCAGTTTGTCTGAGAACTGTTGCTGGTTTTTGTAGGAGTGACAAAGTGGAACCACGCTGGGTCTGATACCCAAGATAAATGCCTATAAGACGAGTCAAGCATGAAGTATTTACAACATTCTACAAGAGTTTTTGTTTGAGGGGCACCTGGGTGGCTCAGTTGGTTAAGTGTCCAACTCTTAACTTCTGCCCGGGGCATGATCTCGGGGTCGTGGCATCGAGCTCCGGGTCAGGCTCAATACTCAGTGGAGTCTGCTTGACAGTCTCTCTCTCTCCTCTCCCTCTGCCCCTCCACGCCCATCTAAAATAAACAAATGTTTAAAAAAAAACTTTTTTGGTTCGAGTAGACAAAATTGTTGTGTTGGGAAAAACACTTGAAGATGGCATATAAATCCGCACGTACAAAGCTCCTGGTAACAAAAGCAAAGCATGGGCGTCCACATCCCCGGGAAAAACAGCACCAGCAAGAAACAAACCTTGATGTTTCATGTTCCTGGAATTTATTGTATGTGGACATTGCTTTTGCTCGTACTTTTATCAACTTCTGATGACATTTTATTGAGTGCACACAACTTTTAGAATCGGGACACAGGTTGAGGATTTCTTATCCTACCCCCCAAAACACACAGGTACTTATTTTTAAGAACAGGAATGTATTTCATACTTGAAACGCCAAAAATCATTACTGGCCTTTACCTGAGTGGTCTTTTGAGTCATACAAAATTTAAAAAGAGGTAGGGAATGGAAAAAATAAAACAAAAAACAAAAGGTAAAATTCTCAGTTAATACTAGCTGGTGCTTATTATTACATGCCATTCTAAAGCATGTAAATTAACTTTTCACATCGGCTCCTGCCTCATTTAACAGTGTTTTCAAAGAGAGTTAGAATGCAAACAACATGGGACTTTGCCACCCTTTCAAAAAATGACTAGTTAGTCCAAAATAACTTCATTTAGGTGGTAGAAAAAGAGTTAAAGGCAGGGCATGGATTCATCGTTGTAGAAATGCATGTGTATGTGTACGTATGTGTGTACATGCTTTAAATATGACTTTTCTTAAAATAAAAAGACTTCTTCCAGAGTTTTAGGTTCATTGCTGGCTGCTTAGAAAAGAGCTTTCTTGGTTCACAATTCCGAAGCCCTCCCCATCAGAGTGTCCTGCCACCAGGGGACAGAAGTCAGGGTATTGTCCTGGACCCGGTCCATCCTCCACTTGCTTCCTGACATTCACATCTGTGTCTGTGAGACGGGAGCCACTGTGGCATATTTATTCATATTTTCCAGGTTCTTTTTCTCATCCTCATTATCAAACCGAGCTTCAATCTCCGCTGGATTGACGTAAGTATAGAACCGGGCCATGATGGCAAATATTATGCAGACAACCAGGAGCAATGCCGCAAACAGAATGTACTCGGCCCACTTTGAAGGGATTGGAGTTGGAGCAAGAAAAAACAAAAACAATAACAGTGCAGGTTATGGTAATGTATGCATTGTGAGGACATTTTCCTGCTACGTCTAGGTAGAAGGTGCTCTGCAATGAAACTGTTCTGGAAAATTGGTAGGCTACTATCGTAGATACAGAATGGCCAGCTTTTCTTGAATGCCCAAGTATAAAGATAACATTTCCGTAACAGGACTGGAGGGTGGAAACCAAGACTTTGGGAAGATGAGAGAAAATTTCTGAGAAACCCATGTTAAGGGACAGAGCTGGCCTCTAGAAGGATGGGGACCAACAGAACAGCACACAGTACTCTTGAGCAAAAAATAATGTGTTGACTTGTTCTAAGACAAGACCCCCACATTATCCTTTGGCAGAATCTTGAGGTTACTCGCACACAGCATGAGCACATGCCCTGATGGGACTTGAAGGGGGAAGTGAAGAAACAGCGTAAGGGAGCACCCCTTTAAGAGAGATATGCTAAAGTGCTGAAGGAGAGAGTTTCAGTTTCAGAAAAGCCCTAATTTTATGGTAGCTGGAAAAGTTACAACACCTTTAGAATGACTCTAACTTTAGGTATCATGAAACTTTCTGGAAAACATGTCTGGCTTGGGGCCATTACGCTGCATTCACTGAAGCTAGGAAAGATCTTTCCTTTGATAGTAAACCACAGTAGGGTATAGGTATGTTAACCCAATCTGGGTATTTTGGTTGTCACTTTCCAACTGTATAGTACCAAGTGGAAATAGGAAGAATTGGCACACACTTGGCCAAAAACCCATTTGGTCATCACCCTCTCCGGCTGGTTTTATTCAGCTGTTAGCTTAGATGACCGTGTGTATACACAGGTGGTAAGGGAGAGTCATCATGATGACCACGGACACACACAGTCTCTTTCCCCATCCCGTACCTGTTCGCTGAACTGGCCTGCTCCTGCTACAATAAGCACAATGATGTTGCCAACAGCCACCGTCAACAGCCATCCTGCTTGAAGCACTGACTTCATGTTGGAGGGGGCCTGGGGAAACAACACACAGTCAATCCCTATCTAGATGGCTACCGTGGAGCTGGAGAACATCACTTACTGATGCGTGCAATTGGGCAGTCTGCCCAAAGATGCACATCGAAAGTCAGGTTGGTTCACATATAGAAAGGATGACCACTTGGATAACAAGACACCCCAAACACTCATGTAGGAACATACCAGAATCCCTTGTTTCCCACTCTCCACATCCTTGCAAAGTTGTCCTGAGTTAAATGGGCAAATCTATAGATGAATCAATTCTATGTCTACAGAAGAGTTTCCAAGCAAAACCATCCATCCCATTCTTTTTCCCCTAAATGGAGGCTGCTCTCTGGGCCAGAAGCTTGCTCTGCTGTGAGCTTCCCTGCCACGTGACCAAACCCCTCTTGTCACCTATGATATAGTCCTTTTATTCGATTGTGAGGTCATCACAGAAAGGGATTGCCCAACTCATATTTACGATCTTTATCGCCAAAGTTAAAGGTGTTAGGCATTGTATTTTGACCTTAACTATATTTTGATGAAATTGTTGAGAAACTAGGCTCTAATCCAAAATTTACCTCATGACTCTCAACTTTAACAGTTGAAAGCAATAACATCTTTTAACTTGTAAAAGCTAGGCCTTAATCAGTGTGTTTACTGGTAGCTATGGAAGAAACTCACCTGAGCCTTAATGATTATGAGGACACAACCCAGAAATGAGCACCAGGATGAACAGCTGACCTAGTTGTTTCAGAATACAGAATCCGCTGCCTGTCATGATCCTGGTCATGGTCACTAATACAGTTTTCCCCACTTAGGACTCCACATCTCTACTATATGATGTGGGAATACAGAGTCATATGATACGTACGCCCAAGAAGCTAAACAGAGTCATGTTATTATTTGATAAAAACATGACTTGGGGATCTCAAAAAACTTGTTTGGTGGAGGATACCATAATGCTTTCTAGAATTCTTTTTTTCCCTAGAATCTTTTAAACTGTAAATATATCGCTTATTGAAGTTAGGTCCCAACAGGGGTGTGGGAGAGGGGTGGTAGAAACAATGACCAAGAGACCTGAGAATATGAGAACTCCAGTCCCGTGACAGAGAAAACCACCTCGCCGCAGGTGAGGAGGAAGTATTGCGGAATCTGCAGAGCCATGTTAATTGTGTTGGGTGAAATATCTTCAAACTCGTACATTTTGGGGCAGCCAGTATCCTAAACCAATAAGGCAAAAGCGAGAAGAAATGAAAATGGAGAATTGCTTCTAGAATAAACATTGCTCAAACAGGCAGATGGAGTTTGGACTCCTAGGATCACGTCATAGGATTTGTCAAGTAAGTACACTTTTTAAATGGCAGTATGAAACCGTGCATTTTATCCTCGCGATGAAATGGCTTTGGTGGGATTGAAAATCTGTTCGCTAGTGTTTTCCTCTTAAATCAGAGTAGACTGGAAGTCAGGTTTGTTTAACACACTGCAATCTCTTGGAACTCAAAGTTCGCAAGTCCATGTAAATAGTCTATGGAGGGGCATCAAATACTGGTCAACGTGGACTTTAAGTCAGACTCAGTCAGTCTCTTTATTTTTATTCCAAAGATAACAGCGAACTTAAGTCAATGGTAAGTTAAAGAATTAGTGGTGAACCGAATGAATTCTAAGCCCATTTAAAACACAGATGCTAGTATTGTTCCAGTTCGATCATTACCAGGTCCTAAGTGTTCGAGTAGAACTTCTGATTCAACAGAATGACTTACTGACCTCCCTTCTGATTACATAGGTGAAGGCACTACCGAATTCAAGGTTGGATGATTGGAAATTCTTTGTACAGTTTTGTGGAATCTGTTGTGTTGAGCTTAATGTAAAGTTTTTTCTATGGAAAGAAAGAATAATATAGGTTAACATTCCTGGTATTAACAGCTTCAACATAGTGTTTAAAGAAAAAGACTTGAAATCCTTGAACTTCAGAGCACAGTGTCCAGGATAGGTACTTACACGCCCAAAGAAAAAAACTGATACTCGCTGGCATTGTGACTGGTGACATTCACAAAAGCATTCTCGCCCACTGTGATGTTGAAGCTCTCATCAAAACTATTTACAAATCTGAAACAGAAAACCATCGGTCTTGTGAGTGGACTCTGGGATACTTTGTTAACGTCACAGTATGTGCACCCGAACTTGGGCTGTGTTCTCTTTTGGAAGGAATTTAAGATGTTTATGGAAGATTTCTAGACTTAGAAAGGCAGAAGGAAGCCACCCTAGCTTTGTCCTTGTTCACCCACTCATGAGAACACACCCAAAAGAATTGACCACAGTCTTCTGCCTGGAGCTGTTCTAAGTACTTGGTAACTAGGAGCTATTTCAATGGTATGTTGGGATATTAGCCTGGATGGAAATAGGAGCTGGTCCCTGCTTCAAGAAAGCAGTGCTTTTTGTTCCTTGCTCAGAAGCTTTAGAGCTAAAGGACCAAAGTAGAAGTTGCTTAGTACCCTAACTGTCTCCATCCGAGCTTCTTTCTGGGGCTTGGAGATGGTAGGCCATTTTCTGTCCTTTACCTCTAGAAGCCTGAGCAGGGAGGGGCCCCAAAGAGTGGAGAGGAAGAAGAGGGTCGGTCCAGCAACCAGAGACATTTTTGGGGGAGCTCCCCTCAGAAAGGGAAGGCTGTGTCTGCAGGACCTGGAGTGATGGTGACTGGCACCCTGCTAGAACACTGGTGGGAGCGTAGCACCCACAGGCCTTGGTGCTAGGGCTCAAGGCTTCCAGGTGCTGCAAAGTCTCCTATGCCTAAGCTTCACACGGAGCCAGTTGAGTTGCTTGCCTTCAAAGGGCCACATAGATGGCGACAGTGTGGACAGATGGTTAGGTCCCTTCCTTCAATGTTCCAGGCTGTAGAAGACCCTGACGCTCTTACAGCCCATCAGAGAGAAGGCTGCTGCCCCGAGTAACACTAGTTGATTTTTCCTATCAGACAGGTGAGTGAAAGCTTTCAGCAGATTATCCAATTTAAAGAATGGGCAGTAATAAGATCGTATACCCAAGTACTGCAGAGAGCAATTTAACCTGTACATTCCCAAAATATGTAGCCAAATTTCATCAGCTTTGTGGCAACAAGTAATATTGGCCACATTCCAGGCACTGGGAGGACATTTCTTTGAATTAAGCTCAGGTCCTAAAGTCCCTGGGCATTTGACTTGGTGTAGTTTGACAGGTGCTTAACATAGAAAATGGAACCCTGACCCAGGTCAACAGGAGCCTGAAAGTTGGGTGGACACCTTGGAGTGAAATGGCCAACTTATAGGGTAACTCTCTGTTGAACATTTTGAGAAACGTTTTGTCAAAGTGCCTGCATCATTTTATCATTCTGCGTTCCCACCAGCGGTGTAAAAGGCTTCCGATTTGCCCGCATCCCCACCCACACCTGTTATTGCCTGTTTTTTGGTTAGAGCCTAGGGAGTGTGAAGTGGTATCTCACTGTGGTTTTGATTCGCATTTCCCTGATAATTAATGATGTTGCACATCTCTCCTAGGCTTTTTGGCCATTTTTATATTTTCTTTGGAGAAAATGTCTCTTTAAATACTTTGCCTATTTAAAAAATTAGGTTATTTGTCTTCTTACTCCTGAGCTGCAAGAGTTCTTTACGTATTTGGAATCTCTTTTCAGATATATGATTTGGAAATATTCTCTCTCATTCTATGGGCTTTTTGCTGTCTTGATGGTATCACTTGTAGCAACAAAGCTTTCCATATGATGAAGCCCAGGTGGCTATTTTTTTCTTTTGTTGTTTGTCCTTTTGGCTTCATATCCAAGAAACCACTGTCTAACCCAAGGTTACAAGGATTTACTCCTATTTTTCTCTTATACATTTTATTGTTTTAGTTATATTTAGGTTTATGATCCACTGCGTACATTTTTGCGTGTGGTATCAGGTAGGGTCTGACTTCAGTCTTTTGCATGTGGGTATCCCAGTTGTCCCAGTACCAAAATGATTTTAATAAACCCACAGCTATCTTTAAATGAAGATTTCTTTTTAATCTACTTATGACCATACTCCTTCCTTGAAGTGTATTTTTCAGTATGACAGTCATAGAAATAGAAACCAAGGATTGAAATAAACTGAACTTACAACCAAGCCTATGCACAGATTCTTCTAAATCTTAGATTGAGCTTTTTAGAAACTAATGAAGCATATATAATCACATCATCTACATTAATGATTTTTGTACCACTAATGAATAAAAATACTTGTATTGATTTTATTTTTCTCATTCTCTTAATATATTTTAAATTAATTATAATGCATACTAATTTGGTATGATAATTACATATATAATTTTTAAAAGGTATCATATTCATGCATTATGGGTGTATGCTCAAATATTTTTATTGGATGTAATAAAAGCTTTAAAGGCCACCTCTCTAGAGAAACTTTGTACATGTGGACAAAAAAAAATCATATATGAATGTGAATTGGGGCACTGTTTGGAAAAAGGGCAATAACCTAAATTTCCTTGAAGAAAAGGATGGATAAATAAATTGTGGTATATGCATGCAATGGAATATTATATAGTGGTTTAAGTGAGTGGATAAGGGATGCATATAGCAATATGGATAAATATTAAAATGATATTTTATAATATATAATATTGCAGAACATACACAGGACAATAATATATTAAGTTTAAAAACATGCTCAAGAACATTATTTATAAATATATACATATATAGCAATGTATAATGTTAAAAAATTCATGAGAAAGGTCAATATCAAATTCTCAACCAATTTTGACCCAAGTATTGTCACTTTTTTTTTTTTTTTGAGAGACAGCAAGCACACGTAAGCAGGGGGAGGGGCAGGGGAGGGGGGGGGCGAGAGAATCTTTAGCAGGCTCCATGCTCAGTGTGGAGCCCAATGCAGGGCTTGATCTCACGTCTCTGAGATCATGACCTGAACTAAAAATCGAGAGTCAGATGCTTAACCAACTAAGCCACCCAGGCGCCCCTGTCACTTTACTTAAAGGACTCTGTTGAAGATAGTCCGTGTAAGTCTTGCAACTTACTGATACCACATAATTAAAAGGTTTCCATTTTGTTTAAAATTCTGTGTATTCTTTAATTCATATATTAGTCTGCAATCCGACCTCCTGACTTTCTTGAAGTTGTTCTATTTATCAGTTAGTTTCTGACATTAGTTTTTCAGAACTTCCCTTTTTTATGGATTGTCTCCTGGACATTGCTGAAATAATAAATCCTTTGATCCATTAAAGATTTGATGTTGCCAATTAAAAGAAAAAGTTTCTGGCTTATCTTTTACCACATGGGTGAGCTGGTGGGGTAAAATGTTGCTGATTTTATGTGTCCTTCTTTCCCAAGATCTCAGCAAAGACAATTTAAAGAAGAATGAAGCTTTAGCATAGCACCAGAACAAGAAAGGATACCACAATTTAGACTGTTTAAAGTTTCCAAAGTTAGGAGACATTTCTGAGGAAATCAAAACGATGGTTCTGAGCCACAAAGGACATCCCAGAGGTACGTCCAGCTCAGACTCAGATACAAAGATTAGGAAAGGGCCAGATGACCATCATCAGAGGATTTCCTTCTAGATCTGTTAGGACAGTTGTATGTATGTGCGTGTGTGCAGGACAGAAGAACAATCCAGAAGACACAAAAGAAGATGTTATGGGCTGAATTGTGTCTCCACCCCACCCCCAATTCATATGTTGGAGTCCTAACCGTCAGGACCTCAGAATGTGACTGTATTTGGAGGTAGGGTCTTTTTTTTTTTTTTTTTTTTTTTTAAAGATTTTATCTATTTGAGAGCGGGAGCATGCACGGGCGCATCTGCGCCCACACAAGTGGGGGGAGAGGGAGAGGCAGACTCCCTGCTGAGCGCAGAGCCCGATATGGGGCTTGATCCCAGGACCCCAAGATCCTGACCTGAGCTGAAGGCAGATGCTTAATTGACTGAGCCACCCAGGCGCCCCTGGAGGTAGGGTCTTTAAAGAGGTAAAATGAAGTCATGAGGGATCCAAGATCACTGGTGTTCTTATAAGAAGATTAGGACACAGACACACAGAAGACCATGTGAAGACACAGAGAGAAGATGACGATCTCTAAGGCAAGGGGGGAGGCCTCAGAGAAAACTAACCCAGCCAATGCTTTGGTATTGGAGTTCTAGCCTCCAGGACTGTGAGGAAATAATTTTCTGTTGTTTAAGCCTTCCAGCCTGTGATGCTTTGTGATGGCAGCCTTAACAAACTCATACAGAAGAGAACAAAGAAAATGAGAAGGAACCCAAAATCCAAAAGACCTAGTGCTGGCTACTATCCACACGTAGTCACACTGCAGAGAGATGTGAGAACACCAAGGAGAAACAAGATCCCCAAAGCTTGGTGAAAAGAAAATTAAATTAACTACAGAGAGTGGCAGATGCTGTGTGTGTGTGTGTGTGTGTGTGTGTGTGTGTGTGTGTGTGTTTGAGCACAACTAGGCAGTGGATGCCAATAGAAAGCCTCCAGCGTTCTGGGAAGAAAATGGCGGTCAACCTATGATCAAGTATGAGAACAGAAAAGCATTTTCAGGCAGGCAAGGACTTGCAAATTGCCTCACAGCTTTTCTTGGTCAGATATTTGAGCACAAGTCTGCAGCCAAACAAGAAAGGTGTCTGAGAAAGATGACCCAGAATTCAAGAAAGAAAGGCGCTAACCTGGGCAGATGGTGAAAATTCTGACAGTGGCTTCACAGGACTATAGAGCAAATGCCCTCGTATGTCAAAGAGCCTGCTGAAGCGTTGGTTCTCAAAGAGGACAGTGAATTCCCTGGGTCCATTCTCTGGATCACCCTGGAGATAAAGGCTCATGCTTGTGTCAACAAGAGGCCAAGGAAGTCACGGGGAAAGACAAAAGCTGTGCAAGAAAACCTTGGTTTAAAGCTGTGGTACCACCAAACAATTCAGGGTATGCAACAGGATATTCCAATTAATCTTGACATTGAGAATATTTCTATTTGAGGATATAATTTCAAGGATATAAAGTTACATTTCTTTCCCTTTCTGACTTTTATTACCTTGTGACTAATATTTTGATAGTCAACTTGTAAATACTGTTTATTAATCATTTTTAGAACTGACCTAGCACTTGGAGTACACACAAAGATAAATGATACAAATGTTAACAATGTGAAACAAGCCAGAGGTAAAGAGAGATGAAGAGTTAATTCCGTTTCTTCACAATTTCCATTAGTAAGTTATTAGTCATCCTCCCAATCATACACCTTTCCCCCCACTCGTTCATGTTTTAGTGTTAATTGGTATAAGCTGAAATCTGAAATTGTTAAGGAGTGGCCACAGGGAAACAGAGATTGGTGGTAAGAGTTGAGGCAAATAGGAGCCCTACCCTCATTTCTCCCCCAATTTATTCAGATTTTCCAATCTTACTTAAAAAGTATATTTTAAGGGGTGCCTGAGTGGCTCAGTCGGTTTAAGTGTCTGCCTTCAGCTCAGGTCATGATCCCAGGGTCCCAAGATCCTGGGATCGAGCCCTGCATTGGGCTCCCTGCTCAGTGGCGAGTCTGCTTCTCCCTCTGACCCTCCCCCCTATCGTGCTCTCTCAAATAAATAAAATCTTTTTTTAAAAAAAAGTGCATTTAGTACACTGGATTTTTGGTGTACAGTTCTATGAATTTTAACACATGTCTGGATTCAGAGACACACCACCATGACTAAGATACAGACCCGCTCCATTGGCCCCCGCATCTCCCTCACGTTGACCATAACCAAACCTCTCCTTCACTCCTAACCCAAGGCAACCACTAATCTGTCCCCATATCCTTATCTTTTTTTCTTTTTTTGGCCATTTCCAGAATGCCATGTAAATGGAATTACACAGTATGCATGTAACCTTTTGAGACGGGCTTCCTTCACAGCATAATGGATTTGAAATTCATTTCTATTACTGTATGTATCAATCGTTCCTTTTTTCTGAGTAGTTGTCTGTTGTATGGATGTATTACAGCCTATTGTCCGTCTATCCATCACCCACTGAAGGTCATTCCGGTGACTTCCAATCTTTGGTGATTACGAATAGACATTTATGTTTAGGTTTTTATGTGAACATAAGTTTGCATTTCTCTGGGACAAATATCTGAGAGTGGGATGGCTGGCTTGTATGGTAAGTATACATTTAACTTTATAAGAAACTGCCTCATTGTTTTTCAGAGTGGCTGTACCATTTTGCACCCCCACTAGGCAAAGCATGGGGGTTCTGGTTGCTTTGTCTGCTTGCCAGCATTTGGTATTGTCAGTTTAAAAAAATTATTATATCCATCTAATAGCTATGTCATGCAACTCTCTGTGGTTTAATTTATAGTCTTTAATGGCCAGTGATGTTGAGCATATTTTCACATGCCCATTTGCCATCTGTCTACCTTCTTTGGTGAAATGTCAAAATCTTTTGCTGTTTTTAAACTGGGTTATTTTCTTATTATTGTGTTTTGAGAGTACTTCATATATTCTGGATACAAATACTTAGTCAGATACGTGATTTGCAAATATTTTATACCAGTATGTAGCTTACTCTTTATTCTCTTAGCACTGAGATTTGCAGAACAAATGTTTTTAGTTTGGATGAAATCTAATTCACCTATGTCTATATATCTATATGTATGTATTAAAATGAAATATTACTTAGCCATTAAAAAGAAGGCAACCCTGCCATTGTGACAACATAGATGAACCTAGAAACATTAAGCGAAACAAGCCAGAGAAAGACAAAGACTGCATGGTATCACATATATACGGAATCTAAAAAACAGTTGAACTCATAGAAAAAAAGAGTAGATGGTGGTTGCCAGGAACTGGAGGTTGGGAAACAGGGAGATGTTGTGTGAAAGGTGCAAACTTTCAGTTCCACCACGAATAAGTTCTGAGGTTCTAATGTACAACATGGTGACTATAATTCATACTGTATTGTACACTTCCAATGTGCTAAGTGGTTAGATCTTAAACATTCTTCGCTTTTTAGATCTTAAGCATTCTTATCACACACACACACACACACACACACACACACACACAAGGTAACTGTAAGGTGATTGTGTTAACTCTTGACTGTGGTAAATATTTCACAATGTATACATATATTGAATCATATTGTACACTTTAAATGTATTTGATTTTGTCATTTATACCTCAATAAAACTGGAAAAAATCATAGAAAAATAATGCTATGATTTTCATAGT
This sequence comes from Ursus americanus, assembly GCF_024610735.1. Classification (NCBI taxonomy): domain Eukaryota; kingdom Metazoa; phylum Chordata; class Mammalia; order Carnivora; family Ursidae; genus Ursus; species Ursus americanus. Next base: position 12,251,985 of record NC_142136.1, on the reverse strand, counting down.
AATTGCATTAACCCTACAGATCAATTTGGGGAGAACTGACCTTGTCACTATATTAAGTATTCTAATCAATGAAGCCAGCCATATCTCTCCATTTATTTCACTCAACATTAATTTCTTTCATAAGCCTTTTGTAGTTTTAGTTCTCAAATCTTATATATGTTTTTATTCAATTTGTACCTAGTATTTTATCTTTTTTTGGAGCTATCGTATAGTTTAAAATGTTCAGTTTCCAATCATTCATTGCTAATCTATAGAAATATGATTTTTGTTGTCGATCTGCTGTAACATTTCTACACTCAGTTCTAAGCTCACTTATTGATTCCACGAACTGTCTTGGTAGAGTCTTTGAGACGTTCTGTGCAGGTACTTATGTCATCCGTAAGTAGGAATAGTTTTTATTTCTTCCTTTCCAATTGAGATGCTTAACTTCTTTTTCTAGTCTCATTGCACTGGTGTCCAGAAGGATACTGAATAAGAGTGGAGGGTGTGGACGATCTTACGGGAAGAGCATTAAGACTTTCACCATTAAGTATAATGGTAGCTTGGGTTTTTTAGATGTCCTTTTTCAGGTAAGGAAGGTCCCTTCAATTACTAGTTTGCTGAGGGTTTTTTTTAAAAATCATGTATAGACACTGAATTTTATCAAATGCTTTTCCTGCATCCATTGACAGGATGATATGGATTTTTCTCTTTAGTTTATTAAGATGATAGATGATATTGATTGATTTTTAAAAATATTGAACCAGCCTTACATTCTTGGGATAAGTTCCTATACTCTCATTTTATAGCTTTGTTGCAGTTGGACTTTACTATGGGAATGCATTACTTCCATAAGAAGTTGATAAGACTTAAGTTTTAAAGAAAAATACATACCTGATTCCATTTTCTCCTTTTTCTGGCTTCTGGTTAAGGCCATCCTTTACCTGAGAAAGAAAGCATTTTCAAATCTAATCCATTAGAATAAATTTAGATTACCATTTCAGCCTCGGAGAAGGAGAATGATATTGACATTTATCCTAGGAGCTAAGGGCTTACAATTACATTTGCAGGGCTCCATCCTTCAGTCCTGGTTCCCCTGGGAGGTTAAATGAGCCACTATAATTTTTGATGATTGCTTTCTAGTGGTTCCACAGAACACCACTGTCTAAGAATTGAGAACAAGTCACTCAAGAGCTCCCTAACAAAACATATGACCAAGAAGTCTTAATTCCACATTGCAGTTTTCTAGAAGGTCACCTAAATTCACCTTACAGAACACCCACCACTCGTCCACTCAATTCAACTCTACCTTCATAATTTCCTAATATGCTGAATAGCCTATCTAGTTGCTGATATTTTGTCCTGAAGTATTTTGTACGTATTTTTATTGCTTTTACCTGATATATTCACTATATTTCTTTCAGAGACTGTTTTAACTTTCCAATTACCCAGTGTGAATTTTTTAACCAATACAATTAAAGATATATTTAAAAATTTTATCTCAAAAAGTTGCTAAGAATGCACATATGTACTCCGTGTGACTTGTATATAATCATATACACCCCATACTAGTTCTTTTTTTGGTGGGGGAGCGTGGGGGACAGGCAGAGGGAGAATCTTAAGAAGGCTCCACACCCAGCATGGAGCCTGATGCGGGCCTCGATCTCACAACCCTGAGATCATGACCTGAGCTGAAATCAAGAGTCGGACGCTTTAATTGACTGAGCCACCCAGGCGCCCCCCCATATTCTTTTTAAAATTTAATTAATATCAACCCTTCCCATCCACCAAAGTTTTATTCAAAGTCAAATGACTTGTATCCCCAAAGAAGGAAGAATTTGAGGATTAACTTACATAATACTACATGGGGTAAAACAAAGTCACACCACTAAAAGGCTGTCTCTCCAACATCACACATAATAAGGAATCAGCTGTAAGTGTCCAACTACTTACCACTCGGTAATAAATGGGGTCCCACACTAGAAGGGTATGGCGATGGCCCTGTTCAAAGTTATAAGTCACTGGAGTGATTGGTGATCCAGGAGAAGAAATGTTTATACTTGTCAGTTTGTCTACATCAAAAGTCATAAATTCATTTGTCTATAAAGGGAGAAAAGGAGTAGTAGTTAATACCATACAGTCTTATTCTACATCGTGTAACAGAACATTACCACGGCGTATTATTTGACATCCCCAGTTCACATTCATACACATCAAAAAATGCCTTGTTGGCATTGGTTTGTCTCAGCCCCCCACCCACCATCGCGGAATCTGTCATGAAATTGTCTAGTGTCATGCAAGAATTACACTTTTTGCACAGCATTTTACTTTTTATTTCTTTTTCTGAAAATCAATGTTCTGGAAATCATTCCTACCATCGGGCAGAGAACAGCATTAGGGACAAAGGAATAACCCTGGTGAAAATCAGTCGTGGGCTGCTCCAAGCACCAGGAGTCAGATTTTCTTTTTTCTTCAAGATCGTCAGTTGGGTAAGCTTGAAGGGAGCAGCTCTCAACCGTGGCGGCAGGAATGAGACCAGTTAAATCAAAATCTCTGAGTTATTGGAATTTTCAAAGCCCTCCAGGTGATTCTAACATAGAGTCAAGGTTGAGACCCTCCACTTCAGACCAGTGACCGTTCAGAGCAGGGTTTTCCAACCCGGGCTCTGCTGATATTTGGGACCAGATAAGTCTTTGTTTTGGGACCATGTGTCAGCCTCTCTGGCTTCCACCCTCTGAAATGCCAATAGCACACTCTTAGTTGTGACAATGAAAACTGTCTCCAGAAATTGCCAGATGTCCCTGAGGTGGCAAAATAGCCCCTGGTAGAGAACCACGGACAGAGCCTTGCTGTTTAAAGGGTGGTTCCAAGCACCAACCGCGGCAACTATCCCCTGAGGGACAGCGCGTTAAAAGTGCAAAATTTCAGACCTGCTGATTCAGGATCCACATTTCACAAGCTCCTCAGGCGATTCCCACGCCCATCAAAGTTCGCGGCACACTGGTCTAGAGTGGAGCCCACATAAGACCAAGATACTAAGGCATTTCACTTCCACGCTTGGTGTAGGAATTATATAAGGATTGAGAAGATCGGTTTCTCCCAAGCCTATTATAACTCAGGTCAGAAGAGAAAAAGGAAAGTTGCATTTCCTTCTACTTACTTGAGTCATTTGGGGAAGTGTCACCACCGATCCAGGAAAAGATACAGTCATGCTACTATTTCCTATATTCAATACTTTAACTTGGACTTCGTTTTGCTTGGGGAAGACTGGGAGAGTTTTCTGAGCAAAATAAAAGAAAATTGGCAGTGACGCCTTCCACGCATATTGAAGACAAGCTTGGCCTGGACTGAGAGACCGAACACCTCCCGTGAAGCCTCCAATCGTTCGCCTCACGGCACCCATAGGAAATGATATTTGTACAGAAGGTGGAAGTAATCACAGAGAGGCTGCTCTTGGTCTTCACACCTCCAGACTGAAGGATGCCAGGCTATGAAGCCTCCTGTCTGAGGGGGTCAGAGTGAACACAGCCCAAATGAACGTGTATCGTGAGATCTGCTCTCCTGGGAGGCCAGCATCGTGCCCTCTAACTCTGGGAGCCTCAGCCACTGGCCTGACGGTGTCCCAAACATCCTTTCACAACTGATCTATGCCTCCTGCCTTCACCTGTTTGTTCTGGGGATCTGCCTTTTTTCCCGACAACTCTCTCTCTCCAATCGCAGGATCCTTGAAGCAATTCATTCTATTCTATTCTAGAAGTCTATCCTAGTCCTGCGATTCATTTTGCACAAAGCTAGCCATGGTCAGGAGCCAGTGACTACCCCCACGTGCACAGGAGGACTAGTCTCAGGAGCCCACACGTGAAAACAACCCAATGCCCATTGACAGATGGATCAACAAAACGGGTTCATCCCACAGTAGACTATGATTCCACTGTAAAAAGGAAGGGGATTCCGACACCTGCTACGACACAGATGAACCTCGAGGACATTATGCTCAGTGAAATCAGCCAATCACAGGGACCAATACTGTGCGAATGCACTTACGTGAAGAACCAAGAGCAGAGAAACTCACAGAGACAGAAGGTAGAGTGATGAGTGTCAGGGGCCGGCGGGGGGAAGGGGGGGTTTATTTTCAACGGGCACAGAGTTCATTTTGCAAGATGAAAAGTGTTCAGGAGATGAGTTGCATGACAACGTGAAAGCATTTAACACTACGGAAGTGTACATTCAGAAACGGGTAAGACGGTAAATTCTTGTTATGTATATTTTGTCACACTTACACATTTAAAAAGAGAAAGTACAGAGAGAGAAGGAAGGAGGGAGAGACAACGACAGAAACAGAAAGAGAGACAGAGAGATACACACAGAGGGGAGGAGACAGACACAGAGAAAGAAGGAGGGGACAGAGGTGGGAGGAGAGTGTTTACCTCCTGTCTCCCACACTACACAACACCTGTTTCTAGCCTGCTCTCACACGGAGGGCACCAGGAATCTGGCTGAGTGCCACCGTGGGTCCGGCACACTGAGGACTGGCGTGGGAACTAACATCACTAGAAACATCAGAATACGAAAGGCATCTTCCCGAAGACAGTTGACACATTTTCAAAATGCTGCCTGTTTGAGACAGATGAACCTCTCACCAGACTTCCTAAAAGTTCAGATTGTGGAAGAACAAGTTCTACAAACTCCCACTCCCATTATAAAAACCGTGTCCACAGAAACTCCCTGTGTACCCTCCATCCGACCCTCCTCCCGGCTGCCCCCTTCACAGTGATGAGCACCCACGGTGCACGCTGCCTGAAAGGGACCGTTTTGCCCCTGTGGCATCTCCACATCATCCCTAGCTCCAGGACCGTCTGTCAGCAGAGCCCTTGGCCTCCCCGCGGTCCCAGAGAAAGAAGCCTCCTGGACACCCCACCCGACCCGCAGGAAAGGACACTGGGGGATGGGAGGGCAACTTACATCAATTTCCACCTGCACGATTGCCGCCACCACAAAAGCCATGGAAGCCAGGAACATTCCAACTGTCATCTTCTTCAAGGAGCTGGGAGACAAGGGTAAGAGTGACTCTCCGCCAGCCTCATCCCAGCGAGCTCATGATCACACTCCTTTCCCACCACCCACCCAAACAAAACTAGCTTCCCTACAAAGCACCGAATGAAAATGTCTCTTGCTCTCTTATTTATGATCAAGGCTAAGAGGGATAAATATAATGTAGTTTCATACTTGCATTTTTACATTTAATTTCTAGAAACTATAGCTGAGGTACTACTTCGGATGATAGTTAACATTTCTATTGTCTACATATATGAAAAGCGTTAATTAGAAGCTTTTCCAGCTGCCATTAATAGCACTTTTATTTTAAGGACAAGTTTCCAGAAACATCAGCACACAGGCCTCTAATTCAAATATAATTCTTTAAAAACCCCATCATAGAGGGGAGACATTCTTTCCTCATGCCACCCCCAACCTGCCGGTCACCTACGTGAAATTGAAGCCACACTTTGCAATCAGAGGGTACACCACAGCATCCATGATGGGGACCATGATGATGATCAAGATGGCGTTCACGGTCTGCGGGTGAAGTGGACATGAACTGTTAGCCGTGGTCTCAAAGGCAACTTTGAACTCAGAAAGCAACTTAAGTATTTTTTCCTACCTGCATCTGATCTGGCTGAAGTTCAAGAAGCCCCTAAAAAGAGGGGGGAGAGTCTTACTGATAAGTTCCCGTAGATGACCAGCTGGAGGGATGAGGAATGTCATGACAAGGAAGGGGAAAGGGGGCGAAGGGATTGGAATAAAGGAACAGTGACCAGGGGAGGTAGAGAAGCTTGATACCCCGAACTTACAATTTTCCCATTCATAGTTGTCGCTTGCAGCGTCCACCTGGAGCCCTGAAAAACAAATACGTTTGCTGCATCATTTGGGAACGTGAAGGTTAAACATTTTACAAGCCAAGGTTGAGTGTTTTCCAGATCAGGAAGAAGTCTGGAATGTTATGGGATTTGAATGTTTTTTTAACATCAAGTTTATTCCCCAGCTCCACTGTAACACTGGGTAAAACCAAACACCTTGCATTTCTGTTGTAAAAATTAACACGGCATCTAGTTGTCCCAGTCACCTCCCACGAAGAATCTACTCTGAGATGCAGCAATCCTTAGGAAATACAAAGATGCACGTCTGAGACCTGTTGGAAACTTGACGTCAGCTCCAAGGTAGAGGAGGTCACGCACATGAAGGATAGTCTACGTTCACTGGCATCACAGCTTCAAGAACATCATTATTGCTTAAGGGCCATTTCTGACAGTCCAGGGTGTCCTGAAGTGGAAATCCATCAAGAGAGCGATGGATTTCAACCTGGGCGGCCTAGTTACATTCAACCTATTTTGTATAGAGAAGACTCAGGACTGTACCAATACACATGATTATTTCCATGGAGGACCGAACACATAAAGGTTTCAACATAGTCAGTCAACTCCATTTAGAAGGCATTATGGAAAGTCAGGAAATATGCCACAGCTTGAATTCTTTTTTATTTTCTAAGTAATCTCTGCACCCGACATGGGGCTTGAACATTATGACCCCAAGATCAAGAGTCGCATGCTCTATCCTTTGAGCCAGCCAGGCGCCCCATCCTTGCGTTCTTAATAGATACGAGTCATGAATCGCTTTATACACGGTCTCTAATTTGATCCTCACAGCCTTGCCATGGGTGATTACCCTTCCAGGAGGGTTATGGAATCCCCCCAGTCACACAGCTAAAAGGTGATGAGTGCACTTCTAGTGCAGGTCTGATTCCAAGAGCTGGTTTCTATTCAACATGCAAAACTGCCTCCCGGTGCGTAAGATGCTGGTCTAAATCCCATACTTACATAGAAGGAGATTCATGTGTTTGCTCAATTTTTTTCCAAGAGATGATTTGCCCTTATAATAATCCTTCCTGGGCGCACCTGGGTGACTCAGTTGGTTAAGCGACTGTCTTTGGCTCAGGTCATGATCCCAGAGTCCTGGGATGGAGCCCTGCATCAGGCTCCTTGCTCAGCGGGGAGTCCGCTTCTCCCTCTCCTTCTGCCCCTCCCCCTGCTCATGCTCTCTCTCTCTCTCTCTCATAAGTAAATAAAATCTTAAAAAAAAAATCCTTCCTGCACAATAACACCTTGTAAATTTTTTTGAAGCTCCAGTTTCTAGAAGAAACAACACTTTATAACATTGGCTACTGAGTATCATGCATTGAGCTGTTTAACCCAAATCTGAAAAGTTCCTACATCTGTGGGAGTAAGAGCAGGGTGGCAAGGCAGTGAGCTGGGTTCTAGTTCCTTGCTCTGGTCAAAATGACTTGGGCAGTCATTTCAAATCCCTGGAAGGTACTTCTAGCTTAAGTGTTCCATTTTAGAATGAGAGGTATCAAGCCCCTCTCAGCTTAAATATTCTATGGATCCCATAAAAGACAATATTGTACATCTTCTGAACATACTGTATCAGAAAAACTCTTTATTCTGTTTGATGGGTGAGAGTCCTAGATAGTTGGATCAAATCTTTCTCAAGTCTCCTTTACTTGACCACACCTAATTTTCTTCATTGTTTTGCAACAGGAATGTGGATAGAACTATCTAGAGTTGTTTTTGTTTGTTTGTTTGTTTGTTTGTTTTTTAAAGAAATTTGGTGTGGGGCGCCTGGGTGGCTCAGTTGGTTAAGCATTCGACTGTCATGATTTCCTGGGTTGTGTGGATGGAGCCCCAGGTCAGGCTCCGTGCTCAGCAGGGAGTCTGCTTGCAACTCTCTCTCTCTGCCTCTATGCCTCCCCCAACTCGTGCACGCACGTGCACTCCTTCTCTCGAAAAAACATCTTAAAAAAAAAAAAAAGGAAACTCAGTGTGATTTAACACTTAGTAAATAAATAAGTATAAACAAGAAGCCAGAAGAGAACGGTGTTAGGAGCTAAATACTAGGTACTGCCCCGTCCACGGTAGCACGCATATGTCTGCAACATACAGAAATTTGTACAGAAACACAGCTTTCAATACCTGCTGGTCAAACAGGGCCCAGAACATTGGGAGCGGAATGTATAGGAACATCACCCTCGTAACCATCTTAATCTGAGAGATGAGCCGCTCCTGCGAATAAAGTGGGGAAAGGACAAATCAGCCACGACCTGCGTCACTCACAGCTGTCAGCGATGTTGTTTTAGTGCAGACAGAACTGCATCCAGAGGCAAGCGGGGAGGTGACTACTTGTTCCAAAGAATCTTACCCCAGATATTTTTTTTAGAAAACCCCAAACTCTTCAACTATTTAAAATGCTTAGGAAGCATTTTACTAGGATTTAAATGTACTTCCAATAAACTGAAACTCCACCACCAAATGACTCTTCTGTTTTCAAACTAGTTATGTGATCACAATCCCGTATAACTAATGACAGATTATACCAAATGAAAAACTATGAAAAGATAATACGGTCTCCAGATAAATTCTACCCATTGTTTATCAAGTTCTGCTCAATATTAAAAAACACTCTTGCATAGTCTTATTTAAAACCCCGATCGAGTTTACAGGGATACAGCTGATAATTTTGTGCATGCGGCCTGAGTCATACGAATTGTGACTGGGCTGCTCCCCTCCTGGAGGAAGACGGGGGACCCCCGCAGGGGGAATGACCACTTACATTGTACTTCTCTCTAGCCCAGTCCAGCCAGTGCTCCCTCTTCGGAAACGCCTTACTCCGGTGCCTAAACCTATTTTTGATGGCGAACTGAAGGAAGGAAGAAAAATCAAATTTCAACACAGAACCGACTGCTTTATCAGGGAAGCACATTGCAACAAAACTGCCTTGCAGGGAAAACTGTTCGTAAGAAAAGACGGATATAAAATTGTATGCACTAGTGTAACGGTAATGCGAAAAGGCATAACCTGCATTTATTTCTAATCTCTTTCTAACTATGAGGCCCTGAGTGGGGTAACGAAGTCATACTGTTACTACTGTAATCTCCAGACACCCTGGAGAGGAGCGTTCGATAGAAATATAAAGTGTGCCACTTGTGACTTAAGTTTTCTGGTAGCCATATTAAAAAGTAATAGGGATACCCCTGAAACTGATATAATTCAGTACATCAACTATATATACCAGAATTACGGGCGCCTGGGTGGCTCAGTCAGTTAAGCATCTGCCTTTGTCTTAGGTCTTGATCTCAGGGTCCTGAGATCTCTCTCTCAAATAAAGTTTCTCTCTTTCATTCTCTCTCTCAAATAAACAAATAAATAAAATCTTTAAAAAAAACTATACCAAAATTAAAATAATTAAAATAAAAATTATACAAGTGTAAAAAAAAAATAGTAACAGGGAAACAGGTGAAATTAATTTTAAATATGTTATATGCTATTTAACCCAATAAACCCTAAATATGATCTTAACATGTAATAAATTAACAGTAATAGTAAATCAATAATGAAATAATTATGTAAACAATTATTAATAATACCAAATATTAAAATTAACGAGAATTTCTACATTCTTTTTTTCATGCCACGTCTTCAAAATCCAGGGTATATTTTACACTTATGGAACATCTCAATGTGGACGCTCAGTTTTTAACAGAAGTGTTGGGTTTGTGCTCACTTCTCATAAAACTTATGTTTGGAAACATCAATTGATAGACCTAAGTTGTTCCAAAGATACTTAAAAGTTTTCCACTCACTGAGCGGAGCATCGGTTTTAAAGTTTAAGACTGAGAACCCACTATCCAGAAATACATTTATAAGAAGTTATGTAATTTAAATTAATGGGCATGAAATCCAATTAAAAACTCGGTTCCCAGTTGCACTTGCCACATTTCAAATGTTTCACGGCCGCCCGTGCTGGTGGTTACCAGGCTGCAGGGCGCAGTCCCACCATACGTGCAGTGACACAGCAGCAAGAGAAGGAGATGGCACAGGTGGCTGGGGGACCCGAGTGTGACTACCAGGCAGGGACTCAGAGCCACAATATGAGGCTACAGGGAAGTACGATTGTTGTGACTCAAAGTAGCTCCGCGTTGTTCTTTTGGAGTTTAAGTTGTCAAGCCCTTGTTAAGGAAGGACTTGGAGAGAGAATTGGAATTGATCTCATGTGAGGGGAAAGTGCAGGAGGACTAGTGAGGGAGGTTTTTTGACTGTGGGAGGACGCGTTATTTCACAAAGTGACCTACACATGTACACTTTAATGCAATAAAGCCAGGTAAAGGGCAAGTAAAGGGCTAAAATTATTTTAAGACTGTCTTTTTAACCAAAAGACTACCCACGTGTGTGTGTTTTTTTAAAGATTTTTAAGATTTATTTGTCAGTGAGTGAGAGAGAGAGAGCACAAGCAGAGGGAGCGGCAGGCAGAGGCAGAGGGAGAGGAAGAAGCAGGCTCCCAGATGAGCAGGGAGCCCGATGCGGGACTCGATCCTAGGACCCTAGGATCATGACCTGAGCTGAAGGCAGACACTTAAGCGACGGAGCCCCCCAAGTGCCCCTATTTTGTGTGTTCATTTTAAAAAGTTATTTTCTTCGCCTTGATTCCTAAAAGTAGCATGGCTGACACTTTCCACACTTGAGACCGTTGATACCATTGATACGCAGCACCAAAGCCCACCTCTCCCCTCCGGCTTCCTGCCTTCCTGACCTCAGCCAGGGATTTGATGGCCGAAGAGTCGCTCTGCTTTGCCTTTCTTTGACTCCTGATCTAATTTAACAGTTCAAGAGCCCTTTCTATCCCCCCCCTGTTTGAGTTCTGTTTGTGCCCTTTTCCTTTTGGTGAGTTTTATAAGAAACTTCAATTTATCTAAACAGCCAAGAACAACAATATAATGTTTAAAGAAAAGTCAAAGCGCCATTGCACTTTACTTTAAAGGAAGTAGAAGGTTCTGGGGTGACAAAATGTCTTCGAGAGAGAGAACTCCCAAAATACTTACACCAATGCACTTGACAACTTTACCCATGATATTACCCTGGGGCTGAAACTTCTTGTACATTCCACTGCCAATGACAAACACAACTGGGAAGGAAAAGAAGACATGTTAACAAGGCATTTGACAGAACTACCTGCGACCTAGAAGATGTGCTTTTGAGTTACAACCTGTTTTGGGAACACTGGGACTACTCACAGAATGGGCTTGCCTAACCGTCACCCTGTTCAGAAAGTGCTTGAGATCCTCACAATCACGGGGCTTCCAGCGGCGTTGTGTTCGTGTTCTCGCACCCAACCCTGAAGCCCGTTGCTACTAAAACATGATCTTCGAGGTAAGCATGACTCAAACAGACTAAATGGTACCTAAGGCCCACTGGACACAGTGTTTGGCCAAGAACAGTTGTGTTTGAAATCCTCTCTGTCTCCTTGCCCAGACTTAGAGAGGAGAAGGTATAATATATGAGCCTTTTGGGGGGAGTGTGGCAGTGTTTAAAGAATGATGGAAGAAAAAGGGCACAGAAAAAGGGGAAAATACTGCGCTGCGGCACAGCCGTGCGGAGAGAGCAGAAGAGCTACAGGCCGGGCGAACGCGGTTGAAGGTTGAAGGGGGCATAGTCGGCGCGCAGCGCTCTTAAAAACGGAAAAAAGTCAGAGCAAGTGACAGCGTGGGCACTACCTCATTCAGTGGGAGGCTGTAAAGGCTTGAGGTGGTTACTGGGCTCGGTTTCCTTCTTGGACTACTGTCACAGGTGGACTCGTGCCTCACCCCCCAAAGATGCTGGAGTCCTTACCCCCAGTACCTCAGAATGTGACCTTATTTGCAAATACATTCTTTGCGGAAGATGGAGTTAAGATGAGGTCACTGAGGGGGCCCCTCCTCCAACAGGACTGGTGTCCTTCTGAAAAAGGGCAACTTTGGACACAGATGTGCCCACAGGGGAAGGCCATGGGCCGATCAGTGTTATGTTGCCCCAGGCCAGGGAACTACCACAGGTCGGAAAGAGGCCTGGAAGAGATCCTTCTCAGTAACTTCACAGAGAGCACGGCCATGTGGATTTTGGACCCCCCACCTCCACAGCTGTGAGCCGATAAATACATTGGTGTTAAAGCCACCCATGTGTGGTATTTTGTCATGACAGTCCTAGGTAATGAAGACACCTACCATCGTTCGATATAGATCATCCTATGGAGAAACCTGTCCACACTTCCTAAAAAGCCAGAGCCAAGAAACTAATGTGTGAATGAATGTATCTAATAGATATATTTACTCCTCCCAACAGGAAGACATTCTAGTAGAAACATTTTTTTAAAGATTTTATTTATTTATTTGAGAGAGAGAGAGAGAGTGCAAGTGAGCATGAGCGGGGGGCAGGGGGGCAGAGAGAGAGGGAGAAGTAGACTCCCCGCTGATCAGGGAGCTTGGAAATGGGGGATTTGATCCCAGGACCCTGGGATCATGACCTGAGCCAAGGGCAGATACTCAACCGACTGAGCCCCCCAGGCGTCTCCTCTAGTAGAAACATTTTGAGATGATACGTTATAGAAATCTAGATACTCTTTGGAAGTATTTAAACAGCAACTGGGCCAGGTTGCCTGGTCTCAGGCAAGCTGGAGATGAGCATGTGTTGATAAGAACAAAAGCTTTCGGCTATGGGGTCATCTAGTTTAATGGATTCTCTTTCATTTTAGTCTCCCTAAATAGTATCAAACCTTTCAATGTCCAGCTCAATTGATCCCTTTTCCTGTAAACCCTTTTTTCACCTTATTTCCTCTGAAACAATATGCCAACTCTACTTTGATTCTCAGAGCTTGGGAATTATTATTACAATTTTTTCCTTGTACTTCTAAAAATTAGTTGCAATAATTAATGTGAGGGTCTGACCTGATGGTAGGATTGTAATAATTCAACTGATTTCTACTTACTCAGAGATACGGCCATGAGGGCCGCAGGAACCCCAAACGCCAGTGGGTAACAAGCTTGTTTACTGTGAATTCCGCATAGTTGAACTGAGAAGAAATTACAAGAGTAAAATTCATTATGTCTTTGGTAACGCTCATATGGTTACCATTTTTAAAAATCCCTAACTGGTTATTACATATAATGTTCTAGACTTACCCATTTGCTATATTGATTTCATTGCCAGCTGAGCCAAGCAGCTTTGGAGTAGAAAGAGTTGGAGCTGAACACAGCTTCCAATCTTAGCCCCTAAATAGATGCCGATACCGGCCACGCCAAAATCAGTGGGAACCCCTTATGTGGATTTTCTTAGTGGGGGAGATAGAAGTGACCTGGATGCAGTAACTTAAGATAGGGAACTCAGTAAATAAAAATCAAAACTGCCCTGGGAAATCAAGATTGTGTATTCCTGAATTCATGCTAATTAGAAAGCAATTAGATGGCCCAGGGCAGGGGCCAATAAACTTTTCTGTGAAGAGCCAGATAGTAAATATTTTAGGCTTTGTGGATGATGTAGTCTCTGTCTCAACTACCCAACCCTGACTTTGTAAGATACAAACAGCCACAGACAATAGACCAATGGTCTTGTCCAGGTTTCTGGATCTGGCCCATCGGCCATAGTTTGCTAACCCCTGACTGCAGATCTACTTTAGCTCTGAAATCCTGGGATGGGTAAGAAGGAAGATTCAGACTTTGGAAGGACCAACAGAGATTGTTGGGAATTCTTTCAATGGAATGGAGCCTCCAGGAATAACCTGATCCGAAAGGGGTTTGACTTTGTCTTTGAGTAGCTGTTTCAGAGTTCTGTAGAGATAGAAGTTAACTTGTAGAAAATTGATAGACAAATGTTTCTTATTGATAGTGTACAAATGATTCGTTTGTGGCAACACAAAAGGACTCTTCCTTCTGTGAAGAATATTAGTCTCTGTTAGTCAAATGCTTATTTGAGCTGATTGTGGCAGTACTCCAGTTTCCTCCTTAATTAGTAAGTCATATAAAATCTCAGCACATGCTCATTTCATATCTGTATGAGAGCCATGATTTTACCTATAAAATTATCCTTTCATGCATTCACAATTCAAACACGCATAGTACATAATTCTAGTAATCAAAACTACAGTGAGAAACCACCTTACACCAGTTAGAATGGCAAAAATTGACAAGGCAGGAAACAACAAATGTTGGAGAGGATGTGGAGAAAGGGGATCCCTCTTACACTGTTGGTGGGAATGCAAGTTGGTATAGCCACTTTGGAAAACAGTGTGGAACCCTCAAAAAGTTAAAAATAGAGCTACCCTAGGACCCAGCAATTGAACTATTGGCTATTTACCCCAAAAATACAGATGTAGTGAAAAGAAGGGCCACATGCACCCCAATGTTCATAGCAGCAATGTCCACAATAGCTAAATCGTGGAAGGAGCCGAGATGCCCTTCAACAGACAAATGGATAAAGAAGATGTGGTCCATATATACAATGGAATATTACTCAGCCATCAGAAAGGATGATTACCCAACATTTGCATCAATATGGATAGAACTGGAGGAGATTATGCTAAGTGAAATTAGTCAAGCAGAGAAAGACAATTATCATATGGTTTTACTTATTTGTGGAACATAAGGAATAGCAGGGAGGATATGAGGAGAAGGAAGGGAAAAATGAAGGGGGGGGGAACAGAGAGGGAGACAAACCATGAGAGACTATGGACTCTGGGAAATGATCTGAGGGTTTCAGAGGGGAGGAGGGTGGGCAGATGGGTTAGCCCGGTGATGGGTAGTAAGGAGGGCACGTACTGCATGGAGCAGTGGGTGTTATATGCAAACAATGAATCATGGACATCAAAAACTAATGACGTACTGTATGGTGACATAACATAACATAACATAACATAACATAACATAACATAACATAACATAACATAACATAACAAAGAAAGAAAGAAAGAAAGAAAGAAAGAAAGAAAGATAGATAGTGGAGGTGGGGGAGGGGAGGGAAGGGGAGGGAACATAATGCAAGAATACAAGCTATTATATGTTTATACCAAACAAGTTGGAATGGGGCTTAAGTGTCATCTTCGAACTACTACTCCATGCAGAAATACATAAATCCCCACAAAATATTTTCTTTCATCATTTAATCTGCTTTGCAGTGTGGCCACCATGGTGTTGTTTTGGTCTAATCTGTCCCCGAATATTCCCTTCCATGTAGGAAATTCACCACCTCAGTGGAGTGTCAGCCTGCAAAAAAACCCTGCGAGCTGTTGATAGTTGCTGTCTCGTTCTCTTTCCTGGGCAGTTCTTTTAGAAATAGCTGAGATGAGAGGAATGCAAAGAATAAAACTTGGCCCATTAAATTCTTCCTAACCCACTGAACATCACTGGGGAGCAAAGCTTGAAAGCAAAAATGTCAACTATGATCCATCCAGGTGTGGTTTCCAAATAGCACCTCTTGTCTTATCCTTTACTGTGAATAAAGACTTTGCATTAATAATCATTTAGAACAGTTAATTGCTATACTAGGATGTTTCAGATTCTTCAGTGGTCCTTGTGATCAGGGTGGGGGTGTGGTCAAAAAAGATTAGACAAGACAAGAAGCTCATCTTCTGGATTTCCAAGTATATCACATGTACCCAACAGCAGAAGTATAACGGGAGAAAAGAGGGACAAAACAAACACACAAAACAAGGACTTAAATTTTTTTTTTTTTTTTTTTACCTCTGAGCATGGGAGTGATGATAGTAGAAAGCAAGCTTCCAGCATTAATGGCCAAATAAAAGATGGAAAAGAATCTGTTTCTTTGCTTTTCCTGTAATAAAAAGGAATAAGGTTACAATATGACTTTATCTATCAATGGATAAAATGTAGCTGATAATGTCTTCACTTCTAACTTAGTTTTGGTCAGTGTCCTCCTTTCAAATGTCCTTTAAAAAGAATCAAATGGAGAACAGATCTTGTACCAGGGGAATGGGATTCCTGGAGGTTTAGAATTCACTTATGTAGTTTCCGTGAAGGTGTGTGATCTTACCTGGCCCTCTTCAAACTGATCGCCACCAAATGCAGACACACAGGGCTTTATCCCTCCAGTTCCCAGAGCTATCAGGGCCAGGCCGGTCATGGACAGTGCTCTAGGGAAAGGAGAGGGGTGATTGCCAGAAACGTGAGATTCTGGTTTGTTTCTTTAAGTAGGCTCCATGCCCAGTGTGGAACCCAATGTGGGGCTCAAACTCATGACCCTGAGAGCAAGACCTGAGCTGAGATCAAGAGTTGGAGGTTTAACTGACCGAGCCACCCAGGGGCCCCAGAAACGTGAGATTCTTAAAAGCAGGAGCCTCTCTCTCCCCTAATTTCCCTTAGAGGACCAGGCACAGTGTTTTGTTTTGTTTTTTTTGGGGGGGGGTTCTTGGCCCCAATTTCCAATGTAGGGGGGGAGTTCCCCACACCACCAACAAACAATTCTCACACACCAGCTGGGTGTCCTACAACTCCATTCTGACACTATCTACCCAGAGATGGCATCCGGTTCCACAAGTGAAGGGCTGCCCCCCCTTCCCCGCCCCATTAGGCACCAGATGCAAGCCTGGGTCGTCTGTCATCTGTGCTCCTGACTGGCCGGCTCCAGCTTAGAGGCTCCAAAGACCCTCTCCTTGAACTTCAGATGCCCCTCTCAAGTCCAGGTTGTTACCTGTACTTCTCCTAGAGTCCAGGGAATTTGCTGGAGCAGCTCACAGAACTCAGGAAATGCTTTACTGACTAGATCTCTGGTTTATTATCGAAGGACCGAACTCAGGAACCCCCAGATGGAAGAGATACACAGGGCAGGGTAGGTGGGAAGGGGCGCAGGGCTGCTATGCCCTCTCCAGCGAGCCACTGCCCTCCATCTGCACTTGCTCACCAACCTGAAAGCTCTTCCAACCCCATCCTTTTGAATTTTTATGGAGGCTTCATTCCATAGGCAGAATTGAGTAAATCATTGGTCAATGGATATTAATTCAATGTCCAGCCCCTCTTCCCCTCCCTGGAGGTCAGGGGGTGTGAATGAAAGCTCCAATCCTCTAATTACATGACTGGTTCTTTTTATATTTTTTAAGATTTATTTATTTATTAGAGAGAGAGAGAGAATGAGTGGGGGGAGGGATAGAGGGAGAGAGACAGAATCTCATGCAGACTCCACACTGAGCACAGAGCCAATGCGGGGCTCAATCCCAGGACCCTGAAATCATGACCTGAATGGAAACCAAGAGCCAGCCTCTTAACCAACTGAGCCACCCAGGTGTGTTCACTTGATTGGTTCTTTTGGCAACCAGCCCCCGTCCTTAGGTGGGGGCCAAAAATTACCTCATTAACATAACAAGAGACACCTTCGTCCCTCTCCTCAACGAATTCCAAGGGTTTTAGGAGCTCTGTGCCCCACACAGGGAAGACCAAATATATTTCTTATTGTAAATCACAGTCTCACAGTAGTTAAACAGACAAGGGGCTCAACCTGTTTGAGAAGATGATTCATGGAATGCAGTCTTGACAGCTGAGTGAAACTTGAATTCACAGCCTTCACATTAATACCATTATCTACTATTTAGAAAATGCAAAGCAATAGCTTGATTACAAGCGAGGATTTATGTATGGGATTCTTCTGTAGCCTTATCGATTTCAGTAAAAGAATGTGTAGGTGAAATATTTAAGCACTGTCTCTGGTACAATCATAATAGAATCATAATAGTCATTAAAAAGACATTGGAAAACACGATTTAATTGCAAAGCAGATTATCAGGTGATGTCGTGTGATCTTGTTTACAAAGTACAGAATACTGAAAAGAAGTAGAGCATAAGATTTATTACTATAATTTTTATAATAAAAGGGATTATTTATAATAACAGAGGGGATTAAAGGTTACTTTATTTTTTTAAAAGATTTTATTTATTTATTAGAGAGAGAGTCAAGCAAGGGGAGGGGCAGAGAGAGAAGCAGACTCCCTGCTGAGGAGGGAGCCTGACGTGGGGCTTGATCCCAGGACCCTGGGATCATGACCTGAGCCAAAGGCAGACGCTTAACTGACTGAGCCACTCAGGCGCCCCAAGTGTTAGTTACTTTAATTTGTATTTTCTAAGCTATCTGTAAGTATTTTACCTCCTGAATTGAAAAAAAAATCACTTACAGAATTTACCAACCCTCATTTTTATCATTTTGTTAGATTTATAGAAGCTACTGCAAATTCCAGGTTTTAGAAGTGTTTGTCCCTATCTTCCTGTTTGCAAATATGGCTTTAAAATGCTAAAAAAATATTTTATGGAACAGATAAAGTCAAGGAAGATACTGCACATGGAAAGGATCCTTGAAAATATCATGCCCGTCTTCTTGGATTAACTGGCTGAAGCATCTCTTTGCCTCTTAATAGATCTTGTGCTTAGTGCTGTCACTCTAAGCATTTTTGTTTTGTTTTGTGGGGTTTTTTTGTTTGTTTTTTTCACTCCAAGCATTTTAAATGACAACCAAACACGGCCAATTTGATATGATATTCCGTGCACTCTTATGAGAATTGTAGGCATGCTGTAATATTAAGTCCATGAAATAAACTAAGCAGCTAATCTTTCTTGAACACTTCTCACTTGCCAGCCATTGTTGTAGGCACTCTAGCCGGACTACAACAATC
Organism: Ursus americanus; assembly: GCF_024610735.1. Taxonomy (NCBI): domain Eukaryota; kingdom Metazoa; phylum Chordata; class Mammalia; order Carnivora; family Ursidae; genus Ursus; species Ursus americanus. The sequence goes on along the minus strand of NC_142136.1, from coordinate 12,233,481 downwards.
CGACACAGGTAGGCAGTAGTAAAAATGAGAAGACCTATGCACGGAGGTTGAGAAACTTGCTCAAGGTCACCCAGCTAATAAAGGGCACAATCAGCATCTGAACCCACTTAGTCTGGCTCCAAAGTCCCTGTTCTTAATTGATATTATAGAAAAGAAACCAGAGGCACAGGGAAGTCTCCTCTGTGGGTAGTTGGGCATCAGACATTGGAAGTCTGAGCTGCTGACCTGGGCATAGAGCCACTCCCTTCCACCAACACAGTGCCCTGTGGGCACTGCAGGTGTTGCTTCGAGGGACCTGGTCTAAACAGCAATCTGATTGACAAACCAGAAATGCAGGAATTGCAGAGACTAATTTGAATTTCAGTGACTGTTTTCCTAACCCATAAGATATTTACTCATAGATCAAGGAACTGGGGCACAAGCACAGAAAACAAAATAAATCTTTATAAGTTGTCTACCGGGCCAGAGTGCAGGGATAGGAAATTAATCTCACAGAGGAGCATTTGTCAATAGCACTTTCTATCAAGAACTCGGAACATAGGGCTGGACCAAATACTTACGAAACCAAATCACTGAAAAATAAGCGGAGGTATGGTATGAGAAGACAACCAAAGGTACAGAGTCTTGAGGAAACCTGGCACAATTAGGGATCAAGGTCTGTGGGATTTATGCCCCTCTAGGGAAGATCAAAATTAACACAAGTATTCTGTGCGCTGACCGTGTCTCATGTTGAGATGTACCTGAGACAGCAGGGGAGCTGTGACTACGGACACCTGTGAGGATGGCGACATATGAAGACCCAACTCTTAGTCAACTAAACAGCTTTCTCTCTACTGATGAGGGAGGAAAGGCCTCCTTATGCTTATGGTAAATTTCAAGGAAAAAGATGAACCATTCAAGCACCAAGGAAGCGATGGGGTGGGGTAGGGCAGCAGGTAATGTCAACTCACATATGCACAGAAAGGTTGTCAGGGGTTCCATCATGATCGAAGTCTGTGAGGTCATGAATTGAGCTCACTGCAGTGACCGCCTGTCCAATGGTGTAGACAATGGAGAGCGACACAATTGTCCTGTGTTGAAAGGGGTTAAGAGAATCCAAGTTAATTGCACAAGAACTGTCTACTTCTTCGTCTCCCACAGAAAGGCCTCCTGCTTCAAAATGCAAGAGCCCAGTCATGCATATACTTGTTCCTCAAACTTGAGTCAAGCTGGTGACTCTTGGAAAGGCAGCCTGCTGGAGGATTTGTCGCCCAGCCAGCGAGCACAGAGCAACATTGGCTGGAGCCAGGGGAAGGGAGAAAGGTCTGTTTCACCTTTGAACTACTTGAAAAACTCAGTGTTTTCTTCTACCTAACTACCAAAGTGAGAACATCTATCATTAAACAGTAAGGCTTATCTTGTGCCTGGTAACAATATTGGGCCAGTAGTGGGCCATTGGTTATTCTTGTATTGTACTGAATTCTTTGAGATAGTCCATGAATTTGGCTCAGAATAGCCTCCACTTCCTTGCTCATTAAGTCCTAGGGACTTCTCAATAACTGTCTACTGGGTACAGTCTGGGAGCTGTTCCTACAGAACTGGGTGAGCGGCCCACATCCTCTCTGTCCAGCAAGCTATGTGAGCCTTCAAGCAGCGGGCACGTGCATCAGGGAGATTCTTTGTTCTGTAGGCCTTAACTCTGTGCCTCCCACATGATTAATGATGGACAGTATCCTTGCCACTATTTCAAGAGGAGACAAAGATGTTATCACTGTTCAGAGGAGGGAGAAAACTTACCAGTGCTACTGCATTCACACTGCTCAATGCCAGGCACTGTGCTAGACTCTGGGCATATGATCTGAGCCAAAACAGGGCCTAGCAGGCTCTTCTAAGAGCTTGATGTGCCTTGTTCCCACCATCCATCATTCCAAACCACAAAGCTTATCATTCCTTTTGGGCTTATTTCTTCACAAGGAAGCTGTAAACACTCACTTGAACTTTCCCAGCCAGGAGTCAGCGATTAAAGCACCAAGAATGGGCGTCAGGTAGCACAGAGCCACAAACGTGTGGTAGATGGCCGTGGACAGGTTATCGTCCCATCCGATGAACCGTGTGAAGTACAGAATCAGGAGTGCTTTTTGCAGGTGGCAAGGGGAGTGGGAGGGGAGACACAGTTAGGAGCTGTGGTAACTCAGGCTCTTCACTCAAGGGGAGGAGGGTGAAAATCGTTACCTCTCATTCCATAGTAGGAAAATCTTTCACAGAACTCATTGACCACGATGAAGAAGATGCTCAAGGGATAACCAAAGCAATCCTGACAAAAGGAAACAGTGTAGGGTTGAAACGTCCTCCTCGCTGGCCCACGTCCACCAATGAATGCTAATGGCATGAAAAGTAGCCGGTGTGTATTTGGTAACTTGTCACTGACTGACTATCCAGACATGGACTTGAGAATTCAAAAATTTTTATTCCCTCACACGCCACACCGAGACAACAATGAAATAAAGCATCTAGTTCTCTCGTTCATCCGAGAAGAACTAGATACTAGCATTTCCTTAAGAGAAGACATTTCACTCAGAAACTCAGGACTGTCTCCCTGATTCACACGTATGAGAGACATCTGGTAAGTGACCGAAGCACAGCCGTGAACATTTAGGAGCAGAACAGACTGAAGTTTGCCAAATGAAGCTACGTAGAGAAGAATAATTGTACTCACCCGTGACTTGGACATCCCTGAAAGAAAACCAAAACACCACTGTTAAAGTCAAGTAATTAAAATACTTTTTGCTGAGCCCGCACTCAGACCCTGTGTCTTCTCAGGGCAGACAGATGTGCTGTCCAGACAGTTCCAGCCCTCTCTGGTGAGTGGGGCCTGGCATCAGATTTTCTTTTAATTAACCCCTCAGGCCATTCTCATGGTGGTCAGAAAGGGAGTCAGAGGCTCCAAGGATGGTGCCCAAACCATTTCCTCCTTAAAATACTTCAAAGGCTGCTCATTGCCCACAGGATGAAATCCAAACATTTTTGCATGCCCTTGACGATCTCACAAGGACAGTGGGGTTTGGTGAGGATTCAGCGAGGGAAATGTGAAATGCTTCAGGGTGCCTAACACAGTGAGGATTCAACCACCTTTCCCCTTACCTGTGACAGCCTTCCTTCCAGCCCGTCCCCCATGCACAGAGGGTTCCCGTGATTCCCAGCTATCAGTTTGCTGAGCATGCTGGGCGCCTTGAATGCCCAAGACCGTAACTCCTGTGTCAGGAATGCCCCGGCCCCTTCCTACACCTGTCGCCAACCTTGCCACAGCATGACCTTCACAAAGCCCCGTCTGCCTCCCTGTGCTCCCAGAGTGCAATGACCGATATTTCTCCTCCCCTCTAGGGGTATCCATCTCCCCATTCCCAACACCTTTTCTAGTACCTACCACACAGCAGGGCCTTATTGTCAGAACAGGGAATTAGAAGAGCAAGAAGAAAAAGGGTGAGCATCCAAGTGAACCAGTGCAGACCAAGGGCCGTTGACTTGAACGTCTCGATTTAGGTGCACCCTTCATGCCCACTGGCCCAGCCCCTGCTCTGGTCTCGCCTGAATTTTGACGAGAGCCGACCCATACCCTGTCTCAAGGCACAGCTCCCTGTCCCAATGCGCTGCCCTATAGTTACCAATGCCTGTCACATGCTGTGCCCCCCGCCCCCACTGCCTGGCTCTTAGAATCCTTTGTCTTGGGGGACCCTTAAGTGCTCCCTGCCTCTATTACGAATCAGTGGCCCTACAGAACGGTCCTCAAACTTCAGGTTGCCTCAGAATCACCAGAGGGCTTATGAGAGCAAGTGGCTGAACCCCACCCCCACAGCCGCTGACTCTGCGGGTTTGGGGGGGAGGCCCCTTGAGTCTGCATTTCTCACAAGTCCCATGGTGATGTCCCTGCTGGTTTAGGGACCCCCCCGGGAACCACCCGCAGGCTGTGATGTCCAGTCGCCTGACTGATCTCCGTAAGTAGGCTGTATTACTTCCCCGGCCCCAAGCACCCCAGAGACACTCCATGCCCACCGTCCAGAGCAGGAAGCAGATACAGAAGCTGGCCTGTCACCTCATATTCTCATTATGTGCCGGCCCTGAGTCCCAGCCCACATGAAACAAAACTGCAACTCTGCTTGAGGAACTCTGCCCTTGGCCCAGACCCACGTGGTGGTTGAGGCCCCCAGCCACCCTGCTCGTGGGCCAGGGCCTGGCTTCCTGATTCTGGTCACACTGCCGTGGTCATGGGCACTCCTCCAGCTCAGTGTGGCCCCCGGCCTCACACCACAAGCTCTCACTTTTGCTTTCTCAAGAGCAGTGGTGCTATTTCAGTCCTTGTCCTAAGGCAGGAAATAACCTGTCCTGGCCTCCCGGAGCTCCAGTCCCCACTCCTGCCATCTCTAAAGTTCCGGAAGGAGATTCTTCAACACTAATAGCCTGGTCTTCTCCCCAGACTTCCTTGTGGGAAGGGGCTGCTCTGAGAGGCAACAGGTGGAGCCTGTGAGCTTGGGGGCCAACGTGTGATTGAATGTCACTCCTGTTGCTTTCCAGCTGTGACCTCGGGCGAGCCCAGCTTCCCTCCAGACAGACCACCTGTCAGAGGGTGACAACGCCATGCCCCTCACAGGACTGTTGTTAAGAGTTTGATGTGTGAAGCTCCCTGCCCAGGCCTGGCGCAGGGAAGATGCTGCTACCTCAGAGTCCTCGGCACCTCACAACATGTTTTCACAGGGTGGAACTCAAATGCCTGGTGAATGAACAGGTATTCCAAAGGACCAGTCATATCCGTCATTGAGTCCAATGTTCCGATCCTGGCTCTGCCCGTTCAGGCTCTAGCCTCATGCGTCTCATCACCATCTCCCTGTCTTCCCGATCCCCCACACAGTTTGGCCAGTGGGGAGCCCTGGTAGGAAGCCAGAGGGTCAGGGTATTCCTTTCCCTTCCTCCTCCCCAAAACATCACTTCAGACTGCTACACCCTCAAGGCACAATCGCAGCTCCTCTGAAGTAGGCCTTCCTCACACAACTCTCCTTCCCGGTTTTGGTCACAGTTTTGAAACACTTCCTATGGGTGGTCACTGCAGCCACCATTCCGGGCACTTGCATTGACATTTATGACTCCCTGCACACCCCTCCTCAGCCTTTTCTAAATAATGTGTGTGTGTGTGTGTGTGTGTGTGTGTGTGTGTGTGTGTGTGTGTGAATAATAACTCCTATTCTGAGTGTGCCTTCTGTCTCCAAATGGGACCACAAATGGGTAGCCCACAAGCCAGCTTTCGTCACCAGACTGGGGACTGCGACTCTCCAGCGGAATAAAAGCCCCAGTCAGGATCACGTGCTTCTGAAGCACGACCCACAAGCCAGCCTGCTGGCGGTATTTGAAGGCCGCTTCCTCGCGGCGCTGCCCGTCTTCTAGAGGAAACAGCAGGGCCGTACGATGTGTTGCCTGCTTTCGCTTCAGACGGTGCAGTCTTACCACTGCCTCCCAGAGACCAGACAAAGCAAGCTGAGCGCCACCAGCACTGGGTCCGGACAGGCCCTAGCGATGGGCCTCAACAGAGAAGCAGGAGGGAGGGCCAAAGACCCCAACCCAACAGAGACGGCCCAGAGCTCCGATGCAATGGCTCCTTCCACGTGGTTTCTCAGGATTTGGGTTTGCAAGGGAAGATTTCATCTGGCCAGGGTAGCACCTATAATTTTTTTTTAAAGATTTTATTTATTTATTCGACAGAGATAGAGACAGCCAGTGAGAGAGGGAACACAAGCAGGGGGAGTGGGAGAGGAAGAAGCAGGCTCATAGCAGAAGAGCCTGATGTGGGGCTCGATCCCAGATCGCCGGGATCACTCCCTGAGCCGAAGGCAGACGCTTAACCGCTGTGCCACCCAGGCGCCCCAGCACCTATAATTTTTTTTTTAAGATTTATTTATTTTAGAGAGAGAGAGAAAGAGAGAGATAGTGGGGGGCAGGGCAGAGGGAGAGAATCCTCAAGCCGACTCCCTGCTGAGCGTGGAGCTCCACACAGGGCTCGATCCCAGGACCCGGAGATCACGACCTGAGCCAAAACCGAGAGTCGGACGTTTAACCACTGAGCCACCCACACACCCCACACCTATCATTCTTTTGAAAAATACTGTTTAGTCTCTATTGTTTGCCAAATAATAATGGTAAAGATTTTGTTTACTTCACACATAAACTGGGTGACAGGAAAGAGAGCTTCGATCTTGTTGTAACAACCATCATACTCAGAACTACGTAATGGAAAACAAAATCCCTAAGCTGACCCCAGCAGAAATCTGAGATTTAGTGCCCAGCCATCACCCAGGAAGCTTGTTATTTTCAGAAAGGTGTGCATTCCAAAGAGCAACTTTGATAATCGCAGGGCAGAGGTCGCTAACCTCTTCTGCTGCAGAATTCAGAGCTATTCGGGGGATGTATGTTGCAGTCAGCATTTCTTATCTCATATCTGTGTCCACAGGATCGCTCTCCAAGAAAGCTCAAGTGCAAAAGTGGTGTGTATGCTGAGCCTTACACGTCCATACCCTGATAGCAAACCTAATCAGCGTATTTGAGCGGTCCGCGTTCTAGCGCCATCCATGCGCCACTTGGGTGTAACTACTGATCGGAGGAAATAAAGCAGCTTGGAATCCGGCGTGCCAGTACTGGGCACAGATTCAACACTGGCTCGCATTGTTATTCTAGGCCTAGCAGTGCTTCTGTCTTTCTTTTGGCTAAAGAATTCAATAAAATAAGTGTACATTATACATTTCTGTGATTTTTGACTTGGAGGGAGAAACCAAGAAAGACACTCTATTAATAATTTCCCACTACTTAATGAACTCTCTTCATTAAGGCATTTCCTACTATCTAACAAAGCACATTCTGTATTTTGAACCATTTAGGGATGGAAATTCTAACTGTCATGGTTTGTGATGGAGAAATTAAGAATTCTCTCAGCATAATGATGGATGTGAAGAGTGCATTTCTAGGACTTGGACTTGGGAAGTTGGAAGGAATAAAGAATCCGCCGCTGTCTGAGCCGCTCTTACTTTTAGGCAGAGAGGAAACTCCTTCCCACCATCACTGAGAGTGAAATGGAGGGAGTGAGCTATGTATTGCATTTAGGAATGGTACTCCTGCATGGCATGGCAGGCAGAACAGTGGCCTCCAAGATGTCCGTGTCCTAACCCCTGGAGTTTGTGGGTGTGTTACCTTCCACGGCCAGGGGACTCTACAGATGGGATTAAGTTAAAGACCGTGAGATGGGGAGTTTATCCTGGATTATCTGGTGGCCCCAGTGTAATCACATGGGTCCTTAAAAGAGTCAAAGGAGAAGATGTGAAGAAGGAAGCAGAGGTTGGAGTGATGGTGATTTCCAGAAGGCCAACATGAGCCAAGCAATGTGGCAGCCTCTAGAAGCTGGAAAAGACAAGGAACTGGATTCTCCCCCACAGCCTCCAGAAGGAACACAGCCCTGCCGACACCTGGATTTTAGCTCAGGGAGACCCATGCAGACTTCTGACCCCCAGAACTGCGAGATAATACATTTGTGTCATTTTAAGCTGCGAAGTTTGTGGTAGCATACGAGAGCGGCGACAGGAAATAAACAACTCGCCTCAAGCTCTGTACAGGTAGGTCTTTACCGCTAAATCACTCACTGTTCGTACAGAACTCAGACTCAAACCTCCAGCAACTTTAATTTACCCGCAAAATGCTCTTTTTTTTGTAACTTTTTCCCTTAGCTACATTTTCTACCTGGGGGTTCAGGAACCCAATCCCATGCCCTTTAAATGGGATCTGGCGGAATTTTTCCTTGCTCTGCTAACTTCTGCAGGTTACTGTCTGTGGTGAGCTGTCTGTAAAGTGACGATGCTGCCTTCTAGGGCCGCTCCAAGGAATGAGGTGGTCTGAAAATGGTTTCATCAACCAGGAGGAAAATGAGTTAAGTTGATCAACCGTGGATTCTTTTAGGTGGAAAGGCATGGGCCGTGGGGAGCAGAAGGTTGAGCCTCCACATGGGGACACTCTTCCTAATCACGTGGCGTTAAAGATTCAAAGCACTTAACCTCTGGCCCCCCCGTTCCTTCATCTAGAGATGCTGACACCATCTTTGCAAGTCAGTTAAGAAGATCAGATCTACAGGAATGAAATGAACTTTGCTCTTCGCTGCATCCCATGAAGACAGCTGGGTAGTGCAGACGGATGTGTGGAACGGGTTGATTTAAGATGAAAATATGGGCAAGAACTTGCAATGAGGGAACCCTGGCGGGGCTGAGAGGGGCCGTCAAAGAAAGAGGTAGTCCCCTCCAGGGTTGCTCACATTGACCAAAAGAACAAGGTCCTTATGATATCGTCCTGGGAAACCAGGCCACAGGGATTAGCAGGCTATGGACAGAGGAAAGCCAATCTTCTTAAATACACGCCGCAGGGGCGAGCACTGCTTTTCAAGTAAGCTGCTTTTTGAATAGGCAGCACTCCAGTGTGCTGCATGCATGCGGCCGTTGGGGTTGGACGGCCGCGTTTAATTCCTCACTGCAGTGGTTCTCAAAGTGTGGCCTCTGGACCAGCAGCAGCCGCAACGGCACCAGGGAACCCATCAGAAATGCACACTCAGGTCCATCCCACACCTACCAAATCAGAAACTCCCCGTGTAAGGCCCGGCCATCTGCATGTGATCAAGCCCACTGGGGGCTGATGCCCTTCAGCCTGGGAGCCCCTCATTGCCCCAGAGTGACGCTGGGGAGCAGTCAAGGAAGGGTGCACCCTAAGTGGCGGCTCCAGGCCAGGCGATCAGCTCCCCTGATGTGATTCTGGCTCCGTTCATGGCTCATTGGGATGACTGTGACAAGCAGATGCCTTGTCTCAACCTTCCCCGTCTCCCGTGAACCCCAGCGGACCTCAGCTTCCCTGATGGAGACATTCAGGCTGGCTGTCAAACCTGCCTGGCTCTCTGCTACCTGTAAGGTCAGACCTGCCGCTCAGCACAGCATAACAAGCCCTCCAGGATCTGACTGCCATCCTCCTCCAACCCGGCGGTCAAGCTGCACGACTTCCAGTTCTCTGTCCACACCAGGCTCCTCAGGGCATCCCAGCACCATTAGGGCAGTTAGTGCCTCTCCTCTCCCTTGGCCTCCCAGATACTTCTCCTCCTTTTAGATTTCTCTCTTTTTAAAAAAAAAAAAGATTTTACTTATTTATTTGAGAAAGAGTGAGAGCACAAGCAGGGGGGAGGGGTAGAGGGAGAAGCAGACTCTCCACTGAGCATGGAGCCCTATGCGGAGCTGGATCCCATGACCTGAGATGAAGGCTTAACTGACTGAGCCACGCAGGCATCCCCTTTTAGATTTCTTTAGTCTTTTTATAACCGGACTGACAGAGCACCACTGTTCTGACTTCTGAACCAATATCACAGAGCCTCACATATCATGGGATTCCCCCCCCCCTTTTTCAGTGAGGAAATCAAGTGTGTGTCACTGCAAAAAGAGCCCGACAGGATATGCACCCCGCGTAACTGCGGCTGACCTGAGGCGAGGTGACAGGAGGCATGGGGGGGGGGCAGGAAGGGGCTGAGTGCCTTGTGTGGCACACTTGGTTTGATTGCTTTTTTCCAAAAATCGATCAACTTTGATTAAGAAGTGAGAAGCACTCTTCTTTTCTTAAATGGGCTAGTCCCGGACAGTTGTCAGGTTAGCTTTAGGACAACTGTTGTGCCTGTCATCCAGGCCCTTGTTTCTGGAGTGGTCCTTCTTGAGGCTGTTTCTTGCCTGACTTGATTGTTATTTTTCTTACTTGGCTCCTTCACTACATTTCCCGCCCTCAGGGCCGCTGCTGGTCCATCTGGCACTTCTGTGCACATGAGAGGACTGTGATCATTTAAGCCGGATGCTGCCCCGGGGTACATGGCTTGGCTGGTGGACAGAGGCTCGGATCCAACAAGAAAGGGTGTCCCTGGGTGGATGCATTGCTTGGCAATGGAGCACGGGCCACATTCCAGCCCCACGGGCCCTCACGCAGGGTACCGCCCACACGTCTATGGCCAGGGCCCTGCCGATACTTCTATTTTTTTTTTTTTTTAATAGAAATAGCCTCTTTTCCACAAATACTGCCTTCCCCACTAAGGGGCAATCTATTTTTCTTTTGATCCATCAGCAAACAGCTACATCACCACAACACACTGATGAATGGTCTTCAGAATGCCAGTTTAACCAAGTTACCCCTGCGGAAAGCAAACGAGTTATCGGTCCTTTGAGAACTAGGAACGTCAACTAAACCCTAATTACATGAAGCTACCTTAGCAATACAGGGAACCCAGGGCTAATGGGACCGTATAGGTCTTATTAAGTGACTTTGGCATGGTGCCGCCGCGGGGACGAGCGCAGTCTGGGGGCGCTGGCGACCATGTATCCGTACAGGCCACACAGGCCAGGCACAGGCCCAGCTGGTGAGAAGACAGACACAGAGTATAAAACCGCTTAGCGGCATCCGGCTCCTCAGCAACAGGGGTCTCACAACTGTGTCACCCCTTGCTGTGGGACAGGGACTGCTGGGAGCTGGCTCCCGTGGCCGGTCTGCCTTTGCCCTCTGAGTGAGTGACATCCAGCCTCGTGTCTTGAACCGTCCAGCAGCCAGGCCTCACCCTTGTGTTGTCCTGTGTGGGGCGGACAGCCAGGCCCCCGCCACCTCCTCCCTCCGCCTGGGGACCCCGCCGTCAGGACTGAGGGATGCAGCTCCGGGGCTGTGCCTTAGCTTGCTGGGGCCGCCCCAACAATGCACTACAAATGGAGTAGCCTAAAACAGTGGAGACGGGGCATCCCACAGTCAGGAGGCAGGGAGTCCTAGACCAACGTGCCAGCTGGGTGGGCTTCTTCTGAGGCTGAGAGGAGAATCTGTTTCAGCCTCTCCCCAGCTTTTGGGGATCACTGACCATCTGACACGTTCTCTGGCTTGTGATAGCATTACCCAGACCTCTGTTTCCATCCTCATACGGACTTCTCCCTGCGTTTGTGCCTGCGTCCAAATGTCCCCTTGGTATAAGGATACCAGTCATATTGGATTGGGGGCTCCCCTACTCCAGGATGACCTCATCTGAACTAATTACATCTGTGAAGGCCCTATCTCCAAATAAGATCACATTCCGAGGTACCAGAGGTTAGGACTTCAGCCTATGAATTTGGGGCTGAGGGGGATACAATTAAACCCATAACCGTCACAGAGCATTTGTGGTGCCTGACCTGTTGCTGTAGGTTACAGATAGCCTCCTATCTTTTAAAAAGATTTCTACTTGTGACTGTCTAAAATCATAGGCTTCAGAGGCCCACAGTGGCCGCCTCTGATGGTTTACTAACCCGTGACTTTCAGCATCTTGTTTCCAGAACCACAAACGTAAATCACTGAGGGCCTTTCCCATTCTCCTTCAGAAAGAAATGATCTCTCCAGGCCCCAGGAGCCACCTGCCTTTGGAAAGGCTCAGAAATTGTTTACTTCTCAATGCAGGGAAAGTGCAGCCAGGCCAGAGGGTGCCACCGAGTTAATATGTAGTAAGCTGTTAAGTAAAACAGAAAGGGGCCAGGGCCAGGCCTAAGGTTTGCCTCAGGCGTGGGCAGGATCGGTCACTCAGGTGAGAGAATTTCCTGGGTGTCAGGAAGGCAACCTTTGCTCTCCCAATTAGATCCTTTATCTACACGGGGGGGGGGGGGGGGTAGGGGTTGGGGGTGGGGTGGGGGGTGTTCTTTTCTTCTGAACTTAGAGCGAGGCTTGCTTTAAGCTCTCCCCTGCTGAGAGTCAGCAAGTGGGTCTATTCTCAAGCTAGCGATAAGACAGACCTACCCTGCCCCCAGCAGGCTCTAGGAAGAAGCAAGGGGGGGAAAGCACAGGGAACAGCAGACTGCGCATGCCCAACAGGCAACAGACCCAAGTCCATAGCCAGCCCCGGAATACTGCATGTCGTCATAGGCGAGAACAACGCCAAAGCCACCCAAGTGTCACCAAATCAAAAGGAACCAGCCTTCTGGTCTTTGGGGGGTTTGTTTTGGAGGCCATCAAGTTAGAGATCCTAAGTTCTATTATTTATTTATTTGAGACCCTACATTTTGGACATAAAGATTTTTTTTGGCTCTTAGATGTTAGATCATGACTGGAAAAAAATGCTTATGATCACAGTAGGTGTGGGGTTAGGCTACAAAGTGATCTACAGCACATTTCCACCCCCCCCCACAGTTGATATTAAGGCCGTACGTGGCTTCTTCCTATCATGAGAATATCTCTAAGAAATTTCTGGAATGGTAAAATATGTGTATTTTGAAGATTTATTTATTTATTAGAGAGAGAGATGAGTGAGGGGAGAGGCAGAGGGAGGGAGAGAGAGACACAGACTCCCTGCTGAATGCAGAGCCTGAAGTGGGGCTCGATCTCATGACCCTGAGATCATGACCTGAGCTGAAATCAAGAGTCAGACGCTTAACTAACTGAGCCACCCAGGCGCCCCAATAGGTTGCTGTTTAGTACTGACTAGCGCTATACCCCAAAATCCATCCGTCTCGCTGGGGAAGATACTAGTCATTCCACGTAGCACCTCAGCTACATGCAAGCCACAGTGGCGTCCTCTTCACACAGTAAGAATACTTCCTGCCCGAAGTCATATATAAGTGACATACATCTTTCAGAAGAACATTTTCTATTACCACGTGTACTGGGTTGAAGAGTGTCCCCCAAAACTCATGTCCTTCCTAGAATCTCAGACTGTGATCTTTGAAAACGGGATCTTTGCAGATGTAATGAGTTGGGATGAGGTCAAGTTGGAGAAGAGTGGGTCCCTAACCCCACATGCCTGGTGTTCTTAAGAGAAGACAGGCGTGTGAAGACAGAGCTGCACAGAGGGGAAGTGGTGTGAAGACACTTGGGGGGAAATGACCATGTGATGATGAAGAGAGAGACTGGAGTGACCCATCTCTAAGCCAAAGAACACCTAGGACTGCCGGCCACACCAAAGCTAAGAGAAAGGCAAGGAGCAGATTTTCTACAGCCTTCAAGAGTGCATGGCCCTGCAGACACCTTGATTTTGGACTTCCAGCCTCCAGAACTGTGGGACTGCATTTCTGCTGTTTTCAACAATCCACTTTGTGATACTTTTGTTACGGCAGCCACAGGAAACTCATACATCACGTGAGCTGACGTGTTTTGATGAACAGGGGAAAAGGTTTCTTCTTCCAAGAATGTCTCAAATGTACTTTCTGATATGTCCTGCTAGAGCTTACAATAAAATCTTGCCTCTTGAGGCAGGCCATAGAAGTTTCAAATGCTTAGTCTGTGAGCTTTCAATGGGTCTTCCTATGTGAGTACATTTAGTGAATTTTCCAGTCTTAAGTCTGATTCTTGAACCCAATTTTCCTTGGGGTACATGCTTAGTTTCACACATCCCCACACAACAACTGGATGGCTCTACACGCTCTCCAATGACAGGCTCCTTTCAGGAGCCCCAAGGGAGGCCCTGGCTGGTGTCCAGTTTCAGAGGAACTAGGACTTCCTCCTTCTCCAGAAAGCTTGTGGAAGATGCTATCCCTTCCCTTTGTGGCCACTTCCTAGCTGAGACTGTCCTTGAATTCCGCGCTGCCTGTAGATGGTAGCTGCACTTGTTCAGGGGCCCAGTGTGGCCCGTCAGCCCCAGCCCCCTTCACAGCAGCCCCATGGGATGACCCCACCATCCAGGTTCCTCCGTGATACATTCCCAGTCTCTGAAACCAAGAGACAAAGTTACAAAACAGAGGTTCCCGGGGTTCTTTATGTTGCAACCCCAGGATTCTGAGTCATTGGTTCTCATTCATTTGCAGATAATACGGCTCTTATTCTTTCACTATCATCACGGAAGAATGCGGAATGTTCCTCAGAGTGCACCTTTGTTTTTATGTCCTTCATCAGCTCCCCTGGGACACCTTCTCACTTTCTCTCCTGCCAGGGACAGGATCGAGATGCAGTTGTGTCCGAGAGTTGCCGCAGCCCAGAGGGGTGTGAGCGCAGCTGGGTGGTCCCTGCCCCCTGGTCCCACCCTGGCTCCTGCTGTGTGCAGCTCTACCCTGGAGAACAGACGGTTGTCCCTGTCACTCATGAACTAGACGGGTGAGGGATCCCTCACGCGTTCCCTGTTCTTCAGTAACTCAAAGGGCAGCAGGAAAAACATTAATCAAAAAATCCAAATAAATCAAACCTGGAATAATTTCACCCAAGACATTTTGTACAGGTGTGAAGGACTAGGTAAAAATTCAGCATGAGGATGGCGAATCCTCCAGCTTTGACAAGACACCATTAGCTGCCGCTTTCACTGGCCTCATGACACTCTGTTTACCTCGACTATCCCTCAGTGTGGAAAAATGTTGTTTATGTGTTCCTGCCCCCTGAGGATGTGAGTTTTCCAAGACGGATGGTAAAAAATACCTGCGCCAATCAGTGATTTACGTTCACCACCGCTCCCCTCCTCCCACTCCCCACCTCCAGCAGCCATAGCTAGACCACATGGATTGATCACTCCTGCACTTTCCTACCCTACATTCCTGGCCTGCACAAGCTAATTTTCAAATTCTAGCTATGAATTTACTGCAAAGTTGGTCGTCATGTTGCACTAGGTCTTACTGCCATGATCCCATCTGGGGGGCACAGATGCGGGCATGGGTGTGGGTCAAGAAAAACAGAGCCTGTCATTTAGAGTCATTTAGAGCAGTGGTTCTCCATGTGGGGTCTCAGGACCAGCAGCAGGAGGACCTGGGAACTTGTGTAGTTGCCGATCCTTGAGCGCTAACCCCAGACCCACTGAAGCAGAGCCTCGAGGGGTGGGGCCAGGCATCATGTTGGAATCAGCCCTCACTCTGGTGATCCTGATGGACACCAAAGACTGGAGACCACTGACCTACAGTCATGTCAGCCTGAAAGAACCCCAGGTCAGAGTTCTCTCTTCCTGCTGAGGGGCCCACGATTCCCCCAAGGGTCACATGCCCAAGGGCCCCTTGGGGAGCAACTCCAGCTTCTAGCTGGACGCTTACAGTCTAAAGCAGGTTGTCAGCCTCCCTGGAACTTCAGCACTGTGCTTTGGTTTACCCACGAACTTCTAGAAAGAAGAATGTGGAAGAACTTTGAAGTGACCAGGTTTGTGGCACCTTCAAAACCAGTCCATCATTTTATGCTCAGGCAGGAAGCCAACTGGAAAAACTCATCAGAAGCCCACAAGGCCAGCGGGAGGCTGAGAGGTGGGGGGACAGGAATATAATCAACCACCCTTCATTAAGTGCATGAATTCCTCAAAACAGCCTGGAGGCTCTGGCAGAGGGAGGCAGTAGCTTCCTTCATAGAACCCAAAGCCTCTCATTTTCAAAGTCAAATATGGGAAGTAATTTGTCAGAGCAGCAACTTTAGCGTGGACTCTGGCTTGGCTCTGGGTAAGGGAGGGAAATGGGGTGAAGGGAGAAAGTGGATATTTGAAATCTTCAGCAAAAGCATCCCTAGCCCCAGAAAAGGCTCACCTGAGAGGTTCTCTGCCATTCGGAAACCTAACTCCACAAGACAGCTCTTGGGAAGGCAGCCTCCTCTCCATCCCGGACTCTGATAAGCACACCCAGACTTTAAAGCCAGAGTAGGCGAACGATGGCTCATGGGCCAAATCCAGCTCACCGCCTGCTTTTCTATGGCTCACGAGCTAAGAATGGTTTCTATGTTTTTCAATGATTGAAGAACAATTTTTGAAAACTATGTTGTGACACATGAAAATTACATTACATTCTAATTTCCGTGCCCATAAATAAAGTTTTATTGGAACACGACTCTGCCCATTGGTTTATGTATTTGGCACAAGGACAGAATTGAATGTTGCCACAGAGACTATGCTACCTCCTAAAGCTGGAAATATTTACTATCTGGCCCTTTATAGGAAAAGCTTGCCAGCCCCTCTTTAAAGCAAAGGGTTTGCAGTTCATGATTCTAACTGGACACCACAGCCAGGTTTAGCTATGCATCCAAATGCCCAAAGCAACTTTTCATCCAGTTTATTCTTGTGGATTCTTGTTGCTGTGTGACTGAGTCTAAAAAATGGTATAATTCCGACTCTCACTGCATCCCTCATTTTGCTACTCTATCCCAACTTCTGCTCCCATTCCCAGGGCCAGTAAAAGAACCTGGTGTGAAAATTAGTTCTAGTTTCACATGGGACAAAAATCAGCTGGAAGCATTCATGTCTCTAAGACCCGTTGCCTGGCTTCCTTTCCCCCTGACGTGCTCACCGAGCATCCCAGGTGCCCCTCTTCAGTTATGAGGGTATCGGAAGCAATCTGGGCACCATCTGAGCGCCAGAGATCCGTTCTCAAGAGAAGTTACTGTTATCTTTTATTTAAAAATCCTTTTAAAAATCATTTGTTCTTTTTACTACCTAAACTTAGAAATTGAAACTAGGACTGGAATAAATATGAAAGTCGTGTGTGGATATATTGCTACTCACATGCTATGCCAATCTCAGTTGAAAAAAAAAAAAAGCCACCACTGAAGGACCGATTTGCAAACTGGAAACAATCAGTTCATTTAGGACTACACTTCAGAAGCTGCATTCATTCACCAATAATCAGGCTGTTGACAGCTAGCCCGACTGGAAATATTTTAGGAAAGTCCAAACTTAGCACAGATGCTATTCAGGTAATTGCTACCTGAAAATCGAATAACTACTCAGAGCACCTCCCAGAGAAGTCACACAGAGTGACAAGCAAATGATATGTGAGGCAAGGATGCAGAACTCCAGCCCAGGAGTTTGTCTGCCGCAAAGCACACACTGCTCACGGCCTCCATCTCCAAGGGAGGCTGTAGCATCTTTCTGGAAAAGGCACAGGTGGCCACAGCTCGAAGTCCCAAGTGTGAACCATGACACCTTGCAGTACAGACAGACATTTGAGCTTGTCACAGGGGGCACACCAGGTTCTACACCCATACACACCCTGATACAACCACAAAGGTTGTTACCGACACTTCTAAAGGCTGAGGAAGTCGAAGCCCAAAGAGTTTAATTTACTGATGCAAAATCATAGAGGCAGCATGTGGTAGATGGGAACAGAACTGCAAGCAGGTCAAAGTCAGACCTGGTTCTCTCAGCCATGGGGCCACATTGTACCTGCCTTTGCTCATGACTTTGGGGGAGCCACTTGACATGCCTTCCACATCTTTCAGGGAGAAGGTGCCTGGGATGATCTCTGGTGTCTCTGGGCTCTTGTCTCTGCTTCTGCCTTCATTCCTCAGCGGTCTATTCTGAAGCAGGCAGGATGAAGTTATTTCCTAGATGCTCTGCTGACACTCCATGCCTGTCCAGCTACTCTCCTTGAGTGCCTTCTCTTGAAGCTTGAGGACAGTGGCAGGATGCTAAGAAGGGCCACCAAAGGCCTCCAATTCCCCTGGGGGGCAGGCAGGGCTCCCACCCGAGCTGCGGGGTCACCTGGCCCACCACGGCAAGGGAGGTGCCAAGGCAGCCACTAAGCGCCCCCCGGTTGGGTGGAGGTTCTGGAGCCCTGCCATCACGTGCGCGACCCTGTCCGGTTTCAAGCCCATTCCCAGCCCACAGGCGGGGAACACGAGGACCTAGGATTCCCAACAGGAGGCCAGGTCAAGGTTATGGCATCGATTCCTGCCACCAATGAGTCTGGGCGCCTCGGGATCGCCGCCTCCGCGCACAGACCGAGATCGGCCCAGCGACTTCCCCGGAGTCCGACTTCTCCTGAGCCCCGGTCCCTTCCCGCCCGGGGAACGCATGCCCGTCCGCGGCTCCAGCCTTCCCGACTCCGCGGGCCGCCGACGACAGCGGGGACCAGCGTCGCAGTCTGGTCGAGCCCCGCGGCTCCCCCTCTGCAGTGGCCCCAGCGCGGAGCCTCCCCCCGCCCCGCCCCCCCCCCCCCCCCCGCACCAGCGCGGCCGCACGACCTACCCATGGTGGCGGCTCCGAGGGCTCCCGGGAACTGGCGAGCGGGGAGTCCAGGAGAGGGACCTTTTTTTTAAGGTGTTGCTCTTATAAGTTTGTTTCCAGGCCCTGCCCAGCCACCTGTGCAGCTGGAGGTGTGCAGGCGGGGCGGCCGAGCTCCACCCTCGGAGGCGGGGGCCCAGCAGGGAGCAGAGGTGAGCGCCCCTTGAGCCCCAGCTGGGGGAGAGCCGTCCGGGGCCAGCCCCGGGTCTCCCCTGTCCCGCCCAGGTCCTTGGGGTCGGGCACAGCGCCGGTGACAGGAGCAGCGCCCAAGACCTGGGCCCCGACGTGAGCGCCCACCTGGCCGCTGGGGGGGCTCGTTAAAATGCAGGTTCCCCAGCCTCACCCAGGATTGGCTGGCTCGGTAGGTCTGGGTGCGGCCCGAGAATCCGCATTTCTAACCAGTTCTAAGGCGCTGCTGCTGCTGCTGCTCCAGGGACCCTGTTTGGAAACCACTGGGCTGGGAAACACCAGTTCTGTGTGAGGAAGTAAAACTGGGTAAAACGCTGGTCTGCTGTAAGTGCGCACGCGCGTGGGGCTTTACCTGGGGTGTGAACCGGCCAGAGCATTTCTGGAAGACTCTACCTCACCTTTCCTTGAGAATAACGAGAACAAAAATAATACAGCCATTATCTCCCGATCATTTTTCAAGGGGAGCTGGGGCTGTGCTTTGCAGATACTGCGAGGGAGCATTACGATGGAAGATGAAGGGAGTTTCTATTTTTTAAAATCGTGGTAAAGGACACGTAAAATGCACATCGTCGCCGGTAAGTGTACAGTGAATGGCACTGGGTGCCTTCCCGTGACCGTGCGGCGGCCACAGCTCTGTGCCCGCAGAACGCTTCCTCCCTGCCACCCCCCCCCCCAATTCTACTTCCCGTCCCACCAATTTTAGGGCTCTAAATACCTCGGGTAGGTGCAATCACGGCGTGCTTCTGTCTCTTGTTCTGACGTCTGCGAGATCCATCCATGTTGGCGCCCCTGTCAGAACGTCTTTCCCCTGGAAGGCGGATTGATACTCGGTTGTGTCTGCGCCACATCTTGGTTACGCATTCCTCTGTCTCTCTGGTCTGTTGAATCTTAGCCAGGCCCCCCCACCCCGGCCACACTGGCTGGAAGACTGGTGTGCGGGGAGAAACCCTCTAGCCAGGCATTGCTTCCCCAGAGGCAGCTGGACGCCACCCTTCTCGGGCTTTCTTCCCCGGGCTGGAGGAGAAGTCTCTTCAGGTGATGGCTAAATGGATACACACCGGGCAGCCGGTGATGTTACCTGGAGGCCTGGGGGCCGCAGGTAAAGGGACTGCATCAAGGAGAGCAGTGCAGCCTGGACTGAGGGGAGAACGCCCGCTCCCCGAGAGTCCCGAGCACCTTCATAGTTGTTACCCGGCCACCTGAGAAGCCACGGGTGGAAAGGTGAAGCCACGGGTGGAAAGGTGAAGCTTGTGATTGTTTTGACCACAGTTTTCTCTGCGGGGTGGTATTTCTGTTGAGCTCGTGAAACCTGGAATCCTGAGCCACTGTAAGCCACTCCTGTTCTAGGCTTGTGGTTCTCAAAGTGGGGTCCCCGGAGCAGCGGCATCAACATCACCTAGAACTTGTAACAAACCCAAATTCTCCGGCCCCATCCCTGATCTACTGAATCAGGAACGCTGGATGTGCAGGGTAGGTGACTTTTAGTAGCTGGCAAATGCTCTTTCTTCCACCTGTGTATTGAATCCTTCATTCGGCCATTGTTTATTTATCACCACTAAGTTCAAACTGCTGTGGTAGCCACAGGCACGGGGCCAACAGCCCTCGCTCATAGAGCGAGAGTTCTTTGTCTTCTCGGGGTGGTGTGAAGGGGCAAGTTACTCAAGATGGAGAAGCATGAATGAACGGCAAAAACTGAGGGGGAACAAGAGACAAACTACTGATCCTGAGTAGATCAGCAAATCCCTAGCGTCCACTAGAATTTCTGGGATGGGGTGGACTTGGAGGCCAGGCGTTTCTCACCTGACACTCGTTGGCATTAGTGTATTTAAGGGAATTTAACTGCCTTGGGAGCCTCCCTGACCTCCACCCTGTCTCAAGAGACAGCAACACTGCAACCGCCTCTCTCTATCTCTCTCTTCCCCTCAGCCCTCCATGGGTTGGCTTCCCAAGGTTGCCATAACACATTACCATGCATTCGATAAATAGTAGATTTATTCTCTCACAGTTCTGAGGCAAAGGGGTCTGAGATCTAGGTGTTGACAGTGTGCTCCCTCCAAAGGCGCTTGGGGAGGACTTGTCCTCGCCTCTTCCAGCTTCTGGTGGCTCCAGGTGTTCATTAGCTCATGGAGGTATCGCTCCAGTCTCTGGCTCTGGCTTCACATGGCCGCATCCTCTGAGTCCTCTCTCCTCTTTTCTCATTAGGGTACTTGTCACAGGATTCAGGGCCCACCCTAAAGCAAGATGATCTCATCTCAAGGTTCTTTATTCCATCTGCAAAGATCTTTTTTCCAAACAGGGTCCATTCATAGGTTCTAGGTGGACATATGTCTGGGGGGAAGGGAGCACCATTGAACCCACAACATTCCCCCAGAGCCTCCATGTCTAGACTTGGAATATGCAGATTGGCAAACTGGTCCTGGAGAAGCAGAACTGTGGTTTGGCCTCAGAGGACAGGCCTTATGCAAACTTCTGGGGAGAAGTGAAGGTTAGCAGTAAGAATGAGATCAGCACAAGATGGGGGCAGGGACAGTCATCCACACCAAGACCCTTCCTTATTTTCTACTTACCAAAGCACTTAAATGGTACAAAGTTCTGTAGTATTCTATTCTAGTAAGAATGCTGCCTTGAAAAGGCAGCTTGTGAACCTTATGGAGTAATAAAGTGTCATTTTCTCCAGCTCTGTCCCCCAGATTGCTTGGCTGTAAAGAAACCTTTTGATTCTGTCTCAGAGGTAAATTAGGTGGATGTTTTCTTATCTCTCAAGCATCTAGAACGGAGGTGGAGATGCTGATTGTTAAGGGTCAGACTTTAGGAATAAACAACAAAAGTGGGTTCCATGGCCATCCATCGAGAAGACAGATTGTGAGAAATGACAAGAGGCAGGGGAAGGAGGGATCTGAAGTATAAACATAGGCAAAAAGCCATTTGGACCACAGGTGCCTAGAGAACAGAGCCAGCAACTGGCTCAAACTCATTCCGAGAGGCTTGTCTGGAGTCCCCACCTGCGCCATTTCTGCCAGAGAAGAGCACGCTACACCTGGTTCTGAGCACCTCGTCCTCTGCCACGCACCTATCAGGCAACATGGGGAATACATACAAATATAAGAAGATGATTTCCTCTTCTTGAACATGCCTTTCTTTCTTCGAATGTTCCAAAACAGCTTTAGCTGTATGTATTTATATCTGGTCAAACTCTTTCCTAAAGTGAAGGAATGACGGACCCACGATTCCGGGTATGGGCGCCTTGGTTGTGAGGGCATAGCCTGGAGAGCTGGTAGAGAAGGCATTGCAAGAACAAGCTTTCGATGACATCCTAGTGCGGGGTCTGGAGGTGGGCTCGTGTTGTAATTAGAAAGAAAGGCCTAGACAACAACACAGAATGTTCTCTGAGTGTTTTCCAGGGGTCAGGGAGTGGTATCCTCCCATGGTTTCAAAAGCCTCAAAACTGATTTGAGAGGGTTGCTGGTTCAATAGCATCACCCCTGTGACCTTGAGCAAGTCACCTTCCCTTGCTGGGTTTTATTTTCCTCTTGTCAGAGAGAGTTTTCTCCTCTAAAACTGGGTTCATTTTCTTCACCAAGGTTCTTCCAGTAGAGGTTGATTGTGGTATTGGGTTTATTGTGAGGAAGAGAGATTATTGTCACTGTTGGAAGGTAGTTATTTATGATCTGAACTATTACCACAAATGCTCGTGCTGCCTTCTTGTCATCTGTGTCCCCTGCTACAAGCACAGTGTTGTACGCTTAGGATATTCTCAACAAATCTGCGATGTGACCAACAGACTCATTCTTACAATGATGTGGATCAATCTCTTACCATGTTAAAAAAATATATATGAGTATATTTTTAAAATGTGTGTGTGTATATGTAGTTTATAAGATGTATCCACTCTAATACAAATTTTTCTCTTTGATAAAAACCTTACAAGATGATCTTCAATAACAGTCATAACACCAGCAGTCTATGATACTTGCATGTAAGGGTGGGGATGGTCACAGGCCCCTGGGTTAGATGCCACCTAGGTTGCTGAGACTCCCTAGAATCTTGGGATACCACTGGGGAGGAGGTGAGGGTGAGGGCCCAGCATCTCTAGGTTGACTGAGTGCTGGAGGGAATTAAAATAGTTCACGAATTCCTCAACATGGTACATGGAGAGATTCTAGTCTCGGTGGTCATGTTACTCTTTTTTTTTGGTAACGGTTTTACTGAGATTTAATTCACACACCGGGGCGCCTGCGTGCTTCAGTCAGTTAAGCGTCTGCCTTCGGCTCAGGTCATGATCCCAGGGTCCTGGGACTGAGTTCCGCATCGGGCTCCCTGCTCAGTGGGGACAACCCTCTCCCTCTACCTCCCTTCCCCCAACTTGTGCATGCACTCTCTCTCTTTCTCGCAAATAAATAAATAAAATCTTTTAAGAAAATTCACATACCATATAATTCACACATTTAAAGTGTATAATTCAATAGCTTTTAGTATATTCACAAAGCTGGGCAGCCATCACCACACTACATTTTAGAACATTTTCATCGTCCCTGAAAGGAAACCCAGTACCCCATGAACAGTCACCCTCCTCCCCCAGTCCTAGACAGCCACTACTCTGCTTTCTCTTTCTACAGATTTGCCTACTTTGGACATTTCATATAAATGGAATCATACAACATGTGGTCCTTTGTGTCTGACTTCTTTCACTCAGCATCATGTCCTCAAGATTCATCCATGTTCAGCGCGTGCCAAATGTACTTCATTGTACGGACAGACCACTTCTGTTTATCCGCTCATCACTCGATGGGCATTTGGGTTCTTTCTTTCTTCCTTTCCTTTCCTTTCCTTTCCTTTCCTTTCCTTTCCTTTCCTTTCCTTTCCTTTTGGGTTCTTTCCACTTTTTTGCAATTATGAATTTTTTGCCGCTATGAAAATGTGTGTATGAATTTTTGTGTGGACCTATATTTTCATTTCTTTTTGGTACATACCTCAGAGTGGAATTGCTGGGTCATACAATAACTATATTCAATCATTTTAAGGAATCATCCCACTGTTTTCCAAAACAGCTGCACCATTTTACAACCCACCACTGGTATTTTAAGGCTCAAATCTCTCCACATCATCACCAACACTGGTGATTACCTGTCTTTTGGATTATATCCATCCTAGTGGGTATGAAATGATGTTTACTTATTTTTAATATTTTAAAATATATTTATGTATATTTTCATGTATTTACATAAAAATTTTAAACATATTTAATATACTTTAATGTTAATGAAAGCATTGGAAATGTTTCTTCAACCTGTTTTCTTTAGAGCAAAGCAGGCACCTTCATTTCCCCAAATTGTAGTGAGTGTGGACATCTGTGTTGGCAGTTACTGGGTTATATCCTTACCTGGGGGTGGCGTGGGGGGTGGGTATTGGTTAGAGAATGTGAAGAAGAGGGAGAAAGTGGTCATGGGGGTGGAGAAGGCAGTGTTCGGATTTACAGATGATGAAGGATAAAGAATGAACAGATCGTTATATTTGAACAAAAGGTCCATTTTAGGATAATCCATGATATGTTGATTCTCTAAGAACCGCCTGCTCTTTTTATTTTCCTCCCACAAATACCTCCTGTTCCTTAACTGTTGCAGTCTTCATATTCTCTCTCTCCCTCAAAAGCTACTCTCAGGAAGGAACCTGGTAACTTACCCACACCATGAAATCAATGCCTGATAAGCCTTACTGTTACTTTTTCTTGGAATATCTGCGTTTGAACAGAGTGGGGGGAAACCACCTATTTAAACAAAACAAAGGAAACTCAAACTGTGAAATCGAGAGAAGGGAAGAAGTTTTCAGAAGTAGGAGTTCCTTCCCAGCACGTAGGAGATGACAGCACATAGGCCTCCTCCTATGCATGACACCAGCTTGCCCCATGACATTGGGTGGAGTGGCCAAGGTGTGGCCCAAGTCCTAGTTTCTCCTTAACTTCCTCTTTCATCCTCACCACATAGCCTGCTTTACCAGCTGCCGAGTAGAAAGTTATAGGACATAGGGACGCAGGCATAGCCTGGGAAGATGAGCATGTACAATCCAAAACTGGTCCACTCAGGTAGCCCAGCAAAGACAGAAAAGGCGGGGACTCACCTAGGGATGCTGAACAGTCTGATCTCTGTCACAACCCAAGGAGCACACAACCGTCTTCCTTCAAACTAAGAAGGAAACCAACAACAAAAAAAATCAAATTATTTTTGATATAATAACATATCACTTTTTGGGGGGCTGGAATAAAGGCCATCAAATGATTCTTTACCTCCATATATGGCGAGGCTAAATGACATAATTCAATAACATATTTGTCATTCTCAAATAAAGTTTATCTTCCTTAGGCACTTAGAAGAGAGCAGAAAAGCATTCCATGTGCCCAGCAGTAGATGCTGGAAGCTTTTCATTATCTGATATGTCACTACTTCAGAAAGTGTTCAAAAGATGTATTCTAGAAAGATTTCTTCCAATTAACTAATATAAAATCCCTGGGACATATCAAAATAAAAAAAAGGAAGCAGAGATACTTTTAATTCTCCAGTACTCTCTTCATTATTTTTTTTTTTAAGATTTTATTTATTTGACAGAGATAGAGACAGCCAGCGAGAGAGGGAACACAAGCAGGGGGAGTGGGAGAGGAAGAAGCAGGCCCATAGCCGAAGAGCCTGATGTGGGGCTTGATCCCAGATCGCCGGGATCATGCCCTGAGCCGAAGGCAGACGCTTAACCGCTGTGCCACCCAGGCGCCCCTTCATTATTTTTTTTTAAAAAGAAACTCATTAGTAGCTGCTTTCAGAAATTATCCCAAACTGCCAAGCATAAGAATTGTAATGTCTCATGCATTATTGGTATATGTGCCAATAATATTACAACTTATTTATCATCTGATATCAGAAATATGGACACAAATGCCCCATTTATTTACTTCAGGCTTAATTATACACAACCAGAATTTGTCGAAGTGCACTTATTCAATGATCTGCTTTAGTCAATTACTACACATTTAAAATACTATATAGGTGATGGAGTCTGGGAATTCATTGTGAGTAAATACATACTTTTGACACATAATTTACTCATATATAATTATTCAATTTTCTTTTCTAGAATAAAAACATATCATCCCTCCAAATGCTATGGATGGCACAGATTTTAAAAATTTGGGTATTTCCATAACACATCACTTAATTTATCTTTCAAACTTCCTATCATTCAAATCTATATTACTAGCAAAAAAAGAGAGGAGAGATCATACACTGAGGCAGTGTATTAGTTTCTTGTTGCTGCTGTGACAAATTACCACAAACTTAGGACTTAAAACAACACAAACTTAGGGGCGCCTGGGTGGCTCAGTCGGTTAAGTGGCCAACTCTTGATTTCAGCTCAGGTCATGACCTCAGGGTTGTGAGATCGAGCCCTGTGTCAGGCTCCGTGCTGGGTGGAGCGTCTACTTGAGATTCTCTCCCTCTCGCTCTGGCCCCCCAACCCTGCTCTCTCTCTCTCTCAAATAAATAGATTTAAAAAAAAGAAAACCCACGAACTTATTATAGTTCCAGAGGTCAGAAATCCAAAAAGGGTTGTCCTATGAGACTAAAATCCAGGTGCTGGCAAAGCTGAGTTCTTTCTGAAGGCTCTAGAATAGAATCTGTTTCCTTGGGGCACCTGGGTGGCTCAGTCGTTAAGCATCTGCCTTCGACTCAGGGCGTGATCCCGGGGTCCTGGGATCGAGCCCTGCATCAGGCTCCTCTGCTGTGAGCCTGCTTCTTCTTCTCCCACTCCCCCTGCTTGTGTTCCCTCTCTTGCTGGCTGTCTCTCTCTCTCTCTGTCAAATAAATAAATAAATAAATAAATAAATAAATAAATAAATAAATAAATAAATAAAATCTTAAAAAAAAAAAGTTTCCTCCCCCTTCCCAGCTTCTAGGCATTACCTGCATTCCTGTATGGGGCCCCTCCTCTATCCTCAAAGCCAGCAGCACGGCACCTTCAGCTCTTTTTCACCTCTCCTTCTTTCATCATATGTCCTTCTCTGACTCCGGCCCTCCTGCCTTCCTTTTATAAAGACCCTTGTGAATGCACTGGGCCAACCTGGATAATCCAGGACAATCTCCCCATCTCAAGATCCTTAACTTAATCACACCTGCAAAATCCTTTCTGCCATTCAAGATAATATATTCACTGAGATTCTGGGGATTTGGACATGGACATCTCTGTGCAGGTGGATGGCATTTTGCTGTCCACCATGCGCAGGAAGAAGGCTAGAATATCACCTTATACCATGGTGACTGAGAAGCCCAGATCGTTTCTTAATATTAGTTAAAGGGGGTAACACATTGAACTGAATCCTGCTCGCATGAGCTAATGTTTTCTTAGAAGGAATCAGTACAGCAAACAAGATAAAGAAGCGTATTTGGATAGCATTAAATCCATTCTGCAAATTCATAATTAATGCATGAAACAAAAGAAAAAGCAAGCGAGTATATAAAAAATCCTGAGCATTGACTGTCCGGTATGTATAAAAGTCCTAAATGTATATAAGCCTTCAAATGGGGAGAACCAATGCACTTCATTAACCTCCTTTGTGTGGTTAGAAAGAGTATGAAATCTCACTAGCAAAGAAGTAAGGGGGAAACTGGAGAATATTTAAATAGTATGATATGGATATTTAGAAATGAGATCCTTTGTTATTTAGAGTCAATACCTAGCCACCCAACAAACCACTTGGGACTGTTAAGAAATTAACAGCCAATAAGGATGAGCAAGCAAAGGATATTGCATCTTGTCTTGAAACATCTCCCCAGGATGTTTATTACAAAGGGAAAAATTGTCACTTCATCATGGATAAACACAACAGATACCACCTTGATCGAGAGATCAAGGTCAAGATCACCAAGGATAAGACACGTCAACTTCATGTACCCCGGATACAATGCACTGAGAAGGGCACAACATCACTTCTGTAGATTTCTTGCCAAAAATACATAACTTTATCATGAGAAAACATCAGACAAACCCAAACTGAGCAAAATGCTACACAATAACTGACCTGAATGCTTAAAAAATGTGAAGTTTGTGAAAAACAAGGAAGATGGAGGAACTGTCGCAGATCGGAGGAGACTGAAGACATATGACAACTAAATGCAATGTGGGATCCTGGAAAAGAAAAAAAGGGTGCTAGTGGAAAAAAATCAGAGAAAATCAAATTAGGTCAAAAAAAGGTCTGTAAAAAATTCTCTCATATAGAAAGAATAATTTTATATTGGATATAAAATTATACAAGCTTATATGGCATAATTTGTGTGCCATCAACATAAAATTTAACTCGGCATTTGTAAATGATTTCAATAAATAAAATGTATACCCAAATATTTCATCTGTGTGATTGAAATTTATATTACAAATGTATATAAAATTTATTGGCAAGTAATTGGTGAGACTATGATCTCATTGCTTGTTTTGCCATGTAGGATAGATAACCCCCAAGATACGTGAGATTGTTAGCAGTGTACTTCAAGATAGGAAACCAGTGCCCATAGTTGCTATAGATTCAAGTACAATAATTAAAATACTGCAGGAGGTATGTGACAAATCTCTGTCCAACCTCTTTTGGTAATATTATTTGTTAGTTTTAATTTGAAATTAAGTTTTAGAAATTAAAAAAAATCAAAACCCACCCAACAGTACAGAACAGCTTACAAGGCGAAGTCTGCTGCTCCTAACCCCAGTCCAGTCCCCAGACTCTTCTTCATTGTGTTACAAAATACAAAACATAAAATTTACCATCTTAATCATTTTTAAGTGTACAGTGCAGTAGTGTTAACTATATGCACCTTGTTGTTCACAGATCTTCAGAACTTTTCCACCTTGTAAAGCTGAAATGCTACACTCATTGCACAACTCTCCTTTTCCCTGTCCCCAGCCCCTGGTAACCCTCATTCTATTCTGCTTCCTGTTTCTATGGGTCTGATCACACTATGCACTTCAAATAAGTGGATTCATATAATATTTGTCTTTCTGTGCCTTGCTTATTTCACTCAGTATAACATCAAGTTTCATCCATGGTTCATGACAGGACTTGAGTCTTCTTAAGGCTGAATAATATTCTGTTGCTTGGACGTAACAAATTTTCTTTCTTCATTCATCCGTCAATGGACATTCAGGTTACTTCCACTTCTTAGTTATCGTGAATAATGCTGTAATGAACACAGGTGTGCAAATACATGGTTTCCAATTCCTTTGGAACTATACCCGGAAGTGGGAATGCTGGATTATATGGTAATTCTATTTTTAACTTTTTGAAGAACCTCCGTGTTGTTTTCCATGCATCCCAGACTTTGGTTCAATAACAGTTTTACTGAGATGTAATATACATACCATCCAATTCTAAAGGGTGCATGTCATTGGTTTTTAGCATATTCGGAGTTGTGCAACTATTACCACAATCTTAGAACATTTTCATCAGCCCCAAAAGAAATCCTGTACGTAGGAGCAGTCATTCTTCGATTCTCCTATCCTTCCGCCAGCCCTAAGCAACCACCAGTCCACTTTCTGTTGCTATGAATTTGCTTATTCTGGACATTCCATCTAAACAGAATCATGCAAGGTGTGGGCCTTTGTAACTGGCTTCTTTCACAGTAGTCACTTGTAGTCATTTATGTTTTCGTTTTTTGGGAAATTAACTTCCATAATTCTAAATAAAATGATTATATGTCCATTTCGTGATGTATTGACTCTAAATTATATTTATAGACTCCCCAGCATGAAAAATGAGAATTTAGCTCATTTATAACACTCCTCTTATCATAGCTCCCTCCTCCTCCTCTTCTCAATTTCAGATAGCTTTAAAAACTTTCTCTTGTCTTTAATTGGTTACCTTAACATCTTTAAATGAATCTGTAATTATGTATTTGTCTTAGATAGTATTTCCTTACTTACAGGATAGAATATTAGGCCTTTGTACTCCTTTCTCTCTTTTTAAAGAAGATTTTATTTATTTATTTGAGAGAGAGAGCTTGAGCAGGGGAGGAGCAGAGGGGAAGGGGGAGGGAAGAGCAGAGGGGGATGGAGAGGGAGAGGGAGAAACAGACTCCCCACTGAGCAAGAAGCCCCACATGGGGCCTCCATCCCAGGACCCCGAGATCATGACTTCAGCCCAAACCAAGAGTCGGATGGACGCTTAACCGACTGACCCACCCGGGCGCACGCTCCTTCCTTCCTTCCTTCCTTCCTTCCTTCCTTCCTTCCTTCCTTCCTTCCTTCCTTCCTCCCTTCCCTTCCCTTCCCTTCCCTTCCCTTCCCTTCCCTTCCCTTCCCTTCCCTTCCCTTCCCTTCCCTTCCCTTCCTTCCCTTCCTTCCCTTCCTTCCCTTCCCTTTCTCCTTTCCTGATCTCTCCTCTTTCCTCTCCCAAGATCCGACTGCTGTGATTTGACTATGTAGTCCAGCCTGATGACATATACATTCTGTTCTGTAATAGTCTTCTGTGAATGGCCTACAGGTTGTTGATTATATGAATAAAAAATCAATAAACAGCATTACCCTGTTAAAATCATACACGTTCACTGCAGAGACAAATAATAGAATCTGATTCCATCTTCTTGGTAGGTTTTCTGATTCCATTCACTCAGTGGTTCCAGGGTTCCACTCCTGTGTCAGGCCAAGGAGAACGTTCCAAATGTCAATGTCAAATGGATTTCTTTTTGGGATGCCTGGGTGGCTCAGTCGGTTAAGCACCTGCCTTCGGCTCAGGTCATGATCCCAGGGTCCTGGAATGAGTCCTGCATCATTGGGCTCCTTGCTCAGTGGGGAGCCTGCTTCTCCCTCTGCCTGCTGCTCCCCCTGCTTCTACGCGCTCTCTCTCTGATAAATAAATAAATAAATAAGTAAGTAAGTAAATAAATAAATAAATAAATAAAATATTTTTAAAAATGTTCAAATGGATTTCTTTCCTAATGCTCCATCTATTGTTCCATTTGAGGAACATTTAGTTTGCTTTACATAACTGTTGTATTGCTTTTAAAAAAATTGCATTTATTTTTTTCTGACTGACAGAATAAATATACACCTTCACCTTATTCTGAAATCCAACCTTTCAATCATGTTCTCTATTACATGGAAAGAACTTTCTTCTAGAAGACTCATTCTTACAGCTTGTTCCCCTCAAGGTTGATCGCTCCATGGGCCTGGGGCACAACCATTATCCTGGGACTTCGTTTTAGTGCTCAGACTTCTGTTATTGGACCCCAGGACAGACCGACTGATGTCCTTTCTCCCTCCCTCCTTCCTTTGCTCTTTCCTTTGCAGCACATCATCAGAAAGAGTGCTTGGCAAATACATTTTTTTGTGTGCCGAAAATACCTTTATTTTGTTCTTACATCTGAATAAAATTCTCTGTTGGAACTGAATTCCTCTCAGAATTACGAAGACATTGCCCCTCGTCTCCTGGCATCAGTGCTCCTGGAGAGTTTGATTTTTTGTTTTACCACTGGAGGCCTTTTTTTCCCCTGTCTGGAAACTTTAGTTTTTTTTACTCTGCTCATGAGAATGTATAAAGATGTGGGTATTTTATCTTTCCTTTTCTGGAGTGTTTTTAATTGGAAGCCATCTTGAGCTTTGGCAAACTTTCTTCTACTTTGTCTTACATGATATCCTCTCCTCCATTTGTTTGGTTCTCCTTTGCTCAAACTGTTAGTCGGATGTTGGCCTCTTTTTTTTTTTTTTAAAGATTTTATTTATTTGACAAGAGAGAGACAGCCAGCAAGAGAGGGAACACAAGCAGGGGGAGTGGGAGAGGAAGAAGCAGGCTCCCAGCGGAGCAGGGAGCCTGATTCAGGGCTCCATCCTAGAATGCTGGGATCACGCCCTGAGCTGAAGGCAGACGCTTAACGACTGAGCCACCCAGGCGCCCCTGGATGTTGGCCTCTTGATCCTATCTTTTCTATCATGTTTTCTGACTTTTGGCATCATGGGAGATTTATTTTTCATCATTAGAATGTTTATTTAGCAAAAAATGTATTTTTAATGTCTAAAAGCTCTTTCTTGATTTATTGAAAGATGGAATACCTCCTTGAATCTCCCTGAGGATACAAACTGAAATTGAAATTTCAAAATAAAATCCCCTTCTCGTCCCTAAATCATCTCAGTTCCCTATCAGGGTCCCATTTGCTCATCCAGGGCCTTCTTTTAAGTTGCTGGATCCTTCCTAAATTCAGTGAGCCTTCTTTATTTGTTCTTTTAAAGAATTAATTTGTTTCTAGGCAACTGGCCAGGGTTTCCCCTGCAGTGGAGCAGGTAAATCAATGTCCTCAGTGGACCTTTCCTCTAAGTGGAGAGGCTGGTGGTGGCAGTTCTGGTGTGTTTAAGGAGTAGTGGTGCACTGTGTGTGTGTGGGGGGGTGCTGATCCCGACTAATGAGAGCCAAGTGTGCACATCTCTTCCCAATCCCACCTTCACACTGGTGGGTGGCCTGATGTCGGCCAAGGTGGGAGTCTTTACACCAAGGAAATTTGTCAATGCTACTGATCAGGGCAGTTCCCCCCCGCCCTGCAGAGAGCCAATTGTTAAATATTTGCCAACACATCACTGGTAAGGAGGGTCAACATATCACTGGTAAGGAGGGTCAAGAGATGGGTTTCACTTTAGGAGTACATGGGTGGGGTTTAATCTGCATCTTCCCAATGACCAATAATATTGTACACTTTTCTATGTGTCTAATAGCCATTTGTATATCTTCTTTGGGGAAATGTCTAATCCAACCTCTGCCCATTTTTAAATTGGATGTTGGTCTTATCGTTGAGTTGTAAAGATTCTTTATATATTCTGAATACAAGTCCTTTATTAGAAATATGATTTGCAAATATTTCTCCCCAGTATGTTGTTTGTATTTTAATTCTCTTAATGGCTTCTTTTGATATGCAAAGTTTTAAGTTTCGATAAGATTAATTTATCAAATTTTTTATGGATCATGCTTTTGTTGTCATAGCTATTCATAGTTATTCTTATCCTTTCCTAAGATCACAAAATTTGTTACCATGTTTTCTTCTAAAAGTTTTATATGGCTCTTATATTTAGGTCCACGATCCATATTTTATTTAATTTTAGTGTATGGTGTGAGGTAAAGGTGAAAGGTTATTTTTTGCATGGGGATATCCAATTGTCCCATCACCATATGTTGAAAAGATTTTTCTTCCGCCCACTGAACTGCCTTTGGAACCTTTGTCAAAAAGCAGTTGCTCGTAAGTATAAGGGGTTATTTCTGGACTTTCTCTTTGCTCCCGTTGATCTATATTTCGATTCCAAATGCTAATGTCACACTCTCTTGGTTTCTGTAGCTTTACAATAAGTTTTGAAACCTCATAGTGCAAGTCCTCCAAGTTTGTTCTTCATTTCTAAGATTATTTTGGCTATCCTAGGCATTCTGTATTTACATATAAATTTTAGGGTCAGCTAAAATAGAGAGGGGAGACGGGTGGGGAAGGGAACTAAATCATTATAAATACCAATAACATATTTTTTACAGATCAGATTATCTTAAGACCACATGTTTTTCTGTATCCTTTTCTGTTTTCTGTTTCAAATGATATAACATTGATTATTCATATTAAATTCGACAATTGGTTTCTGGTCCAAGACGGCAACATAGGAAGACCCTGAACTCACCTCCTCCACTGACATACCAAATCTACCTCTATTTATAGAGCCATTCTTCCTGAAGAAGAACCGAGGGCTGACATATTGAATTCTACAAGTATCTATAAAAACCTACCATACTCAGTATGATTCTCTAATACCTGCTAGACTGTATTGTATAAATTTATTTCTTGAAAAGGGAAAACACAGGGTGAATGGTGTGAACCTAACCAACATAAAAAGCAGTCACAATTGCAGGATGAATCATATCCCCTAAGGTGCAAATCTCTGTACCAGGCAGGGAGAAATCTGTGCACAGAAGGAAGCAAGTTGAGCAGAAGTAAGGTTGTAAATGAGTAATGTGATAGGAAGCATTATTTTGTTACAAGGTTCATGATACACGTTTCTTTCTGCTGATTATATAAGTCACAAAATGACACGTATGATTACATAATCACAAAATTATATATGAAACATATTTATGAAAATGGGTTCTTTATCGTTTATAAAAACGATGTCTTTCCAAAAGACCAATCCATTTCAGTGAATGATTTGAAGCTTTTCTTTGTGATGACAAGCTATCCAGGATAGCTTAATATGACAACATGAAACTGTTTCAGTTCTCATGTTCTGCTACATGTGGTCCATGGGGTTTGTGGACAGGAAGGGAGGAGACAAGGCCCTTTGTGAACTGGATTTTTCGGTCTCCTTCAGGCCTTTAAATAATTTCCTTGAACTCTTCTATATGTGAGAAACTGCTGTGAAAGTCTGAATTTTCTACTTTTAAGAGCAAGTTTTTCCTTGTTTCTGTTTTTGTTTTGAAGGAGTAAGTTAATGATCGCAAAGTTGGTGACTTAAAAGAATAGAAATGTAATCTCTTGCAGATCTGGAGACCAGAAGTCTGAAGTCTAAGTGTCAGCAGAATTCCTCCCTCCTGGCGGCTCAAGGCGGGGGTTCCTCCCTTTTCTCTTCTAGCTCTGGTGGCTGCCAGGGTTGCTTGGCTTGTGGGCACAGCACTCCAATCCCTGCCTCTGTTTTCATAGAGACTTCTCTTTTTCTGTAGGTCCTCAATCTCCCTCTGCCTCCCTTTTATAAGAATATATGTGATTGCATTGAGGACTTATCCTGGTAAAACAGGTCCATCTTAACTTAATCACATCTGCCAAGACCTTGTTTCCATACAATTAGCATTTACAAACTCCAGGGATTAGGACCTATCTTTGGGGAAACCATTACTCTACCTACCACACCTATAATTAATATATATATATATATATATATATATATATATATATATATATATATATATATATATATATATATATTTACTATTGCTGGTCAGCCTCTAATTCCCCCACTTCCTTGGGGCAAAGTCATTGGTAGAACATGCAGCAACTGAGATGTCACCTTGGTGAACGTGACAGGGGTTGCCACATTTGACATGATGGATATGGTCTCAGACTCCGTTGGTGGCAAGGAGACGTCATTCTAGGTGCAAGATTGTGTGACCGTGGATTTGAGCTGAACTGATGAAGATTGGGGGCTGGTGTTTCTCTGATGTTGGAGAAGTGACTGAAATTTTCAGACCTCAAAATATTTACACTGTAAATGCATCAGAGAGCTGTTCCTCAGAAAATTTATTTATACATTTGAGTGTGTCTAGGTGTGTGCCTATTATACTCAGGCCAACTACATAATTTGCAGGGCTTGGTGCGAACTAAAAAAGACAGTGTCCCTTGTTCAAAAAGCAGGACTAAAGTACTACTGAAGGTCCTGAGCCATACAGCCTTTTCCTTCTGCTTGGAGTGGGAAGTGTGGCCTCTTGGGGCTCTCCGCAGCCCTGCTTGCTTAGTCACGGACATAACTCCTTACCTTGTGCTCACCGTGGGTCTCACTGGGCTCCCACATGTTGTGGGTCAGCCACAAGTCTGTGCTCTTGCGGCATCGTGAATGCTGTAGGTCAACAGGCAGCAAGGAATGTCGGCAGATGGTGTGTATGGGTCGTACACATGCTCTAGTGTCCCAACGAACTTCACTTAGAAAACCATGTGCAAAGATAAAATTATTCAGAATCTCAAGATGGTGACAGCAGAGCAGTAAATGAAGCACAGTGCCCTTCTGAGCTCAGGGCCCTTGGTGACTGCACAGTCATGCGTCCGTCAAGCCAACTCTGGTTGTATTTGCTTTCATGAAGTATTTTTTTTTAAAGATTTTATTTATTTATTCGACAGAGATAGAGACAGCCAGCGAGAGAGGGAACACAAGCAGGGGGAGTGGGAGAGGAAGAAGCAGGCTCATAGCAGAGGAGCCTGATGTGGGGCTTGATCCCATAACGCCGGGATCACGCCCTGAGCCAAAGGCAGACGCTTAACCACTGTGCCACCCAGGCGCCCCTGCTTTCATGAAGTATTAACCAATGTTTAAGGGCTGATAGTTCAGTTTCAGTTCTTCTATACTCTCCGGCTCCCCACCTCTACTAACATCACTGTGAGTAACACACTGAAAATCCTTCAAGCTCTGGAGTCAGACACACCTGATTTGGCATCTCAGGTGTTTTTTTAAGATTTATTTATTATTTGACAGAGAGAGAGAGAGAAAGAAAGAGAGCATGAGGGGAGGGGCAGAGGGAAAGAGAGAATCCTGAAGCAGATTCCCTCCCCACTGAGCATGGAGCTTGACCCAGGACTCAATCCAGGACCCTGAGATCATGACCTGAGCTGAAATCAAGAGTTGGACGCTTAACGGACTGAGCCACCCAAGCACCCCAGTATCTCAGTTTTATTGCTTATTTTGTATGTAGCTGGGCAGCCACAAGTGATAAGATGCAAATAATGACACTTAAATCATGGTGGGGTTGTGGGGATGAAAGGCATAATACATAAAATGTCTAGTCCTAGGAGTCCCACAGAACAAGGGAGGGTTAAAAAATGGGAGCAATTTCTATCACAAAGAGAGAAAATGGTTTTGCATAAGCATGCCTATGACCTGCTCCCTCGGTGTTTAAGAGATGGAACGAGCAGACCCGCAAACCTAGGTCTGGTTCCAGCTTCCTCGAGCAACAGCTGCATGAACTTGGTGAGTCACATTACTCTTCACGTATGATGCCTTATCTTTATGACCGCAATATTACCTAGCTCATCAAGTCACAGAGAAGTTTCATTGAGATATTATATATGGAAGAGCTCTGTAAAACGCCATCAAATGTCAGTCACTACTCTGCAGACTGCCCCATTTGCTGAGCTGCAATAGGTGGGGATCATTAAAAAGAGAGCTGGAACAAACAGCCCTTAAATTTGTGTGGAACCAGAAAAGGCCCCGTATCGCCAAGCAATTGTTGAAAAGGAAAAACAAAGCTGGGGGCATCACATTGCTGGATTTCAAGCTGTACTACAAAGCTGTGATCACAAAGGCAGCATGGTACTGGCACAAAAACAGACACATAGACCAATGGAACAGAATAGAGAACCCAGAAATGGACCCTAGGCTCTTTGGGCAACTAATCTTTGACAAAGCAGGAAAAAACATCCAGTGGAAAAAAAGACAGTCTCTTCAATAAATGGTGCTGGGAAAACTGGACAGCTACATGCAAAAGAATGAAACTTGACCACTCTCTCACACCATACACAAAGATAAACTCCAAATGGATGAAAGACCTTGATGTGAGACAGGAATCCATCAAAATCCTAGAGGAGAACATAGGCAGCAATCTCTTTGACATTGGCCACAGCAACTTCTTTCATGACACATCTCCAAAGGCAAGAGAAACAAAAGAAAAAATGAACTTGTGGGACTTTATCAAGATAAAAAGCTTCTGCACAGCCAAGGAAACAGTCAAAAAAACTAAGAGGCAGCCCACGGAATGGGAGAGGATATTTGCAAACGACACTACAGATAAAAGACTGGTATCCAAGATCTACAAAGAACTTCTCAAACTTAACACACGAGAAACAAATAAACAAATCATAAAATGGGCAGAAGATATGAACAGACACTTTTCCAATGAAGACATACAAATGGCTAACAGACACATGAAAAAATGTTCAAAATCATTAGCCATCAGGGAAATTCAAATCAAAACCACACTGAGATACCACCTTTCGCCAGTTAGAATGGCAAAAATTGACAAGGCAGGAAACAACAAATGTTGGAGAGGATGTGGAGAAAGGGGATCCCTCCTACATTGTTGGTGGGAATGCAAGTTGGTACAGCCACTTTGGAAAACAGTGTGGAGGTCCCTTAAAAAGTTAAAAATTGAGCTACCCTATGATCCAGCCATTGCACTACTGGGTATTTACCCCAAAGATACAGACATAGTGAAGAGAAGGGCCATATGCACCCCAATGTTCATAGCAGCATTGTCCACAATAGCTAAATCGTGGAAGGAGCCGAGATGCCCCTCAATAGATGACTGGATTAAGAAGATGTGGTCCATCCAATGGAATATTACTCAGCCATCAAAAAGAACGATTTCTCAACATTTGCAGCAACATGGATGGGACTGGAGGAGATAATGCTAAGTGAAATAAGTTAAGCAGAGAAAGACAATTATCATATGGTTTCACTCATTTATGGAACATAAGAAGTAGGAAGATCGGTAGGAGAAGGAAGGGAAGAAGAAAGGGAGGGTAAACAGAAGAGGGAATCAACCATGAGAGACTATGGACTCTGAGAAACTGGGGGCTTCAGAGGGGGCGGGGATTGGGATAGGGTGGTGATGGGTATTAAGGAGGGCATGTATTGCATGGTGCACTGGGTGTTATATGCAAGTAATGAATCATGGAATTTTCCATCAAAAACTGGGGATGTACTGTATGGTGACTAACATAATATAATAAAAAATATTATAAAAAAAAAAAAGAAGCTTCCTTACTCTCCATGACCTCGCCGTCGGTCCCCGATGAGTTTTATCAGTTGTATCCTGTCTAGCTTCTCAAGGCTCAAAACGTTTACATTCTGATCTGTCACTTTTTTCTCACATTGTTTTTAGTCTCGATTTTATTTTTCAATATATTCAGTGCTCACCACTGGTTCTTCTGCCAGACCGGCCCAGTTATCTTTTGGTGAATACATGCCATTCATTTATAGTTCCTGAAAGGTTCATGGTAACAAATATTCTTCTGGAGAGACAGCTGTGTCACTTCAGTGGGACAATATAAAACCATGCAGACTACTTTCCCTTCAATTCTAGAGTCTGTGACCAGACAAGAAAAACAGCTTCTGTTAACTTAATGTGCTCCCGATATCTGAAAACAAGGTTTTCTGGAACAAACATTAGAGTATTATATTACTTTAGGGATTCTACTCTCTGAATAGTCTACATACAAGCAACAAGGCCAACACAGTGGGCCAGAAACTCCAAGAATACGTTTTACTCTTCACTTTATTGAACTGATATGTCCAGAGAAAAAAGTAGTTATCTGCACGGAAGTTTTCTTATCTGCAAAACAGACCAAATCATTTCTCATCGTCTGGGAGACTGTGTCCTAAGATCCTAGTGTGCTACTGTCAGTGAGAATGGAGTGGGTCTGCAGAGATTAGATATGCATTAACTGTATGGTGACTAACATAATATAATAAAAAATCATTATTAAAAAAAAAAAGATATGCATTAACTCTCCTTACGCTTGCCTATTAGCGAGGCATGTTTGCTCTCCGCAGTAAGGGCCCTGGGAAATTCTCTTTTAAATCACATCAATTGTTTCTCTAAACCTAGTAACCGAGAAGAGCTAACATCCTTCCTGAAGATAAGAAAGTCACTCCCACACTATCATCAAAATCAAGTGGGCAACTGTTTTTTAGATAGCTTTTTTTTTTCTGAATGTAAAAGTAATATATTTTCACTACAGTTTTTTTTGTAAGATTCTGTAAAGTATATATAAAAAATCTAGAGATAGCTAGTG
Source organism: Ursus americanus (assembly GCF_024610735.1). Lineage (NCBI taxonomy): Eukaryota > Metazoa > Chordata > Mammalia > Carnivora > Ursidae > Ursus > Ursus americanus. Next base: position 12,194,787 of record NC_142136.1, on the reverse strand, counting down.
TTAATATTTTATTGCACTTCTTCAGACTTTTTCTTCACACATAAATTAATAAACTTAGCAACACTGAATAATATCATACATGTTTTATAATCTATTTTCTCTCAGCCTTATGAACATTTTTCCATGTCACTAAGTCATCTTAAAATGATTTTAATGTCTGCAAGTATTTCACTGTAAATAGCTATTTATTCCCTTTGGGGAATAGTTAAGTTATTCCCTTTGGGGGTGGGAGCTTTAGGTTGGTTTCTTGTTTGGGACTATTTTAACAACATGACAATAAACATTCTAGTGCAGAAATGTTTGTGTATCTCGCCAATGATTTCTCCAGTATAAGTTCCCAGAGCTTGGAATTTCTTGGTCAAGGGTCTGAAAGCAATTTTAGGCTCTTTATACACATTGTCAAGTTGCCTTCCGGAAATACTTCTCTCTCCCCAGCAGTGTAAGAAAGTAATGAGCCAAATGTATCTAATATGAAAACAAAATCTCATAAACATAAGGAGAATACTCAATGTCATTACTATTTTAGAGGGTCTGTTTCCAAGATCCCTAGGAGCACCTACTGACAAGAACGGCCCATGCAGCGTTTTAGAGGCCCCTGGCTGCCGACTCACCGCGCGCAGGCGCATATCCACTCACCTGAGGAGGAATCCCCCTGTAGCCAGGTGCAGCTCTGGGCCATCTGCTGCCTTCTTTCTCATCCCCATCCCATCCTCTGACATCGGATCAGCACCAACCTGCTGTTCTCCACTTGCACTGAAGACGCAGCCCATACAGTATTTTATAAGGATTCATGCAAAGCACGCAGCCACAGCTACACGTGCCCTTAGATCTGGCTCTCAGGCTGGTAGCAGGGTGGTTGGGAAACTAGTCATTGGTTATTGTTTGTTGTAATAATATGTGAGTCAGATTGAGGAAGGGAGTCCATGGACAGGAGGGCTTCAGGAGGAATCCATGCATACCCTTCAGGCTCAGGAGCATGTCCAGTTTTTAATTGGATTTTTCTTCTTTTCTTTTCTTTCTTTTCTTTTTTTCTTTTTTTGGTGTTGAGCTGTATAAGTTCTTTATATATTTTGGATACTAACCCTTTATCAGATATGTCATTTGCAAATATCTTCTCCCATTCCATAGGTTGCCTTTTAGTTTTGTGGAATGTTTCTTTTGCTGTGCAGAAGTGTTTTATTTTGATGTAGTCCCAACAGTTTATTTTTGCTTTTGTTTCTCCTGCTTTGGGAGACATATCTAGAAAAAAGTTGTTACAACTGATATCAAAGAAGTTAGTTCTTGTGTTTTCTTCTAGGATCTTTACGGTTTCAGGTCTCACATTTAGATCTTTAATCCATCTTAAATTTATTTTTGTGTATGGTTTAAGAAAGTGGTCCAGTTCCATTCTTCTGCATGTGGCTGTCCAGTTTTCCCAAACCACTTGTTGAAGAGACGGTCTTTTTCCCACTGGATATTCTTTCCTGCTTTGTCAACGATTAATTGACCACATATTTGTGGGTATATTTCCGGATTTTCTATTCTGTTCTGTTGATCTATGTGTCTATTTTTTTGTGTGTGCTAGTACCATATTGCTTTGAGCACTACAGCTTTGTACATAACTTGAAGTCTAGATTTGTGATGCCTCCTGCTTTGCTTTTCTTTTTCAAGATTGCTTTGGCTATTCGGGGTCTTTTGTGGTTCCATACACATTTTAGGGTTGTTTGTTCTGGTTCTGTAAAAAAATGCTGTTGGTATTTTGACCAACAGCATTTTTTTACACCAACAGCATTTTTTTATTGTTGGTATTTTGACCAACAGCATTTTTTTACACCAACAGCATTTTTTTATTGTTGGTATTTTGACCAACAGCATTTTTTTACACCAACAGCATTTTTTTATTGTTGGTATTTTGACCAACAGCATTTTTTTACACCAACAGCATTTTTTTATTGTTGGTATTTTGACCAACAGCATTTTTTTACACCAACAGCATTTTTTTATTGTTGGTATTTTGACCAACAGCATTTTTTTACACCAACAGCATTTTTTTACAGAACCAGAACAAACAACCCTAAAATGTGTATGGAACCACAAAAGACCCCGAATAGCCAAAGCAATCTTGAAAAAGAAAAGCAAAGCAGGAGGCATCACAAATCTAGACTTCAAGTTATGTACAAAGCTGTAGTGCTCAAAGCAATATGGTACTAGCACACACAAAAAAAAATATTTTGAGAAGGACTGCATTAAATGTGGAGATTGCTTTGGGTAGGATAGACATTTTAACAATATTTGTTCTTCCAACCCTGAGCATGGAATGTCTTTCCATTTCTTTGTGTCGTCTTCAATTTCTTTCATCTGTGTTTTACAGTTTTCATACAGGTCTTAACCTCTTTGATTAGGTTTATTCCTAGGTATCTTAATATTTTTGGTGCAATTGTAAATGAAATTATTTTCTTAATTTCTCTTCCTGCTGCTTCATTATTGGTGTATAGAAATACAACAGATTTCTGTAGATGGATATTGTATCCTGTGAATTTAGTGAATTCATCTATCAGTTCTAGCAGTTTTCTGGTGGACTCTTTCAGGTTTTCTGTATATAGTATTATGTCAGTTTTATTTCTTCTTTACTGATTTGGACACCTTTTATTTCTTTTTGTTGTTTGATTGCTGCAGGCAGGGCCTCCAGTGCTATGTTGAATAAAAGTGGTAAGAATGGACATCCTTGTCCTGTTTCTGATCTTAGGGAAATTTTTCTATTTCAATTTCAATTTTCACCCACTGAGGATGATGTTTGCTGTGGGAGTTTCAAATATGGCCTTTATTATATTGAGGTGTGTTTCCTCTACATCTACTCTGTTGAGGGTTTTTATCATGAATGGATGATGTACTTTATCAAATGCTCTTTCTGCATCTATTGAAATGATCATATGGTTCTTATTATCTCTTTTACTGCTGTGATGTATCACACTGATTGATTTGCAAATACTGAACCACTCTTGCATCCCAGGAATAAATTCCACTTCATCATGATGAATGATTTTTTAAAAATGTATTGTTAGGAGTGCCTGGGTGGCTCAGTTGGTTAGGTGTCTGCCTTCAGCTCAGGTCATGATCCCAGGGTCCTGGGATCAAGTCCCACATCCAGCTCCCTGCTCAGCAGGGAGCCTGCTTCTCCATCTCCCTCTGCCCCTCCCCTTTGCTCATGCTCATGCTCTCACTCTCTCTCTCTCTCTCAAATAAACAAATAAAATCTTTAAAAAATGTATTGTTGGATTCAGTTTGCTAGTATTTTGTGAGGGCTTTTGCATCTATGTTCACCAGAGACACTGACCTGTAGTTCTCTTTTTTCATGGTGTCTTTATCTGTTTTTGGCATCAGGGTGATACTGGTCCCATAGAATGAATTTGGAAGTTTTCCTTCCTTTTCTGATTTTTGAATAGTTTGAGAAGAACAGGTTTAACTTCTTGTTTGGTAGAATTCACCTATGCAGCTATCTGGTACTGGACTTTTTTTTTTTTGTTGGACTTTTTTTGCAGACTGATTCAATTTCTTTGGTAGTCCACCTGTTCAAATTTTCTATTTCTTCCTGTTTCAGTTTTGGTAGGTAATATGTTTCTAGGAATTTATCTATTTCTTCTAGGATGTCCCTGTTTGTTTTTTCTAAAAATACTCTGGAAAGAGTATTCTTGGCTGCAATTTTTTCCCATTCAGCACTTTAAAAATATCATGTCCCTCCCTTCTGGCTTGGAAAGTTTCACTGAAAAATACCCTGCTACCCTGGTGGGTTTTCCCTTGTATGTTACTGTCTTCTTTTGTTTGTTGCTTTTGATATTTTTTCTTTATCACTATATTCCGCCAATGTATTTATTTATCTTTTTTGAGAGAGCGACAGTGTGAGCAGGGGGAGGGAGAGGGAGAATCCCAAGCAGGCTCCACGCTTGGCTTGGAGGCTCACAAGGGGCCTGATCTCATGACCCTGAGATCATGATCCTAGCCAAAATCAAGAGTCAGACACTCAGCCAACTGAGCAACCCAGGAGCTCCTATATTTTGTCAGTTTAATTACAATATGTCTGGGTGTGGATCTGGTTTTGTTGATTTTTATGGGGGTTCTCTGTGTCTCCTGGATCTATATCTGTTTCCTTCTCCAGATTCATGAAGTTTTCAGCTATTATTTCTTCAAATAAATGTTCTGCCCCCCCTTTCTCTCTTCTTCTTCTGGGACTCCTATAATGTGAATGTTATTATGTTTAATGGAGTCACTGACTTCTCTAACTCTATTCTCACTTTGCATAACTCTTTTTTATCTTTTTTGTTCAGCTTGTTTACTTTCTATTACTCTGTCTTCTAGGTCATTAATTCATTCCTCTGTTTCTTCCAGCCTGCTGTTCTTTCCATCAAGTGTGTTTCTCATTTCATTTATTGAGCCCTTGATCTCTGCTATGATATCCCTTAGCTCTGTGTTAGTGGTTCACTTATGGTCCAGTACGTATCCTTATAATCATTGTTTTAAATCTCTATCAGGCATTTTACTTAGATCTGTTTCATGTAGATCTCTGGCTATAGTCTTGTCTTATTCTTTCATTTGGGACAAATTCCTCTATCTTCTTATTTTGTCTGAGTTTCTGTGCCTGTTTCTCTATGTTAGGAAAGTCAGCACCATCTCCTGGTCTTGAGGGCAATGGCTTTATGATGAAGAGGTCCTGTAGTGCCCTGCAGTGTAGTCTCCCACTCCCCAGGGCCTGGTGCTTCTGAGAGCATCTCCAATGTGTGCTGCATGTGCTCTGCTGTTGTGTTTTGGCCACTTTATCCTTCATGCTGGCCATCTACAGGAGCTCTCTTTGCCTGTTGTGGGCAGTGTTTGGTCCCTGGCCTGAAAGTGATGTGTTTTAACTAGGTGTGCTCTGGTCTGCTATGAAATGAAAGCATTGCTGCCACCAAGGCCTCTCAAAACTCCCAGGTCAGGAAATGTAGTGTTGTCAGGGGTTTGGGTTGGTCTTCTGGTGGAGGTGCTCATCACACTGGGACTGAAGCAACTATAACTGGGAAGAGTGGTTCTTCTGAAGCTCAGTGGAGGGTGGAGCTTGGTGTAAGCAAGCTAAGTAGTGAGTGTTGATGCTGCTCTGGCTCCCACAGGTGGCTCTGTGTTTACGCTGAGGGGCAGGGAGGGAAATGGTGCTGGCCATTTCCTTTGTTCCTGGAGGGGTCTTTCCATGAACACTACCTCTCCAAGATATGCTCCAAGATGAGCAACTAACCTCCCCACTGTGTGTCCTTGGCACTTTTCAGATCACTGTTTCCATACTATATGTCTGCAGGCTGTTTGCCTTGCGTTTTCTCCAAAAGCAGCCACAATGTCCTCTGAGCTTGTCTGAGCTCTCCCAGAGCCAAGCATGCTGACCTTTAAAACTCCAGGCTGGAAGCCCTTTTGGTTGCAAGAACTCATGAAATTTATTTATTTATTTTTTAAAATTTTTTTAAAAGATTTTTTATTTATTTATTAGAGAGAGAGACAGCCAGTGAGAGAGGGAACACAAGCAGGGGGAGTGGGAGAGGAAGAAGCAGGCTCATAGCGGAGGAGCCTGACGTGGGGCTCGATCCCATAACGCCGGGATCATGCCCTGAGCCGAAGGCAAACGCCCAACCACTGTGCCACCCAGGCGCCCCAAGAACTCATGAAATTTAGACCCTCTTACTTTCCAAGCCAATCGCTGTGAGGATTCCTCTTTTCTGGGTGGCCTCCCCTGTGTGTTAGTCTATCTCTTGCCTGTCTCTGTGACCACAGCTCCCTCCCCATGGCAGTGGCAATGATCCTTTTGTCTCCGGAGCTGTGTCTCTGTACCTTCTACCTTCTTCCACGTGGCCTCTTTTCTACCTTTAGTTATGGAGTTTGTTCTGCCAGCCTTCAGATCAATTTCTGGGGTATTTAGGATGATATGATAGTTATCTAGTTGTATTCATGGGATGAGGTGAGCCTAGGGTCCTCCTACTCCACTGCTATCTTCCTCTCCTTAATTATAGCTACCAGGGCTTGTTGTTGTTGTCGTCATTGTTTTTAGAACTTTACTTATTTAAGTAATCTCTACACCCCACATGTGGCTTGATCTCACAACCCTGAGATCAAGAGTTGCATCCTCTTCTGACTGAGCCAGCCAGGTGCCCCTATAGCTACTGTTTTGAATCATTATTATTAGTTGAGTGACCCTGGAATGTCCAGAAACCCAAGTGTAGAATCTATATTGAGTTCAGCATCAGCTCTCAGAGGAAATGAACTTCTGCCTGTCCTTTTGCTAACTGCGTTTCATCAAATCTAAGATGTCAACTATTGCAGGAGACTGAATGGATCACTGAGAAAGAAATACACTACAATTAAACTAGGACCCAAGGCTCTTATCATTGGCTATAAGAGGCAGATATGAGAGCAGATGGAAATCCAACCACATCAATAATCATATTAATGGGATTTGACTAATTAGTCCAGAGATGATCAAATTGAATGAAAAAGTAAGATTCTGCTGTATGTTGTTTAGAAGAGACATATTTTTGGGGTGCATGGGTGGTTTAGTCAGTTAACTGACTCTTGGTCTCAGCTCAGTTCTCACATTTCAGATTAAAATCACAAATAGTTTCAAAGGAAAAGAATGGAAAAATATATGCCATGGAAAATGAAAAAATATATAAGAAAGCTGGAGTGGCTATATAAATATCAGACAAAATAAAGTATTACTAGAGACAAAAAAGGACATTTTGTTACAATAAAAGGATCGATATATTAGAAATGTATAATAATTATAAATGTACACACATGTAATAACAGAGTTCCAAAATGTATGAAGGAAAAACTAATAAAATAGAATAAAATAGATAATTCAACAAGTATTGCTGAAAACCTCAATATCCCACTCTTGATCATTTATAGAAAAAAGTTAGTATAGATATAGGAGATTGGAACAACACTATCAGCCAACTGGACCTAGCTGATATCTAAATAACACCCCACCTAACAAGTGCAGAATACTCAAGAGCACATGGAAACACAATGTACCAAACTCCATGGGATGCAGCTGAAACATTTGGAGAGAAATGTATAGCTGTGAATTTCTGTATTAAAAAAGTGAAAACATCTCGGATCAATAACTTAAACTTCTACATTAAGAAACTAGAAATAGAAGAGCAAACTGAATCCAAAGCCAGGAGAATGAAGGAATTAATAAAGACTAGAGTGGGGGAAAAATGAAAGAGAATAGAAAAACAATAGAGAAAATCAATGAAACCAAAAGTTGGTTCTTTGAAAAAAGTAACAAAATGGACAAATCTTTAGCTGATGGAGGGAGAGAAGGAGAGAGGAAGAAAGAGAAATTCAAAGCACTAACATCAAGAATAAAAGAGAGAGCACCACTACTGACCTTGCTGAAATTAATAGGATCACAAGGAAATCATGAGAAGTTATATGCCAACTATTTGATAATCTAAATTAATAATCGATAACCTAAATGAAAAGGACAAATTCCTAGAAAGACACAAACTACTGAAACTGATTCAGGAAGAAATAGAAAGTCTGAATAGACCTGTAACAAAAAAGAGATTGAACTAGTAATCAAAAACTGCCCCTGAAGAAAAGCATAGGCCCAGGGGATCTCATGGGTGAGCTCTACGAAACATTTAGAGAGGAAAAAAATCCCAAACCTTTACAAACACTTGGAAAAACACAGAAGAGGAGGAAGCACTTCACAACTCATTCTATGAGGCCAAATACCAAAATCAGATAGACATCACAGAAAAAGGACAATATCCCTTATGGAAATGGGAGCAATTTCTCCACAAAGTACTAACAGACTGAATCAAGCAACACATGAAAGGTTATACATCATGACTAAGTGGGATTTATCCCACGAATGCAAGATTTAACATACCAAAAATCAATGGAACACCTCATATTCACAAAAGACAAAACCACAGTATCATTTCAATAGACACAGAAAAAGCATTCAACAAAATCCAACACCTTCTCATGCTAAAAGCACCAAATAAACTAGGGACAGAAGGGAACCTCTTCAACTTGATCAAGGTCACTACCCCCTAAGATCAGAAACAATGTCTGCTCTTGCCACTTCTATTCAACATTGCATCCAGCAATTCCATTACTAGATATATCACAAGAGAACTGAAAACACAAAAACTTGTATAGGAATATTTATAACAGCATTATTGATAATAGCCAACAAGTGAAACAACTCCAGTGTCCATCACCTGATAAACGGATAAACAAAATGTGGTCTATCCATACAATGGAATATTATTCAGCCACAGAAAGGAATGAAGTACTGATCCATGCTACATGGATGATACTTGAAAGCATTACGCTAAATGAACGAAGTCAGACACAGAAGACCATGTATTGTACGAATCCATTCATAGAAACGTCCACAAGAGTCAAATCCACAGAGACAGAAAACAGATGAATAGCTGCCAGAAGCAGGGACTGGAGTGAGGAGTTACTGTTAAGGGGTACAAGGTTTCTTTTTGGAGTCACAGAAATGTCCTGGAATTATGTGGTGGTGATATTGCACAATGAAGAATTCCCATGGGTGCCCTGTCTCTGCCCTGTTCTTGGCCTATCAGATGGAGACCAGGACAGAAAATGTCATACCCCAAACAGGCGTGAATAAAGCCAGATTTATCCTTAGAGAAGCAACGTTTATAAATGTGCACTGGTCTAAACAGTCTTTGAAAATTTCTTAGGGAGGAAACGTGTCTTTCCAATGTCTTTGTGCACGGTCGTCAGTTTCTGAGAGTCCACTGTGGGCCGGGTGCCATGGCAGGTGGTTCCACAGACACTCCCACACGAGCTGCCTGTGGGGCGGGAGCCAGCACCTCCACCCCACAGGTGCACACACAGAGAACAACAACTGTTAGAACAGCCGGTCAAGACCCTTCAAAAGACGACACTGTCCTCCCCAACTCCACCTTTATTGAGGCAAAATTTACACACAATATGGTGAATATGATCACATACGATAGGATAATTTTTAGGAAATTCTGGCCTAGGCTTCTGGAATAACTATGCACTGCATGAACATCTGTTATACTCATTCCTTAGCATAGAGGAGTGGAGCGCTTACATCCTGAATAAACAGCTGATCTGGGGAGAGTAGGGACCCTTTAAATGTGATGCTTGAAGCATGAAGGTTTCTTCAGGTGCTCTTAACTAAGATAGCTGAACTAGAGTCCTCTTGCTTTTCAAGGCAGAATCACCTGGTCCAGGGACCCAGTGAATACTCTGCAACTTGTAGCCTCCAATTCCATTTTGTTGACCTCCGAAACTTCTGTCCTGATACTTACAGATTTGTTCCAGTTCCTGTAGCATTTTGGTGGCTCGGTTCAAGACCTTCTAGTATTTGAGTGACATAAAATATTTCAAATGGAAAACTTAGGCTTTAGATTTCAATTTCTTTTTTTTTTTTAAAGACTTTAAGCAGTCTCTATATCCAATGTGGGGCTCGAACCCACAATCCTGAGATCAAGAGTCACACATTCCACCAACTGAACCCGCCAGGCATTTCAATTTCAAGCACAAAGGAGGAGTATTTCTTCCTGATATTGAGTTTTCAGGGTGAGTGATCTCTAGAAAACTAAAAGGCACATGGAGGGATCAGTTAGTCTGAAAATAACGAACACTCTGGAATAGGTGTTTTACTTTTTGAATGAGCATAGTATCTTTTTAGCTATTTATTACAACTAAGCCATTCCATGAGATGCCTCAGGAAAGATGATTTAAAGATTTTATTTATTTATTTGACAGAGAGACAGCCAGTGAGAGAGGGAACACAAGCAGGGGGAGTGGGAGAGGAAGAAGCAGGCTCCCAACCGAGGAGCCTGATGCGGGGCTCGATCCCAGAACGCCGGGATCACGCCCTGAGCCAAAGGCAGACGCTTAACGACTGAGCCACCCAGGCGCCCCAGGAAAGATGATTTAAACATCACAATGGATCCAGCTTCTCTAGGGTCCTGCCTCTGCTTGGCTACTCAAGTTATTTTTCAGCCCTCAGAGCCGGTCACATCTCCCTCTTCCCCACCCACCAACCTAACAAAACCTTCTGGGGCTTCTCACTGGCCACAGGATAAATTCTGAATGCCAACGTGGCACATAAGATCCTTCAGTCTTCGGGGCCAGGTTTGTGTCCAGCACCGGTTCCTATCACCTCAGATTCCAGGTGAGAAGTTTCCCACACAGAATCATGTTTTCTAGATCCTTATAACTGCATGGGCTGCTCCCTCTGCCTGAAATACCCTCCCCTACTTTGAAATGTGTCTTTGTTAAGTTGGCCTGACTGTCCCTGGTGCTGTGTACACAGTTGTGGTTCAGGCACTGGCAACATGGTATTGCCACGAGAGGGTCCCCAGAACACAGCACAGGGTGTGGCACACGGCAGGTGGCCACAATGTGTTACTATAACGAGTAAGAGAACTTGGGTTAATTTTTGATGTAATCGCACGGCCAACCTGTGACTGCTCCAGTGTGGGTGTTTCCGTCTCACGATGACCCCGCTTGTTTGCTTCTCCTAGTTTCCTTGATTGCTTTGTGAGAGGCTGATAAGAGGGAAGACATGCCACAAGGGGATGGACTGGCATCAGGAGTGCTTCCTCTGGCCTTGATCAGAGCATCATGCCTCCCCAAATTACCCAAAACGGCACAGACTTGTCCCATTAGGTACCATGCACTAGTGCTAAGGCGCGTCTCCTAGCTGCCCCGGCCACCGTGTCACTCGAATAGAATGACTTAAAGTGAAAGGAGCTCATATCCAGAGTGACAAATTCAATGTCTCCGATGCCCGTAGTCCTGCTGAAGCTTTTACTGGGCTCCCAGTAAGGAGGGTACGGGAGCCCCTGGGAAGATGGACAGTTAAGGGAGAGCTGTTCTCAGTAATTGGGAGCTTCAGACTACTGGCCGTTAGGTTCAGGAGCTGGGCGCTGGGAGGCAGGGTGGCCACGGCTGGAGATGGATTTGGTGGTTGAGGTGCACTCCCGGAAAGCAGCAGCGCTGCAGGGACTGGGGCCGGACCGCGTGCCGATGCCCCTCGTACACCTGCTCTACCCAGCGGCCCTTTCACCGGCTGCCCTTGGCTTTCTGATGCACATGGTCCTCCGGAAGTTTGGGGCTGAGACGGCCATTCTTCAGGCGCCCTAAGGAGAAGCTCACGTCATTCTGTGGTTTCAGGACCCCTTGTGTTTTCCTTCAGCGATTGTTTGACTCAGCGATTGAAAACTGAGTTTCTTTTCCACGGGCAACTAACAAGCAAAGCTGGGCTAATATCTGGGTCTTTGAGTATAGATGTTTTTGTCTTAGCTCCTCTCTTGCCTCTAGTTTATGTTCTCCCCACTCTTCCACCTTCGACCTTATGACTTCCTGAAATTACTTATGTGAACTATAAAGCAATTGGTTAAACATATTGGAGGCTTAATATGAAGACGAAAAGGCCCGTCTCCTCTTGCCTTATCTCTCAGGCCGCCCACGAGCTGCTGTTTGTTGCCTGGGCTGGCTCGGGGAACACTGGCACAGGGGACTTGGAGTTTGGTCTTGACTCTGCCAGCAAATCGCTGTACCCTTTGAGCCTCCCTTCCTGTTATGCAGCTCACGGCGAAGTGGGGAAGAATAACAAGATAAGCACGAAACACTCGGCAGGCACTTCATCAACACAGTGGCCTCATCGTGGCAACCGTTCGCTCGCTGCCATGCGGCGCCAGCCCTGGGCGCTCTGCTTACACGTTCACCGAAGGGCAACCGAGGCAGGGCAGGCAGCTCTGGGGTCGGGGCCAAACCGTGGCTGGCCCTGGGGTTCTTGGCCACTCACAGAGATGATCATTCTGGAAGTGGTGTGGTGTGGTGGGTGCACAGGGAGAAGATAAAGGCTTCAGGCTGATAGAAGAACATTCAGAAGCAAGGTTGGGGCCTGAGAGGGGGTGGGGGGCAGCTGTCAGCTCGTCCCGTCTCAGTGCTTCTCCTGCTGCCCCAGCTGGAAATGGCCCCTGTGAGAGCCGTGCGTCCCACCTTCCTTTCCTGGACTCCAAACTCTGTGTCCTGAGTGCCTTGTGGAGGGGCGGCTGGCCTGCTGGTCTCCTTCCTTCCCCTTTGTCCCTTCCTCCCTCCCTTCTTCTCTTTACTCCCTCTCACTTTTCTCAATTCCATTAATTCAACAACAGGAGTTTTCGACTTGCCAGGCACTGTGCTCGGCACTAGGAGAAACTGAATGCGAAGGAGCCCTGTGTCTGCTCTTGGGAAGCTCGCTGTCTAGGAAGGTTATTCTGATACTCGGGAAATAACTAAGGCTGGGGGCGGGTGGAGGGTTTCAAGGCCGTACCCTCTGTGAGTGAGCCGCAAAGGCTCCGATCGAGAGCTTCAAGGGAGCTTTAAAATATTGGAATGTGCCACTGAAGGGTTTGTGGGATTTTATCTCCAGATCAAAAATAAAAATGATCAGGCTAAATCATTCCTTAAAATAAGTATCTTGAAGATATTCAAACAGCTGGCTAGTTTAGACAGAGCCTCTGTTGAGTACTACATTCTGGTGGGAGATTTGACTTTTGCTCTCAGACCCCTCTTGACACTGGTTTGGAGATTGGGAATCACTTGAAGAAGTGATTCTTGAACCTTAACGGATGAAGAATCACCTGGGGTCTTGTTAAAATGTGGATTCTGGTTCAGTAGGTCTGGGATGGGGGCCAAGACCCTCTAGCAAGCTCCACGGACTCCTCCGCTCCAGGCTGCTGGTCTGCAGACCCCATCATCACCAACAAGGACTTAGATCGAATCCTAGGGCTGTGCCACTCCCGATCTTCCAGGCCAGGTAACTCTCTGTTGTGGGGCTGTCCCATGTACTGTAGGCCCTTGGCAGCAACCCTGGCCCCCACCCACTAGATTTCAGCAGCGCCTCCCTCCCCCTGTTGTGACCACCAAAAAAATATCTCCAAACATTGCCAAATGTCCTGAGGGGCAAAATCATTCCCAGTTGAGAACTACTGGATTAGATGATTTTCAAAGGCCCTCTCGAGTCCGGGTGTCTTAGCTCAAAAGCGCATATCAAAACCTCTCAGTCTGAAAACATGCATGCCACCAAGCCTGGCAAAAACAGCCCCAAAACTGATCTCTCTCTGTCCTTTTGGGGATACGAAGTCACAGATCCACCTGTCTTCCCAATGGGCACATATAGCAACACCTGGTCCCCCAAGAGGCGCGGTGCAGTAGCATTTGTACCCTGAAAGGGATGCTAGTGTGTGGCACGACTGCAGTGGGGGTGACAGGGAGAGATGCTAGGTGTTCCACGACAGGGCCGAGCATGAGCCGGCCTGATCGGACAAGCACCAGAAAGTTCCCTGAGAGGCAAGAGGGTTAAAATTCATCTACATAGCAGAATGTGTCCCTTTCTTTACAAGGGGACTTTGCTCCCGTTATCTGCAGGTCCTAGGAGTGTGTGAGGGCTTTAAACGGGATTGGATGAGCGGCCAACGACTCAGTGCACATCGGGACAATGGCAGAAGTCCAGTGTTAGCTCAAGAGACCGTGTTTCAGCCCCTGCCTGGGATGAGGAGCCAGTGAGATGGAAAGCCACAGACGGAGCAAGCAAAGAGGTCCATCTGGGAAAGGCCACTGCATAATGGGATACCCATGGATTTGAAAATGCATGATTAACTTTTATTGCTCTGAAAGAAAAACAAGAGGGTATTTCAGCAGTGGGATAAACAGAAACAACTCTTGGGACAGAAAGTTATATATATAACCACTATCTAGAAGTCTCCAGAGAGAGTGCTAAGTGGGGGTATCTAAGGAAGTGGAGGAGAGGGGCCTGTGTGTGTGTATGTGTGTGTGTGTGAGATACTGGAAAAAAAAAAAAACCAAAAACAAAAACAGAAGGATGATCCAAAACACTTAAAACTGATTTTCTTTCAGAAATAGGAAAGAATAGAAGGTACAAGCATAGAAGCTAAACTTCTTTAAATGTACCTTTCAAAAAATATATTTGATCCTGGAAACATCTGAACTGAAAAACTAAAAATGGAGTAGTTTCAGGCTCACAGCAAAATTGAGGGGAAAGTACAGAGAGTTCGCACAGACTTCCTCCCCACCCCCACACAGGCGCAGCCTCCCCCGCGGTGGGCATCCTGCCCTGGAATTGGACACTTGTCACACTCCGTGAACCAACATTGACATGTTATTATCATCCAAAGTCCAGAGATGACCTCAGGGTTCGGTCTTGGTGATGCACGTTCTACGGGCTCTGACAAATGTATAGTGATGTGTATCCACCATGATAGCATCCTCCAGAACAGTTTCCCCGCCCCCAAAAATCCTCTGGGCTCCACCATTCATCCCTCCACCTCTTTGCCCTATGGCAACCACTGCACTTTTTATTATCTGCATAGATTTACCTTTTCCAGAATGTCATGAAGTTGGAGTGACACCGTATGTTGACTTTTCAGGCTGGCTTCTTCACTTCTCAATATGCATTTGAGTTCTTTCCCTGCCTTTTTGTGCTACGGGAATCTTTTACCAAGTCGTAAACAAAATTGAATTTGAAATGAACAATCTCTGCAAACGGAAAACAAAATGATACAGATGACCCTCATTATTCTAAGTGACTTTAATGCACACTAATTTGACTGGACATCCCATGCTGGTTAAACCCTAAGGACAAAACAACTGCAGAAATGGTTTTATTTACATGGTTTTCAATTATTCAGTCCTTTTTTTTTTTTTGCAATAGTGTTGTTATTGTTATTCTGAGGTTGTCAGATACATAATACTGTGGAATAAAGCAAATAGGTAATTAATGATATTCTAATTTTACCGTTTTTTAAAAAGTAGACTCTACTCCCAACGTGGGGCTTCAACTCATGACCCCGAGATTAAGAGTCTTAAACTCTACCAACTAAGTCAGCCAGGTGCCCCTGATTCTACCATTCTTGATGTTCTGAAAACCAGGACTGTCAGTGTGGAAGAAAGGGGATAGAAATGGAACAGAAGAGGGCAACTAAGTACCTATAGTTCCCAATGTGAGTTGAAAGAAGCATTAGGAGCTCCCGGGGTAGGAAGTATTTCATAGATGTGTACATCCTAGCTCTGCCACTGTAGAGGACTAAAACCAATGACCAACCCAGAGCAAGGATTATCTCTAATGTCCAGACTGTGGTTTGTAAATTTCTTTTCTTTTCTTTTCTCTTTTCTTTTCTTTCTTTCCTTTCTTCCTTTCTTTTCTTTTCTTTCTTTTTTTTTTTTTTTGGTTGGTAAATTTCTAACAAAGAAAAACCCCAGGGGTTCTTGGAGAATGGGCTGATTCTGGGACATCTGATGATGTCAACTAGCAAGGAAGTTATTAAAGACTTGGGAGTCATGACAACTGGGCTCAGGAGCAGCCTATAGAAAGCCCCACTGCCCAAGATGGGCCCGTCTGAACAGCAATAAGAATAATTATTGCGATAGGAGACATCAAATATGTTTAACTCTGTGCATTCAGAATAGCCCTGAAAAGAAAAATACACTGGCCATTGTAGAAGGACGCAAGCAAAGTCACTATTTTGAAATCTGGTAATCAAAGGAAGAGAGTTCAGTGTTCAGCCCTCTTTTCCTACTGAGGGCTACCTACATGGCAGATGAGGGGAAGTTTTTCTGAGAAGAACCCCAGTTAGTCAATGAAGACAAAACACCACTGTTTTGCAACCTCTAACCAATGAATGGGATTAATTATCATAACAGCCCCACCGGACATTACCTGCCTCTGGATAGAGCAATACACAACCACCAATGAAACAGTCTTGGGAAAAAAAAAAAAGAAATCCAAATATAAGTCTGATGAAGCGTCTAGATGTGATGACCCACAGACAGGCAGTACGGAGGACAAAAGAGCACATTATGGGAGACTTTTGGGCTATATTCTGCAAAATCCAGCAGGAAACTCCACAGGACAAATGGCCCACTTTCACCAGCAACTAGATTTCAGGGAACTAAAAAGTGGAAACCTATGGATGAAAAAGTCCTCAAAGAAACATCTGCTTCTCAAAATGTGGGTAATGACGAAAGGAACCGGTTTTTATGACACTAATGAGATAATTGGAAATTACACTGACCGATATGACTTAACATCATACTTGGTAACGTTAAGGGATACTTGTTAATGCTAAGGTATAGGGAGGGTATCTTTATCTTTTGGAGATACGTCCTGTAGCCTCTGGAGCTGCAATGAGACAGTGTCTGGGACGTGCTTCTAAACAACACAGGAGGGGAGGGGCGCCTGGTCGGCTCAGTTGGTGCAGTGTGTGACTGTTGATTTCGGGGTCCTGAGTTCAAGCCCCACGTTGGGCGTAGAGCCTACTTATTGAAAAAATAAGTGACACCGGTAGGGAAGTGGATGAGAAGGGAAGACTGGCCATGAGTTCACCATTGCTGACACTGGGGCGCTGGCTTCATGGTGGGGGACATTGTCTTATTTTGTCTCCTTTGTCTATGTTTGAAATTCCCCATAATAGAAAAGTAACAAATAAATCCAAGTCAAGTGTATGAAAACCAGAGGCCCCAAAAGAAAAGATGTCTTTGCCTTTATACCGAATTTCTCTTAGGCTCCCTCCCTGTATCAGCTGCCTGATCGGTAGCCTGGGCCTTCTGGAGCCTAAAGGACCATTAGGGGAGGCTCTGCTTTGGCAGAACAGCACGATGGGGATGAGCGTGGACTCCGGAGCCAAGCGCATAGCTTCAAATACCGGCTCTGCCAGTTTCTAGCGATGTGACCCTGGACCAATTAGGCATTGCCGCCTGCTCTCAGCTCCCTCGTCTGTGAAGTGGGGCTAACGAGAGCACTAGAGCAGCACCTGCTGCCGACTAAGCACTAAATACCCGTTAGCTTCCCCCCTTTCTTTGTCCTCTGACTACTTCGTCGGTTCCAGCTCGGTGCTAGGTGAGTTGAATGAAGGAGTGCCAACCAAGAAGCACACAGCCCTACATGGGCGCTACCCCTGCTTAGCAGGGTGTGGGCCGTGCCCCGAGGAGGCCCAGCCAACCAGCACCCTCATTATGGAAGGCCGGCCCACAAAGAGGGCTGTGGCAGAGCCAGGGCATCCAAGGCCAATGTTACTCCACGAGCAAAGGTGCGAGCCCTGCAAGGTCAGGGCGGGCTGAGCACTGGTGAAGAGCTCACTGGGGACAAAGAGGAAGGTTTCCAGGATATATTAGGGCAGTGCAGGGACAGGATGGAAAGGGACCTTTCCCAAGGGCCTACGATGGGTTCATGCATTACTGGATCCTTGCAACAACCCTTGAGGTTGGCAGGGCTGGAGAGCGTGGGTTGCTTGCCCAAAGTCACATCGTTAGTAATGGCAGAGCTGGTATTTGAACCCACAGACCTGCATGACTCCAAAGCCCTCTGAAAAGTTAATTAACTTTTAAGGGACTCTCCCCAGCCCTGGGAAAGTGAAAATATAGTAATGTGTATAAAGCCCCATTTCCTGACACATACCTCACTTTTATATGGCGGTGCTGTCAACTGGATTGAGAAAGACTTCTGGCGAGGAGCACTCTGACTTGGCACGTGTTGAATTTCAGATCCTAATCCATTTCCAAGTGGAGTCGTCGAGCAGACGGGTGAACAAAGAGTCTGGAGATTGGAGACATAAATGTGGAAGTCATCATATAAATGATGGAAATCTTCACAGAGTGAGAGCAGAGGAGATCAGTCGAGATCACCAAGGGGGCAAGCGAAGGCAAACAAAGGAAGTGATGTGCTGAGTCCTAGGGACACTCGGAAAAGATGCTGGGGAGCAGCCAAGGCACCTGCGGAGGAGGGACTGTGAGGCAACAGAGTGTTGTATCCTGGAAGCCTAGTGAAAATGGTGAGTCAGGGAGTAGCCATTGTATCCAAAGCTGCTGGTGGTCAGGCAAGGTGAGGACTGAGGATCGGCCCCGGGATCTGGCAACATGAAAGGTATGGGAGGGCTCGACTACAGCAGCCTTGGTGGGGCGATGGTAACCTGTGCCTCGAGCCCAAAGCCTCCCTAAATGGCAGCTCTGACTTGGCGGAAGGGCACAGCGGATAGGAGCGTCTCCGAGGGACTTTGCAAAAGGGCTCATGTCTCCAAATCCGGGAGAGGTTGACAAGCTGGTAATTCTAGAGGCTCCTACATGGTGTTTACCCGGTGCAAAAACTTCTAAGGTAAAGGCAAGCCAAAATTCGTGGGTCAAGAAGTACTGAGAAAATCAAAAGACACAGAGAAAATACTGGAATGAAGTCATTTGAAAGGGATGGGACAGGGAGACAATAGATATTTTAATTCTCATTATATTTTTCAATATTTTATATATTTTATATGTTTCTACTAGGAGTAGGTTTTGATACTATTTTTATAAAGAGAGAAGGAGAGAAAAGAAATTTACTGGATTCGTCTAGAACATGAGATTGTGATTCGGAAGAGGCCACAGGGATAAATTAATCTGCTCTAAGCTCAATGAACCTCGAAAGTCTAAAATGTTTAGAAATGCACGAATTCGAGTTTAGAACATGGGTGGATTCTGTTCATGTTTGGAATCTGCACATTGAAATAAAACAATCATTTTAAATATTGTATAATGTTTAAAGAAGTACAAGTGAAACAGTAGCATCTTACAGTTTTCTTTTTCCTATTTTTGTAAGTGTTTCACTTTTTCTCTTGGCTGCCAGGATGCTCAGGTAAATTTTGGGCTTAGTCTAGATCTCATAGTATAACATATAACCATGTCCTCCATTTCTTAATTTCATTTCTTAACTTCAATTACTTTACGCTTGCTTAGATGATTCCATTTGATCAGTCTTTATAATAAGCCCACTCCAACCCTTTTGGGGAATGGATGGGGGTATGATAATAATGAATGATCTTATTTGACAGAAAGCCTCTGTGACATTACAAAGAACAGGAGTTTTTCTCGTTCACAGACGATGGGGTTGATTCTCAGAGATGGTGATGTGATTCCATGAACTAGAACCT
The DNA here is from genome assembly GCF_024610735.1 of Ursus americanus. Lineage (NCBI taxonomy): Eukaryota > Metazoa > Chordata > Mammalia > Carnivora > Ursidae > Ursus > Ursus americanus. Next base: position 12,175,804 of record NC_142136.1, on the reverse strand, counting down.
AACTTTACAGACTTCGTATTCAGTGCTTCCTTCACTGCCAAGTTAAGCAGTGAGGCCTGAGGATGGCTCTCTGGGACCACTTGTCAGGGATGGTGACAGCAAAAGCATATTGCCTCCCATTCCTGCTCACTCCCCATCTGGAAGGGTGGAGAGTAGGTGGCCAGGTGACATGCCCACATCAGGGTTCATCCGCTCCTAGGAAGCATGTGGTTAAGAACCGGTCACACAAGACGGCCAGAGCCAATGGTGACAATGAACGTTTCTCAGTCTTGGTTTCAAAGTGAGGGCTAGTTCCTCCAAAGACGTGCTGTCCTCATTTGTCCTGGTTTGATGACATTTTTGTTCAAACTGTTGTTTTCCTAATGGTCCCGGGTCTCTGCACATGGCTGGGGAGGCCTCTGCTTCTTCCTGAATCGTGGGGGAGCTTGCTGGGTTAGTTTCCTAGGATTTCTATAACAAGGCACCACAGAGGCTTAAGCAACAGAAACTTATTTCCTGGAGGTGGGAAGCCTGAGATCAAGATGTCAGCAGGGGTGGTTTCTTCTGAGGCCTCCCTCCTTGGCTTGTAGATGGCCGTCTTCTTCCATGTCTGTGCACCGTCTTCCCTTTGTGCATGTCTGTGTCCTAACCTCTTCTTAAGAGGATGCCCATAATATTGGATCAGGGCCCACCCAAATGACGTTGTTTGACTTCATCACCTCTGTAAAGACCCTATCTCCAAATAAGGTCACATTCTGAAGTTCTGGAGGTTAGAACTTTAACATATGAATTTGGGGGGTTGGGCACCATTTAGCTCCTATGCTTACCTTCCATCTTCCGGTTTGGGCCACCGACTCTGCAGAGGCTGGCCTGGGCATCCAGGCGGGCCAGCGCATACCCACCCTTCCTGCCGGCAGCTGACCCTGGTCCTGGGTCAGACCCATCTCAACTAGAATCCCAGCTCCACCACTTACCATGTGACCTTTGGCAAATTCCTCCATTTCTCTGAGGTTTGGTTTCTTCCACCTCCTACCTAATTGGGTTGTTATGAAGATTACGAATGACAATGTCTGGAAAGTGCTGCCCCGTGGGAGGAGCTCAGTGAGAACAGGCTGTGGCTGACAAGTGAGCAAATCGGCAGCTTATGCAACGAGACGCAAGGCCTGTTCCACCCCCGAGCTGATGGGTCAGTCTCACCAAGAACAGAGTCTGCCTGTGACAATCTTTGGGCCTCCTCACTGAGTGACACATCCTCCTCCGCTGGGCGTCTTTCAAATCTCAGCTCCCTGTCTTATGTCCAAAGAAAGAAAGAAGTTCTTTCTCAACTTCTCTTGCACCTGGTGACTTTGACGTCCTAATGGTGGTTTCGGTCTTGATTTGGGGTGATGTTGCTCTAATTTTTTTTAAGGTTTAACAATTAAGCCTCTTTTGTCATTTTTATTTTTTTATTTTCTGCCATGGTTCCCTTTACAAATCATAGGTGTGATGGATGATTTTATGTGTTAACTTGACTGGGCTGGGGGGGGTGCCCAGATATTTGGCAAAACATTATCGTGAGTGTGTCTGTGAAGGTGTTTTTGAATAAGATTAACATTTAAATTGGGGCACCTGGGTGGCTCAGCTGGTTAAGTGTCCGACTCTTGGTTTCAGCTCTGGTCACCATCTCAGGGTCCTAAGATCAAGCCCTGTCTTGGGCTGCCTGCTCAGTGGGGAGTCTGCTTGGGATTCTCTCTCTACCTCTCCTTCTGCCCTACCCCACTCATGCGCTCTCTCATTCTTAAATAAATAAATAAATAAAATCTTAAAAAAAATTTATTTTTTGTTTCATCTATATTTTCTTTTTATGATTTGAATATCCTCCCAAATTCATAAAATGAGTTTTCAAAATATAAATATAAGAAAAAAGTATTCCACATTTGTTCATTTCTAGGATATGTAATTTTTTTCATGTATTTGAACCACATTATTTTATTTAAATTCAATTAGCCAACATATAGTACGTCATTAGTTTCAGATGTAGTGTCCAATAACTCATCAGTAGCGTGTAACACCCAGTGCTTGTCACATTGTGTGCCCTCCTTAATGCCCATCACCCAGTTACCCCATCCCCCAACACCTCCCCTTACAAAACCATTTAAATCAATAGACTCAGTAAAGCAGGTTGCTCTTCCTAATGTGGTGGGCCTCATCTAATCAGTTGAAGACCTGAATAGTACAAAAGACTGACCCCTCCCTGAATAAGAGAGAACTCTTCCTGCCTGACAGCCTTTTGAACTGGGACATCAGCTTTTTCCTGCCTTTGGACTAAAAATGAAACATTGGTTCTTTCTGGGTCTCGAGCCTACTGACCTTTAGAGTAGGACTACACCATCAGCTCTCCCAGATCTCTTGCTTGCCAACTCACTTTGCTGATCTTGGGACTTGCCAGCTTCCATAATTATGCAAGCCAGTTCCTTAAAATAAATCTTTATATATATTTACCTTTATATGTCTAAACCCATATCTATATGTATATATACCTTATGTACATGTATGTATAAACAGACACACACACACACACACACACACACACACACACACACACCCTATTAGTTCTGTTTCTCCAGAGAACCCTAACAGGCTAGGTAAATTCCCAGTGATTACTACCAGCATACCCGTAGGTGCCACCACCCCATCCTAACCAGTGGGTCCACATTCCAGCAAATTCTAATTGACACTGACTTCAAGGAACTATTGTAACCATTATTCTTACTGCCTCCAAACATGAGGAAGGTGTTTCTTCTCAGCCTGGATGGCCCCCCCTCTAATGTGCATATGACTTCCACCTGGGGCAGGGGTGATGTGGCTTCACCTCTGGACTGTGCCCTTGCAGAGGGAGGTAGAGAGAGTGAAAAATGAATTTCCTCAAGTCACATGCAGACAAGGAAGAGAAAGCTGCAGACTTTGGCGCCAAGCCTCTTGCTCAATGTCTGTGCCACATGACAAGCCTCAGACCCTTGCGGGACCTCAGAACCATCTGTGTCAGGTTCCCTCATCCATCAAGGGCTTGGCTGATGTGGGAGGGACTCCCCCTCTTCAGTCACACATCTGGCCAAGCCCATCAGAGCCATGCCTCCACACGGAGCAGACAGAAAGCAGGACAGAGGATAGATCTCATGTCATCTAAAGGATCAGCCCCCAGAGTGTGTTTGTGGGACATTGGTCCTGGGAGTGCCTCAATGAATCTGCGGAAATGCTACTGAGCAGAGACCGATCTTGGAAGCAAAATCCATAAAAAAGGCTCCAAGAAGCACTGTAATAAGAATCTGCTTAACTTAAGGAGGGTACATATTGCACGGTGCACTGGGTGTTATATGCAAACAATGAATCATGGAACATTGCATCAAAAACTAAGGATATACTGTATGGGGACTAACATAACATAATAAAAAATTATCATAAAAAAAAGAATCTGCTTAAGTAAAAGGGACATTTACTGAGGGCTTCCCAGGAGCCAGTTGGTAGTAAGTGCTGAACTCATGGATCCCCAGGACCACCCAACGTGTTGGGAACTACTACCACTCCCATTTTACAGATGAGGAAAATTGAGGCAAATGAAAGTGAAAGGCCTCAAGGCCAAAGAGCTGAATTTAGACACAATTCACCTCCAGTGGCTTCATTTCCTTGTCTTTTCCTATTTGCTTAAGTGCCCCCCCCAAAATACCATTAAGGTATACCAGACTGTAAGTCCAAAGTGAATTGTAAATTGGACCATTTGTCAGAAAACGTTCAAGTACCACCACCAATTCGAGAAAGAGGCTAAGTTTTAAAGGACACAGAATAATGAGATAGCCCTTGCCCTGGCATTGCTTTTTGGAGAGCAATCTGGTGATGCTGCCTGGATTTAAGATGTGTGTTCCCTTGACCCAGCGATTCCTTCCTGATTTTATCCTTCAGAGATAGAGACACATGTGCAAAAATGAAATCATGGACATGTCTTATTTCTCTAAAACCTTAACACCTTTCCCTCCTCTCTCTTTGGTGACGGCCCTGAGGAAACGGAAGCAGCCACAAAAGGACACAGAGGCTCACTCCACCCCCACCAGCCCGTCCCTCCTGTCCCATCCCACATTCTGCAGGCAGCCTTGCCCACCCTGCCTGGACCTCCTCCCTCTTGTCTCTCTGAGGGCGTCCCTCTGTATCGACTTTCCCCCTTTATACTGGACTATTTTCACAGCATATAAACATGTTGTTCTTGTGCCATTAACCCCCCCCCACACACACACACCATATGGGCCTTACATCTGGTTTTTCTAGCTATCATCCAATTTCTCTGCCTCCCTTTATGAAAAACATTCCGTAAGTGCTCATACGTACTTTCCCCCGTTTCTCTCCACCACCCTTTCCTGAATCTACTCCAATCAGTTGGGCCATACCCCTCCACCAAGGTGCAATCACCCCCACTTTGCCCAATCCAACGGCCAATTCTCGGGCCTCACTCGATTCTCACTGGACCCGGCCAATCGCACCCCCCTTCCTGGAATACGTGGTTCACGTGGCTGTTGGGATTCCACTCTCTCGGTGCTCCTAGGACCCTGCTGTCTCCTTCACAGGCTTTGTTGTCAGCTCATCCTCATTTCTGTGACCTCTTAACACTGGAGAGCCCCAAGCCTCAGTCCTTGGGCTGCTTCTCTGTCTACACCCACCCAACTGGATGGTCTTATCCAAACTTCATGGTGTTAACTATTGTCTAGATAGTGATGTCTCCTCCACCAGGACTCTCCCGGAAATTCAAATGCTATGGCCCACTGTGTCCCTGGGAATATCACTTACAAAAACCTCTCACGTGTAACATGTCCACAGTAGAACCCCTCCTGCCGGCTCTGCTGTCTTCCCACTTGACCCCTCCAGTCACCCAACAGTTGAGGCCTAGCGCTCTGGAGTCCCCCTTGGCCCCTCTCTTTCTCTCCTGGCCCTAATTCAGTCTTTCAGCAAGCGCCATCAGCTTGCCCTCTCCTGTACCCTCAGAACCCACTCGCTCCTCATCTCCTGTCCTGCACCCAGCCAGTCATGACCCCGTGAGGCCCTCCTAGGTCAAGGCCCCAGCCTTCGAAGGGTCTGTTTTCAACCACCTCTTCTCCACAGAGCAGCCATACTGGTCTGCAGAAAACGTAAGTCTGGTCATATGGAGTCTCTATCCAAAGCCTCCAAACTGCTTCCTATTTTAGCACAAAGTATAGTCTTCTCGAGGCCAACAGCGTCCTCCAGGACCCAGCTCTTGTTTCCTCCTCGTCTTCTCCTTCCCCTTGGCTCACCCTGCTGCAGCCCCGGGGCCTCTGTGCTGCTCCACAAACAGGCCACACACACTCCTGTTCCTCCCGTCCCAAACGCCCGGTGCCCCTCTGTCCCCTCAAGGCTTGCCTCTCACTTGGGTCTCTCAACTGTCCCTTGGTCAGAGAGGCCTCTGCTGACCACCATAGGCTGACCAGTCTCCCCCGGCCCCCGCACTCCCTTCTCCCTGTCCCCCACGGGGGTTATTTCACACCCATGCCCCCAACAAGCCCAGTGAGTATTTGTCTGGTTGTCGTTTGTCTCCCTTCTCTAGAACCCAAGCTGTACGAGGTGGAACTTTGTTTCGATCATGGTTGAATCCTTAGAGCTTGAAACAGTGCCTGGTGAAGTAGACGCCCCAGACATACATGCTGAGTAAATGATTTGTTTTTTCAATGTTGCTTATAAATCCAGAAGTTTCCCAGAAGTGGACTGATCAAAAAAATTGTTGTGGACCTGCTCACTGGAACATTATTTAGGTGGTACAGGGGTTTTTTTCCCTTAAGATTTAGATTGATTGCTTTGGAGGCTTTCCAAGACATGGGAGATGAAAATAGGTTAGCAAATAACATGAATGAGCAGGTCTCAGTAACATAGAATTACATGTGGTGACTACATGGCCACGTGTAGAGAAAGACCCGGAGAGAAGGCTGCTTTTATTGAATTGTGGCAGTTTTGTCTTGATACATTTCATTGCTGTTTGAATTTTCTATTTGGTGTAGCTAGTTCTCCTTGCAAATGGGAATAAAAAGTGCCCTGGGGTCCAGCTGGAGGTTAGAGGGGAGGTCTGCGTGAGGGAAGGCAAATGGTCCCCACCTCAGTGAGGTGGTTATGTCCAAACCATGGGGGGCTGCACAGATTCTGCTGTTCAGGCCTGTGCTGGAGTTTCCTAGAACAGATGTCGTCTGTCTACTGGGGTGACATCCCTGGACAGAGGAGATGGGGCCATTTGAGAAACGGCGGTCCATTCGGATGCCAGCAAGGCCCCCCAGAGTCAACTGGGGACCCCAGGAAGAGAGAGTCGCTTTCTGGGACGTCACTGTCTCTGGAAGTGGGACTCATGTAATTGGCTGGTTAGCTTTGAGCAAGCACTAGTTAAAACAATACTAGTGTATTAGTTTCCCATTGCTGCTGGTACAAGTCATTGCAATCTTAGAGACTTAAAACAACACAGATTTATTATCTCACACTTCTGGAGGTCAGACATCCGAAATCAGTTTCACTGGGCTAATGATAAGGCGTTGGCAGAGTTCCTTCCAGAGTCTCCAGAACAGGATTCATTTCCTTGTCTTTTGCGGCTTCTGGAGGCTGTCCGCATTCCTTGGCCTGGGGCCCTTCCTCCACCTCGCAAGGGCATTAACCCAGCATCTGCAGCTGTCACCGTAACACCTTCTCCTCTCTCACTCCCACTGCGAGCCTCTTATAAGGACCGGTGACTACACTGGTCCACTGGACAATCCAGGATAGTGTCCCTCTTGGGGGCTGTTATTTCAGCCTCCCACACCAAGTAACAGAGAGGCTGTGGTTTCCCATGAACACTGAACAGTATGCAGTATTAACGTACTAACGGTCTAGTCTTTGATCCCATCAGTTGCTAAAGAGGAATGGGAAGTGATGGGCACTCTGGCCAGGGGATTGTGTGGCTGATGACAGGGCCAGCAATACCCAGAAACTTGCTAGGTCAGGTTGCACGGACACGGTTGCAAACTACGCAAGTGCCAAGGGAGTGACAAATGTGCCATCCAAACTCTGTGCCTCCAGACTTGTCCCATGGGGTTAAGTCAGACACGAGAATGGGGACATGCATGAAGTCCCCGTGCATATAGGAAGACGACCAAAGATTGAGTCAGGAGAAGCTAACTTCATTATTTTCCTACCACTGTGAGACCAGTCTGCTTGGCGTGGGATCAGAGCTTCACTGAAACATGTGATGGGCATTTGTGTCCATGACTCTAAGCAGAGCCTGGTCACAGAACTTGAGTGCCACACATGCTCTGCTGATACCCAGCTGTGGTTGTGGCTCAGACGATCCCACTAAAGGCAACACGGGCCATCCCGGCAGAGGGAGCGCTTGGCTGGCAGGAGACAGGACAGGGCAGGCAACTTTGGGTACTCCCCACACTGCCCTTCTCCCTCCCATCCTGCCCTTTAGTCCCTGGCAACCACTAATCTGCTTGTTCTCCGTTTCTATAATTTTGTCATTTCCAGAATATCACATAAGTGGAATCCTATTGCATGTAACCTTTAGCATGGGCTCTTTTCACTCAGCATAATTCCCGAGAGTCCTGGGTAGTCCGCGTGTATGTCAGGATCTCGTTCCATGTCCCTGCTGGGTGGCACTCCCCGCCCAGATGCACCATCACCCAGTGACCTGTCTGCCTCCTGAAGAGCATCCAGGCTGTTCCCAGGTTTGGGCTATCACATAAGCTGCTATAAACATTTGTGCACGGGTTTTTGTGTAAGTGTAAGGTTTCATTTCTCGGGGGCAGACACCCAAGAATGCAATTTCTGGGTCAAAAGCCAAGTTACCTACTTGGCTTCTTAAGAAGCTGCCAAGCTGTTTTTGCAGAGTGGCTGCACCATTTTACCTTCCCACCAGCAATTTACGAGCGATCCAGTTTCTCCACATGCTCACCAGCACCCGGTGCTGTCACTATGCTTGAGTTTAGTCATTCTGACAGGGCGCAGTGATTTCTCACTGGGGCTCTGATTTGAGTTACCCTAACAGCTAATTCTGCGGACCATCGTTTCATGGGCTTATTTGCACCTTGCGTATCTTTTCCAGGGAAAAGTTTCAAGTCTCTGCCCATGTTCTCATTCGATTTTTTTTTTTTGAGTTTTGAGTGTTCTTTATATGTTCTAGATGGAGTCCTTTGTCAGATATACTGGTTTGCAAGTATTTTCTCCCAGTCTGTACTTTCATCCTTTTAACAGAATTCTCTCAGAGCAAAAGTTTTTACTTTTGATGAGCTTCAATTTATCAGTTTGTCCTTTTATGGATTATGGCTTTGCTATCAAGTCTAGGCTCCCGACTGGTGCCCCCGGACACTCCAGCTCGGAAGAAAGTCCTGGCTCCTTTCAGGCCTTTTCTGACACCCTGGCAGGGCTGTTGAGGCTCGCTCCCCGTTCAGCCATTGCTGGTTGGGTGTCGGTGGGGCTGCAGTTTTTCTATGGTTTTGGCTGGTGTAGAGCCACTATTGCTTAAAAAATTTGTCTTGGTATGAGCGCCTGGGTGGCTCAGTCAGTTAAGCATCCGACTCTTGATTTCGGCTCAGGTCATGATCTCAGGGTCTTGAGATCAAGCCCCGCACCGGGCTCCATGCTCAGTGCAGAGTCAGCTTGAGATTCTTTCTCTCCCGCTCCTTCTGCCCCTACCCCTACTCGTGTGTGTGCGCAGGCACTCTCCCTCTCTCTCTAAATAAAATCTTTAAAATTTGTCTCGGTAGGCTGCCCTTTCCTTTTTCCTTTGGCTAGACAGAGCAGGCTTCTGTTGTTTATTTTTCTTTTTAAATTGTGGTTAATTATGCATAACACAGAAGTTACCATTTTAACCATTTTAAATCCTACAGTTCTGTGGTATTACGTACATTCACATTGTTGTGCAGCCACCACCACTATCCATCTCCACAACATCTTCATCTTACCCAATCGAAACTCGGGACCAGTTAAACACTAATCCCCCCCGTCCTCCCCTCAGCCCCTGGCAACCCCCAGTCTACTTTCCGTCTCCATGAATTTGACCATTCTAGATACCTCATAGAAGTGGGATCATAGAGTATTTGGCTTATTTCATTGAACACAACGTCCTCAAGTTTCGTCCCTGCTGTCGCACGTGTCAGAATTTCCTTCCTTTTTAAGGCTGAATAATACTCTGTTGTATATGTAGATCTCATTTTGTTTATTCCTTCATCCATCAGTGGACACTTGAGTTGCTTCCACCTTCCAGCTGTTGTGAACAACGCTGCTCTGGCCATGGATACACATCTGCTCAAGTCCCTACTTTCAATTCTTTCGGGCGTATCTCAAAAAGTGGAATTGCGGGATTATATGGTAATTCTATGTTTAAGTTTCGAGGAACCACCATACTGTTTTCCGTAACAGCTGCACAATTTCACATTCCCACCAGCAAGGCAAACGGGTTCCAACTTCTTCACATCTTCACCAATTTTTTTTTTTTTTGGTGTAATAGCCATCATAATGGGTGCGAAGTCGTGTTGGTCCTCTTGTCTCTGCCTGTAGGTGTTTCCATGTTGCTGTTTTCTTTGGCTCCAAGTACGAGATATAGGAAGCAAAACAACACTGGGGAACTTAACGCTGTATCATTCTTTGGGTCCCAAGGTCCCACCTGGTCTGCTTTCTTCACTGTACCTTTCAGAGAGTCATGTTCCTCTTCTTTCTTCTTTCTTTTCTTTCTTCTTCTCCTTCTTCTTTTTTAATGCATTTAACATCTAAGATTTTTAGTTGTATTGAGAGGAAGGAATAGGAAAAGTCTATGTACTTTATATAGTAGATATACCATATCTACCATATCAAGAGAACTCTGAATCTCTTTAAATACACAGGTCTTCTCTCCATCTCTTTTTTTTCTTAAAACGTACTGAAGAAACCAGGTTGTTTATCCTAAAAGCTTTCCGCAGAATTGGATTTTACTGACTGCACTTCCTTTGGTATCACTTAACATGTTCTTCTGTGCCCTGTATTTCCGGGGGAGTTGGTGGTTAGATTTAGAGACTTCATTAGATTCAGGTTAGAGTTTTTGGCAAGACTACATCATAGGTGGGGTGTGTACTTTTGTCTTTCTTTGGTGACATTAACTCCTTCAGTAGTCACCAGTTTTCCCTTTTTAAATTTTTCTAATATCATCATGAGCTCATAAATTTAATTATATATTTCCAATCCATTGTTATTATTATTCTTGTTGATGTCTACCTCAGGTCTAGCTACTAGCTTCAACGAGCTTCTTTACATTCTTTTGACAGAGCCCCAGGTGTTTTTGTCAGTTCCCTGGAAGTCTGGTATGAAAAGATGCTCCAGACTCATCTTGGACTCTTTTTGCCCTAAATCTGGAACCAGCCATTCTTTGCGGGAGCTCTGGATCCTTTGAGAGGAAAGCTATTTAGAGACCACAATTTGGGCATTCAGGGGTACTCACTAGCTACTGGTTTGGTCATTGTTTTTAGGCCTTTTCTGTAAACCAAGTTAGGAAATAAGTGTATAATAAGTCTGCATTTAAGATAAATACATCATGAATTCAAGTTGGTATTTTCACATCAAATTCAGAATAAAAGAGCTTTAATTTAACCTCTTTGGTCTTAAAGATGCAACTTTTTCCTCTTATGCCAAAAACTTGGTTCCCCATGATGCCAGCATGATTACTCACTTTCTCTAGCAATTAACATACAAGAGTCTCAGAAAAGCATCTGAGATCTCACAAAAGCAATACACCACTTCCACAAACAGAGCAATTACTGAAATGATTTTTGTTTATTAGCCATTCATTTATTTGTTGCCACTATTTTTTTGACTGGTTTATTATTATTATTAATTAATTTATTATTATTATGTTCAATTAGCCAACGTATAGTATATCATTAGTTTTTGATATAGTTGCCACCGTTTTTGTCCTTTGGGTATATCCCACTAGGAATGCACAGTGAAATTCTTGTATCTTAAAGTCATTTGAAATAATTCCTTTGTGTTTATGCCATCAATTTAATATATAGTTATGGTCATTCATTTTGCTTTTAATTTTTAAGAATTAAAAAATTATTTTAATAATTATGCAAATATTCACATGGTTCTAAAGCCAAATCTATAAAGCAAATTATACTTGGATAGGTCTATCTTCTAACCGTATCCCCTATATATCATTCTCTCTCTTCCACTACAGGTAATAATTGTAACTTTTTTTTTTTTTTTTTTGGTTTTCCTTTCCATCTAAAAAAACAGAAACATAATCTACTTATGTATATATCCTCCCTTGTTAAATAATGGGTAGCATACAATTCACTTTTCCCTGTCTTGTGGTTTTTACTTATTTTGAAAATCATTTCATAGCAGCGTACAGAGATATTCTTAATTCCTTTTTATAGCTACATAGTACTCTACTGTGTGAATGTACCGCAATTTATGCAAGTGATTCCCTGTTGATGGAAATTAAATGCTTTAATCAATGGAGTTTCTATACTGAGTAACTCCGTCGTATGGTTAAGCAAGTCCCTATGGAGAGATCTTTCAAGTTACATCCCTATTCTCAGCAGCCTTCTCCATGCAAGGGGCTGGCTCTACTTACGTGTAGTACCTAGAGCTGGTTACTTCCCAGGTAGCAAATATTCCTGATAAGATACTAACTAGAGTTGTTTTTTCTTTTTAAGATTTTATTTATTCATTTGAGACTGAGAGAGAGAGAAAGTGTGCACAAGGCG